>NC_135725.1:72883089-73185090 GCF_964656455.1 Halichoerus grypus | reverse complement strand
AAACCTAAAAATCTACTTATGTAGCTGTTATTATCAATGGCAGATTTATAGTAAGAATTGCAAGAAAAAGCAAGGAAATGGGCACTTCTACTACGTATTTGAAGAGAGAGACCTTGGGGACTGCTGAGTAAGCCATGCGAGTTACTTTGTGCACATAGCCTGATGCAGAGCTCATGTCCACACAGTATCCGTGGAAGGAACCCATGGCTTTTGCCTGTGTGTGTCTCTTCAGTCCAGTGTCTCTGACCAGGGTCTGGACGTGTCTAGAGAGTCGGGGAACTTCGAAGCTATTGTGGTTGTGAGTAAGAAAGGTAAAGACCATGGGATGAGCTGCTACTAGAAGAAATTAAGTGGGCAGAGAAGTGTGTCTCTTGGGCCAGGTGCTGGGATGTTACAGGAAAGTGTGGAGAATGTCAGAAGGGGGCAGGCACATCTATGTGGATAATATGCATTTTAACTTTTAAAAAAATATGCATTGCTTTATATGAAGCATTAAATGCTGCTTCATCTATAAATAGCTCCTATTTTGATTCAGTTTGGTTCCACATTAAACTGTCGAAAGTTGCTCTGTGATCCTGAAGACACTGTGGCTTGCCTAGATCCAGGGTCGTCCAGTTAAACTTCAAGTGTTGTAAAATGAATAGCAAGATTGGAAGGTGTATGGCCGTCACATTGCAAATACTGTGTTCACAAAATAAAAAATGCATTGTTAAAAAAAAAAAAAAAGAAGAAGAAGAAGGGGGCAGGCCGAGGAGAAAAGCCCTGCTGAGCTTTAACCAGGCCAGCTAGGAGTATCCTCACTCAGGTCCTGCTTTGGGGAAGCCTTAGTTCAGATTCCTCATTTTCTTTGTAGGAAATGTTCTGTGGCCTTACTCCCGCCCACAGACGTTTCAGTGTTGTGCGTCGTAGATGTGAGAACAAGAACGAGAACATTGTTAGCACTGGGACTTCGGCCTTTTGTACATTTTGATTTAAAAATATTTTTATTGTACTGATATATTGTAACGACGGTGCTTGGGGTAGGACGACTCTAAGATTTGCTTACTGTTCTGTTTCACTTTTTGAAGGAACTTTAGAGTCGAGGGCAAGATGGCTCGTGAGAAGGGGGAAGTATCCAGGCATTTGGAGCCTTCCTCAAGCTAGCCGTTTCACTTAGTGAACTTTTCTGTTTCAGTTCCACATTCGGGCCAGAGATGGTATCAGAAGGAATTTGCCCAGGAGATGATCTTTAATATCACTGCCAGGAGCCAGGCTCCTGAGATGTGCTTGGACCTGCGTCCGGGTACCAACTACAGCGTCAGCGTCCACGCTCTGTCTTCTCAGCTTCCCGTGGTCCTCTCCCTGACAACCCAGATTACAGGTAAGTCTTGAATGGCAGCAGCTGAAGGAATGAGGTCACCACAGAGCTGTAGGTGGGCCCAGATGAAGGGGAACGCCACTGCTTCCTGAAGAGCGAGAGGGTGCAAGGGTCCTGTGGTTGTGACTGTCATGTTTTCTTTCTTAGAAAGATAGTCGAGACAAAATAGTAACACGAATTAAAGCCATGAGTGCTGGGTACATTCCTTCGGGGTATTTGGAATATTTAACATATTTCATACCTAAAAGGCTCTCATTACTGTTTCTCAGGTACGTGTGATTGTCATGTTGTCACAAGTGCCTCAAGAGTCGGTTATTCTCAGGGAAAAGTGATGGGCAGTCCCACTTTGGCCCCCTAGCAAATTCATTTTCCAGTCATTTTCTCTTGTCTTCTCAAATCTGGGATGCTCCCCCCTCCTCCCCCTCCCCCACTCTGAGCTAATACTCAGAGTATTAGCTTCTTGTTTCTGACTTCACTGAGCAATTAGAAGTAATCAGGTGAGGACTTGCCTCTCCCAAGTCTCCCCTTGCTACCCACCCGCATGCAGAACCATGTATTCTGTCTTCTCTCCTGTCTCCACTCCTCAGGCGACCGCCACCCTCAGGTGCGTTGGACCCCATCCTTTCCTGCCTAATCATCATGTCCCCCCAACAGAGAAATAGTTCCAACACTGCATGAGCATGTCGTAGTATCTCCTTTTTTAAAATTAAAATGAGGAAACAAGAAACACATTTCCTTTGATCCCATATTCCCTCCAGCTACTTCTTTCAGCATCCCCTTTACAGTAAAACTCCTTAAAAGAAGTGTCTGTTATGTAGGCTCTGCGTCCTTATTTCCTGTTCTCCCTTTAACTGGTTCCAATCCGAAGGCAGTTGTCCTGTCCACACTGCTTTACTGGAAGTGTCTTCATCTTACAAAATCCACTGGGCAGTTTTGTTTGTATCTGATTCCCCACCCCCCTCCACAGCAGCTGACATCCCCTCCTTCTTGAAACACCGTTTCGCTTGGCTTTTGGGTCCTCCTGCCTTGCTGGCTCCTCCTCCTCAGTCTTCCTTGCTGGCTCTGTCCTCTTTTATAGATGTCCTCTCTGCCTGCTTCTGTTCCTTTTTCATTATCCACCCCTTCTGCCGATACCAGTCTCCTGACTATAAATATTGCCTGTATGCTGAGGATTCCCAAATATGTATCCTAGTCCCAGACTCTCCCCTGAGCTCCACACTCATATATCCAGTCATCTTTTAAACATCTCTTAATCATCTCTTGCATGCCCAATAGACAAGTCCAAGAGGATTTTGATTTCTCAACTCTTCTGTCACCTCCAAAGCCATTTTCCACCCAGGCTTCTCTGTCTTGGGTATTGGCATTCCTATTCACTCGTTGCTCAGGCCAAAGAGATTCTATGCCCCTCCTCCTCCCCCCCCCACCCCGACTTCTAATCTGTCAACAAGCCCCATTGGCTTCTTTCTAAAATATATTCTGTATCCAACTACTTCTCCCCACCTTCCTCTTCCCTACAAAGCAGCCTTATCCAAGCCAGCCACCTCTCGTTTGGACTCCTGCGGTAGCTTTCTTACTGGTCTTTCTGCTTTCGTGGGTGCCTGTCAATCTCCCGCCCGCCCCCCCCCCCAAGTTACGGTGAAGACCATAACTTTAAAAAGATCACTCAAGCGTCAGAGTGATTTTTTTAAAAATGCGTAGGAGAACATGTCATCCCCAGCTGAAAACTGTCCAGGGAGTTTGTATTAGCGTTAGAATAGAACCCAGCTTCCTGACCCCCACCTTCCTCACTGACTTCATCTCCTCTACTCTCCCCCTTTCTCACTAAGCATCTGCTGCCTCCCTGCCCTCCTCAGACGGGTCAAACCTGTTCGTGCATCCAGGCCTTTCCGTCTACTGTTTGCTCTTCCTGGGGCACTCTGTGCACGTGGCTTCTTTGTAATCATCCGGGTCTCTGCTCAAATGTCATTACCTTAGAGGAGCTCTCCCTCCCGTCCTTGCACAAATAATCTCCATCTCCACCCCATCCCTCTCTAGCCATGTGTGCTGGGTGAATTTCATCACAGAACTTGTTGTCAGAACTTGCAGCATTTTTTTTTTTTTCAAAGATTTTATTTATTTATTTGAGAGAGAGAGAATGAGAGACAGAGAGCACAAGAGGGGGGAGCGGGAGAGGGAGAAGCAGACTCCCTGCCGAGCAGGGAGCCCGATGCGGGACTCAATCCCAGGACTCCAGGATCATGACCTGAGCCGAAGGCAGACGCTTAACCAACTGAGCCACCCAGGCGCCCAGAACTTGCAGCATTTTTTAATGTACTTGTTTATTTTCTTTCTCCCCTCCTAAAATAGCTCCTCAAAGGCAGAGACGTAAAGACGGTGGTGCCACATAGCACAAGCCTCGAGGGGCCCCCGGGTGTCATTGGTGTTGAGGGGGTGCCTGGTTAGTGAAGAAAGACTTTCAGACGAAAGGACTTCGCCACCTTTTGGGCTGGAAAGAGAAGTAATGTTCGATTGGGCATTCCTTCCTGGGGTGACTTCTTCAAATGAAAAGCTGTTTAGTTTCCTGCTCTTTGGTCCTTGTTGTGTTTTGGATGGTTTGCATTGCTGATTCAAATTAGTATATCGTGTTTTTTGAGTTGGGGAGGAGAGTTTCTTCCTGAGGAGACACTTACTTCTACCTTGTTTTGTAGCCTCAATAGAGCCCCAGTAGCTCAAGCGCCCTGTGCTCATGGCCACCAGGGGACACTGTGGAGCTGTTTAAATCCATTGAGACCCTTAGCTAAGCTCGGAGACGATGGCTGCATGTTTTCCAGCTCTACCCTACTGTAAAGAACTTGAAATTTTATTTATTTATTTTTTTAAAAGATTTTATTTATTTATTTATTTGACAGAGACACAGCGAGAGAGGGAACACAAGCAGGGGGACTGGGGGAGGGAGAAGCAGGCTTCCCGCCGAGCAGGGAGCCCGACGGGGCTCGATCCCAGGACCCTGAGGTCATGACCTGAGCTGAAGGCAGACGCTTAACGACTGAGCCACCCAGGCGCCCAAAGAATTTGAAATTTTTAAAAAAGTGTGTGAAAATTAAAGTTGTTACGATCTTCTAAAGGGGTAAAAACCAACCAAACAAACAAAAAGCCACCCAAGCCCTCTTTTTCATAAAAGGGGAGAAAAGAGAGCCTTTCATGTTGATATGAAGAGGGGTATGCCTGATTGCCTAAGATGTGGCTTTGTTTCAGTAAAATCATGAACTTTTGAATTTTACCAGAAATGTGAGGCAAGGGATTTGGGTCTGGAAAACGCAGCAGCTGATTTCCCAGAAGAAAAGTGAGTGGAATTTCCCTCCCGCATGTCTTACATTAAACTAAATCTTACTGATGGGAACAGGATGAAGACAAGTGCTTTAAATATGTTGCTGACCTCAGAGGAGGGCGCAAGTTCTAGGCATGTTGAAGGACAGAGGCAAGTGTCCCAGTGAGAACGGGAGAGCGAGGGTGAGACCAGATCCTCTCGCGGAGTCTCTGCCTAGGGGCTGACAAGCTTCCTCAGGTAGAGCCCAGTGAGCTGAATTCTTCAGAAGAGCTCCACCATTTATACTCCCTTCAGGACAGGGTGAAGAGCAAACTTCCATCCTCCGTGTGGATCCAGAGTCAGAAGGGCTTTCACACGTCGGCTATGCTATTTTTTAGCCAAGTCAGAAAGCTGTCAGCAAAACTATCTTCCCGTAGGGAGCGAGAGAAAGCCAGGGAGGGGAAAGTGGGGGGAGAGAGAGAGACACACACACAGCAAATGTGCACGGAAATGTCCAGCTAAACCACTGGTGCATCCAACACTGTGAACATTTGAGGTTGACTATTTATTATAGAATCAAGAATGCCGGGGGTGCCTGGGTGGCTCAGTCGGTTAAGCGACTTCCTTCGGCTCAGGTCATGATCCTGGAGTCCCAGGATCGAGTCCCGCATCGGGCTCCCTGCTCGGCAGGGAGTCTGCTTCTCCCTCTGACCCTCCCCCCTCTCATGTACTCGCTCTCTCTCATTCTCTCTCTCTCAAATAAATAAATAAAATCTTTAAAAAAAAAAAAAAAAGAATGCCGGGGGCGCCTGGTGGCTCAGTCAGTTAAGCGTCTGCCTTTGGCTCAGGTCATGATCCAGGGTCCTGGGATTGAGCCCCACATCGTGCTCCCTGCTCAGTGGGGAACCTGCTTCTCCCTCTACCTCTGCCCCTCTGCTTGTGCTCTCTCTTTCAAATAAATAAATAAAATTAAAAAAAAAAAGAAGAATGCTGGAGGAGAAGAGGGAAGAAAAAATGTCAAGGAAACCATTCCTTCCCAAGTTTGCCTTCAGTACCAAGCCTGGCAACTTATATGGGGAATTTCCCATCTCTGCCTGCATTCATGAGAAGAAAAAGAGAATGTACTTTTTCAGATGTTCAGCAAAGCAGTTGAAAACACACATGTGTGTCCCAAGCATTATCAGACTGCCCCCTTCATGGAGGGTAGGTCCAGTGGAGGGAGCTTCAATTCTGCCTGCAGAACTAGGAGCCACAGCCCCTGCCTCCTCTCCGTGACTATTGGGTGCCCCCAGGAAGGACTGTGCGGGACCAAGTCTGCTGAGTTCTTCTGCAGGAGGAGTTCTTCCGTGGTTGGCGACCCACAGACCATCCAAAGCTGGTGCACCCCTGTGTCCTCTGAGAACCCTATCTCCTTAGGCTGTTCTAGGGTACCACATGTATTCCTGCTGGGCCCCCTGGTTCCCAGGGGCTGAAGCTGCAGGAGAGGTCGGGAGAGGGACTGGCCTTCACCCCGCTGTTTCCCTCTTGTCCGGACTCTCTCAAAATCTTTCATGGACACAAGTGTTTTGACATCTGGATATCTAATGTTAGATCAAGCCAGACGGGAGCGCACATGCCCTTCCATACCTCCGTGGGCCATCGATTGCTCTCATCCCCAGCAATCTCCCAACTACTTTCTAGCTGCAAATCCAACCCCAAACCCCCAAGTGAATGGCTACGTGGGGATGGATATCTCCCAGCTCCCCTCCCTGAAAGCATCCATATGCAGGTCTAGGGCCCGTGGAGACATAGATGATACGCCACAGAGGAAAATAGGCTGCATACTGTTATTTTCTTATATTAGCGTTAGCTTTTACAAAATATGAATGGGAACATTTTTTTACATCATAAGCCTAAAAACCAGAGTTTCTGTGTGTGATAGAAGTGTGGGAAGGGCATACTGTGACATAACAATTTAATCCAGCAAATATTTATTGACTTGTTATGCACAAAGACCTGTGCTAAGTGCTGAAGAGGGGATTAAAGGTGAAAAGAAGATTGTTCTTTCTCCCTGGAAGGCTAAGTCTCATAACTTCATCGATAGGGGAGATGAGGCCAGCCATGTGATAGCTGATGACTTACGGTATAGCTACCATTTTTTCTATTGCTGTCAATTCCAACTGATCATGTCATCAGCATGTGGCATGGTCTATCTGGGGAGGTGCCAAGGATTAGGAGAGAACCATCACAGTGTCTTTATGTGTATTTATTTGTGTGGGTTAATTCCTTGCATTTACTTGAAGTTTATAGTATAAAGTTGGGACCTTTGTTAGTTTTGGTGCGGATATAATTTTCTATTTTTGGTTCTCTTTGTTCATTTTGGTATGTTTTGGAGGACTTTAACACATTTTCACTTATATTACCTCCTTTCTCTTATTGATTTTGATAGTTTGCCTACATGAATGATATTAATATTTTGTTATACATATTATAATCCCCCATACTATTTACTGTTTAGTTTTCTTGTCAATATTCTTTTTAACATTTAAACATTTTAAGTTTTCATGTAATCAATTCTATTGATGCTTTTTTAGTTTCTGCCTCCGGTCATGCCAAGAAAAGCCTTCTCTGCCCTGAAATTAGATCAGTTCTTTTTTTTTTTTTTTTTAAAGATTTTATTTATTTATTTGACAGAGAGAGACACAGCAAGAGAGGTAACACAAGCAGGGGGAATGGGAGAGGGAGAAGCAGGCTTCCCGCTGAGCAGTGAGCCCGATGCGGGGCTCGATCCCAGGACTCTGGGACCATGACCTGAGCCGAAGGCAGACGCTTAACGACTGAGCCACCCAGGCGCCCCAGATCAATTCTTACTCTTTAGTATTTTCTAATGCTGCTGCTGCTGCTTTGTTAGCCCTGCACCCAGTGTGGGGTTTGAAGTCACGACCCCAAGATCAAGAGTCACACACTCTACCGACTGAGCCAGCCAGGTGGCCCTCTAATGCTTCTTGACAGTTTGCTTTTCACCTTTAAACTTAGACCCACTTGGAATGCATCTTGATACATGGTATAAAGCTAAATTTACATGGTAATTTTTTTCCCTAAATGATAAGCCAGTTTCCCGCCACGTTTGGAAAGACTGTCCATGTCATACACTATATTCTCATTTATTTGTTCGGGTCTCTTTCTAGACTGTCTAGCTTCTTCCATTGCTTTGCCTGTCCTATGCCTGCACCTCACTATTTCAATTATTGTAATTTTATACTATATATAATGTTTTGTAGGGCACGTTCTCTTTCATTGCTTTTCTCCTTACTCTGCAAGGTTTTCTCACGTGGTAGCCCCTCTATTTTCCTTTGTCGTTTGCTTCAAGTAGAGGATGGATATTGTCGACACCTAGGAATGGTAATGAGGTTCTCCCTTCCGGGTCCTCCCCCAGCTCTGCAGCTCAGACGAGACCTGATTCTGGACTTGGGTCTGATCTGGTTTAAATCAGTAATGAGGCTCATGGAAAGGAGAGAACACATCTGCCCAGGACACCAGTTTGGGGGATGGGGAACAGCACCCTGGAAACATGGCTGGAAATTAAGGTTATTTAACCTTGAAATGTAGCTAAGAACGAGGCTGATGAAGTTCAGGCTTTGACATTAGAGAGAAAAAGTCGCCTGTTTAAAAGCCAAGGTGGGGAAGGTCTCAGAGCAGAAAGCAGTCTGGAAGTCACATGGTGATGGGATCAGCTGGATGGCAGAAAGCAGCAACAAGGGGGGGAGTGGTTCCTGCTCCCTCCGTGGGCCCGCCTTCTGCAAGCCCAGTGAGCACTTTGTTCTGCTTTGACTGAGGGTGATGAGAAAAGGGCGGGGAGGGGCCTTAAAAGGTTAGCCAAGAGATTAGAAGAACTAGAATTATTAATCTCAGAGAAGAGCAAACAATTTAAAAGAGCCCGAGGAGGCTTCTCACACACAGAGTGAACAGTTAATCTCCCTCGGGGCTGAAAACAGGAAGTGTGTGATAAAAACCACTTACTCTAGGGGCGCCTGGGTGGCTCAGTTGGTTCAGCGACTGCCTTCGGCTCAGGTCATGATCCTGGAGTCCCTGGATCGAGTCCCGCATCAGGCTCCCTGCTCAGCAGGGAGTCTGCTTCTTCCTCTGACCCTCTTCCCTCTCGTGCTCTCATTCTCTCTCAAATAAAGAAATAAAATCTAAAAAAACAAAAACAAAAACAAAAAAAACCACTTACTCTACAGTGACACCAAAACATCACAAATGGAAGGGCATTTCCATGTTCCCATGAAGGGCTGAGGGCAGAACTTCTCAAACTAGAAGGGGCACATTCCCCTGGGGGACCTGGTCGGGGTTTTTCAAACCTCAGCCCCCTCTCCCCTTCACCCCTGCAGGAAGCTAGCGGCTGTCTTCCTCAGGGGTGTCAGATCCAGAATCTCTTGGAAACGAGGTAGACCTTCAACACCTTTTGTGAGACCTCGGCTGTAAGCAGGGGCCATTTCAGGCCACCTCTGAGGGTCTCCGGCAATCCCACAGGCTTACGGAAATCAGAATTTATGTGACCATATCTGGGTGACTTTGGAAGAAATTCTAGACTTGGCAGTGTTTGATACAAGTTATTGGGGGCTCTCAGTGGCCCGAGTGTCTCTTCCATCTGCCCCCTCTTCTCCATTCTCAGTCCATCACTTGCTTCAGACCTCAGGCACTGCATACCTAGAGTCTTGGACATCCTGTACTTTTGTTCTTTTTCAGTTCATCCTCCAACCAGCTGTCTAAATTGCACTTCTAAAATCCACATCTGCTAAAACTCTGTAAATGACTTCTTGTTTCCAGGACCCCCAATCCAACCTATCCCCACACCTTCCCCTTGGTTGCGTGCCTGTCCCAGGCCGGGACTCCACCTTTCAGCTCCCCTGAACTCCCACAGGAGGTAGGGCTGCGGTTCTGCCTCTGCCCGCTCTCCTACCGCCTGTCCCTGGGTACATGCATTTCTGCATTCAGTGGTCTCTCCACCCCCTGCCCTTGGTCAGGTGTTCTTCCTCTGCATGCCAACAGTGCCCCGTGTATGACTTTATCATAGCTCTAAGTGCCATGTGTTTACGAAACTGTCTCCACTGTGAGACTTCGAACTCCTGGAAAGCAGAAACTGTGTCTTCCATGGCTGTTTCTCCCAGCCTCCCAGGGTGCATGGTGTCTAAAGGTGGTTAACAAATGGGTTGGTAGGTGGTGTATGATTAACATATTCGATAGAGCCTTTTTATGGAAGAATAATTGACGTACAAATTGTATTAGCTTTAGGTATATGACATGATAATTTGATATTTATATACATTATGAAATGGTCACCACGATAACTCCAGTTACCATCTGTCACCATGCAGAGTTCTTAGAATATTATTGGCTGTATTCCCTATGCTGTACATTACATCCCCATGTCTTACTTATTTTTTAACTGTAAGATTTTAACTCTTAATCTCTTTCTTTTATTTTGTCCACCCCTAACCCCCTACCCTCTGGCAACCATCATATTTGATAGTGCTTTAAAAAACTATCTAGGGATGCCTGCGTGGCTCAGTCGGTTAAGCGTCTGCCTTCGGCTCAGGTCGTGACTGAGGCCCACATCAGGCTCCTTGCTCAGCGGGGAGCCTGCTTCTTCCTCTGCCTGCCACTCCCCTTGCTTGTGCACTCTCACTAACAAATAAAATCTTTTTTAAAAATTAAAAAAAATTAAAAACTAGGCAATTGGGGCGCCTGGGTGGCTCAGTTGGTTAAGTGTCTGACTCTTGATTTTGGCTCAAGGTCATGATCTCAGGGTCGTGAGATCAAGCCCTGCGTTGGGGTCTGCACTGGGCGTGGAGCCTGCTTAAGATTCTCTCTTCCTCTCCCTCTGTCCCTCCCCCACCAAAAAACCCCACAAACTATATAGGAAGGTATAAGTTTTTATTTATTATAATTTGGATTGGGAATTTCTACCCCAAGTCTATTTTCTTATTTATTTTATTTTTTTAAAGATTTTTATTTATTTATTTGAGAGAGAGAGAGAGAATGAGTGGAGGGAGAGGGAGAGGGACAAGCAGACTCCCCACTGAGCAGAGAGCCAGATGCGGGGCTCGATCCCAGTCTTCTGGGATCATGACATGAGCTGAAGACAGACGCCTAACCAATTGAGCCCCCCAGGTGCCCACCAAGGTTATTTTCTAATTGGGTAAATAAAGTCTTGAGTGTTTATCTTGGCCTCCTAGTCCTTAATTTCACTGTAACAGATTTTAAGGCCAGGGTTGGGGGGGGCACTCATGTTTTTTTATTTTTTATTTTTTTAATTTAATTTAAATTCAACAAACATACAGTGTATTATTAGTTTCAGAGGTAGAGCTCAGTGATTCATCCGTCTTATATACTACCTGGGGGAGGCACTCATATTTTATTCTTTGTCTTTTTCTCTTCCTTTCTCCCTCTATGAATTTCATTCACTTGATAGCAATGTTGAGAAGATTATATGGGATGAGGCCTGTGCAGGACGCAGCTAGTGCATTTGGTTAGTGCCCAGTGCATCTGAGCTGAGGTACCCACAAGGCAGAATGGTGCAATCATACTATGAACGTAACTACCAGTTAGATACTAGAACGCTGGGGTCAGCCAATATAGTCCCCTCCCAGTAGGAGGTCTATTTGGGATATCTGGTTGCTGGGGAGAACAAAATGAGGACAGAATGCTCTGTGACTGGAAAGGATGTAGAAGTCAGGAATGCTGGCCTTCCCCACCAAATAGGAACCTGTCCAGCAAGTTAACTGTCAGGCCCGCTGTGTGTACCCTCTGTCAGCACTGGGGCGTCACTTAAAAAAAAATTTTTTTTTTATTGTGGATTTAAAATATACAACATAAAATGTACCATTTTAACCATTTTCTGGCACAAAATTTATTGGCATTAAGTCCATTCACAATGCTGTAAACCCTCACCACTGTCTATTTCTAGAACCTTTTCATCACCCCAAACAGAATCTCCGTTGATCATTAAGTAACTAACTCCCCCTTGCCTACGCACCCCTCGGTCCTCAGCAACCTCTAATCTACTTCTGTGTCTATGAATTTGTTCCAGATGTTGCATAGAAGAGGGATCATCCTTCTAAGTCTGGCTCATTTCACGTAGCGTAATGTTTTCAAGATTCATCCATGTGGTAGCAGGTGTCAGAAAACGCTCATCGCTTTTTACATTAAAACTTTCCTTTCAATGGCTCCCCGATGACCACTTTCATCATGCTTCCACTCATTCCGATCACACCCTTTTCCTTTTTTCGGCTTGTTTCCAGAGCCTCCCCTTCCGGAAGTAGACTTTGTCACAGCGCATGGAGGGCCTCTACCACGTCTGAGACTGAGGAAAGCCAAGGAGAAAAATGGACCTATCAGGTGGGTAGTGGCCCCTTTTCCGTGGTTGCCCGGTGGTCCTCATGGAGAGTCTTGGAAACTTTGGTTTGATCGAGGAGGGGACTTTCTAGGTGCTGCACTTGAATAGTTGGGGCAGTGCAATCAGGGCCTCTTGTTTTTGATTCCTTGGCCACAGACTGGGCCTTGAGTTCCAACCAGCATCCTTCCAAATGAAGAGAGAGACTTCTAAGGAGCCAGAGACAGGCATTTGGGCAGCTTAGCTCAAAAAATGAAATCCCTTCCTTTGGTCACCGGCCGGACAAGCATTGACTGTGTGTGATGTGGAAGGTGTTAATCCTTTGCACTCACCTCTTCATGTACGTCTCTCAGTGATGGTGGACCAGGAGCATCGTTTCATTTATTTTTTTTTTTTTAAAGATTTTATTTATTTATTTGACAGAGAGAGACACAGCGAAAGAGGGAACACAAGCAGGGAGAGTGGGAGAGGAGAAGCAGGCTCCCCGAAGGGCAGGGAGCCCGATGCGGGCTCCATCCCAGGACCCTGGGATCATGACCTGAGCCTAAGGCAGACGCTTAACGACTGAGCCACTCAGGTGCCCCAGCATCGTTTCATTTAAAGATGATCTTTGGGTGTGTGTAGTGGATCTGAAAGGGTCATTTGGATAATTCTCTTAATTCGTTCACACATTGAGTTATAGGCAAGACACTGCGTAGCTAATGACTGCTTCTGGGATTCCAGATGGTATTAGGATGGAATTAATTCACCTGACTTGGAGAACTACATTGTGTTCCATTAAGCATTTTATTTACAGGGTCATGCTTGGATTAGGAAAGCAGAATTATTCGCCCCCCCCCCCTTTTTTTTAGAAAGGAAGATACAGGATCCCCTGGAGAGATAAGCACCTTGCTCAGGAATAAGGCAAGGACATGGCAATTGCCTTGCCATCCTTGACCTAACCTTTGTTGCCTTATGTCATTCTTGACCTGTTAGTCTAATGACCCTTCAGTACATTCAATGTGAAAATAAATGTGAGATATTATAAAATTATAAAAAAGAAAGTCTGGATATATTATCTGTGTGTCTCTTTTTTGTTTGTTTGTTTAATTTTAAGTAGGCTCCATGCCCAGTGTGGAGCCCCAGTGTGGGGCTTGAACTCATGACCCTGAGATCAAGACCTGAGCTGAGATTGAGTCAGACACTTAACAGACCGAGTCACCCAGGCGCCTCTGTGTGTCTCTTTATAATGAAACTTAGGCTTTTCCTGTCTTTCCATTAGTTTAAGTGCAGTAAGTTCTCAAAGGTCTTTCCAGGCATGGATATTGCATACATTGTTCTGTTTCTTGATTCCTGATGAGTTACTGGACGGCACTGCCATTCTGTTGCTATGAGGAGAACAGAAGTTATGATATCACTGCCTGAGAGAATTTGCAAGAGCAAATGTAGTATGTAGGCCAATAATTACATAAGGCAAAAAGAAAAGCCAAATGACAGTCTATCCTTGTGGCTAATGTGCCCTCTAGTGCCTCCAAAACAGGAAGTGGAGATCTGTGAGTCATTCCAGGGAGGGTGGCAGTGAGGAAGAGGGGAGAAGTCTTTCCAGAACAGTCATGTTCCAAACAGCCACAACTGCTTCCCTAACGTCATCAGGGTTAATTACCAACAGGCAAGTGGAGCAGTTTCCTCTCCCTGACTACCTGGTTGGAGCCAGGGGAGCAGCTTTGCCAGTGTGGGAGACAGGCCTGAGTCTGCTTTCTGCATTGTTGTGGGGGGGGGGCGGGCAGTGGCGTGGGGCACATGGTGGAACGGGGCCCTGGGAGCAAGGCTCCCCTCCTTAGCTTGGTGATCTTGAGTGCATGATGCAGCCTGTTCCTGGAGTCTCTTAATGCTAGTGTCTCCCACACTTGCCAACTTACAGAAATAATCTGGGTTGCCCTATTAGCAGTACAAATTCTCAGACTCAGCTCCTGGAGATTTCGATTCCGTAGGTCTGGGATGGGGGCTGGAAATCTGTATAATTATCAAGCAACTCGGGGGATTATGATCAGGCTAACTGGGGAGACTGCTTTATGCCCCATGAATGGTGCCTCTAATGTCCAGAACCAAAGGTGAGCCTTGAGGTTGCACTTGAATGCCACCATCTACATGGAAAGGCAAGATGGATTAGAGCTTGAGGACAGCATAGAGCTTCTGCACCATTTATTCTCCTACCTGCAGCCATGATTCATAGGGATGTCTTCAAATCGCCAGGAAAGTGTGTTGTTACAAGCGTTCCCCTGTAGGCAGTGGATGCTTCGTAGATGTTTAGTGGTGGTGGTGGCGGCAACTCACCACCCCGCAGGCTTTACCTTGTACCTTTTGTAGAAAGCTCTTTGCTGGAAAGCGAGCCCAGACTTTGTGGAAATCAGGGCCCCGAAGACACATAGGATGTTTGGGATGGAGGCTTTCCAAGTCCCAGACCTACTGTGGTGGAGGGCTCCCTTTCCTTAACCTAGTGACTCATGGACTTTTAGGAAGCAGGAGATGGGGCATTAGGAATGTGGAACAGGAAGTGTATATTTGCTAGTAAAATAGATTATGTGGCCTCATGGCTTGGAAATTACCCTAATCATCTTTGGTACCAATGCGTGTTTTTCCTCTTTACGGAGACGTCAACTCAAGAAACATTAGTGGGGAGTCAGTCACAGCCAAAGAACTCGGTAAGGATTTGCAAGGATACAGGAGTAAGTCATTTAAATCCCTGCTGTCAGGCCTGATAGAGAAAGCAGATGTTCAGACATGTGCTATCCTAGAGGCAGGAGAGAAGGAAGGAGGGGCGGGGTTAAAAAAGGAGGCATGATTCATTCTCAGTGTGTTTTTATTCTTACACCTCCTTTGGCTGACAGGTTTTGTATTTGGTGGGATAAACAATAACAAAACACGTACAAAAGAATGCTTGCTGGCTGGTGTGATCCTCTGTCCACGTTGGGGGAAGAGTTTCACAATGTACACATGACATTTTACCTTTCTGCCTATTTCAGGACATGGTCAGGCTAGATTAACGCATGGTGACTTGGCACTCCTTCTCATTTATTTCATGAACTCTGGTATCTGTGAACTGGAGGGAATGCAGATCACATGAGTTCCGTTTCAGCTTACCATGTGACTGGAGCCTTTTTGCAGACTTAGGACATTAACGCTTGTAGGCAGGCTGCCTCCATGTGACTGCTAAACCCTTTCCACAGCTGGGTTTCATTTGCCCACGTGGAAACCGCTGATGAGATCAGCTGTGTGGTTTGCACACTCAGGGCAGCCATACATGTAACAGCCTCTCTCAGCTCAAGAGGATTTACTTGGCATCCATCTGCGGCGGGAACTTGAGATCCCTCACATCGTGTCGTGGGGCGTTAGCACCGTAGGTCCAAACTGGAATTCCCTAAGTGTGGGAGCTGTCAGGCTGTAAATCCCCCCAGGGGGCAAGGACTTTTTCTTGTCCAGGGATGTATCTCCAGTGCCCAGGAAAGTGTTTCTCTCATAGCAGGTGCTCCATACATATGAATAATTGAATGAATGACTCTCCCAAGCAAGGGTCTGATAGACATTTTCTTTTTTCTTTTTTCCAGTTCATATCAGGTGTTAGTGTTTCCCCTGGCCCTCCAAAGCACATTTTTTTGTGATTCTGAAGGGACCACCTCATTCTTTAGCAACACTTCTGACGCTGAGGGATATGTGGCTGCAGAACTACTGGCCAGAGATGTTCCAGATGATGCCACGGAGATATCTATTGGAGACAGGCTGTACTATGGGAAATACTATAATGCACCTTTGAAAAAAGGGAACGATTACTGCATTATATTACGAATCACAAGTGAATGGAATAAGGTATACTTCTTTTAAAAACTCGTGAATTCTCTATTTTCTTCTTCACGTGAAATGTCAATATTTGAACATTTGTTTCCCTGTTATTTGGGATGGACACTGCATGTATGAACCATAAAAATGTGTCGAATACTTTGCCTGTATAAATGATGGGCAGATGAGACCTTTAAGGAGGTTGATGGTCTGAACTTCCTGCGGGACCTGGTGGGATCTGTGCTTGGACTGACCTCGTTTTGGTTCTTCCTCTTAAGCTTCACAAATCCCCTCATCCTAATGCCCTGCTTAAGCCTGATTTGAAGAGGAATATCTGGATTTCTCTGTCACTTCCCTGTGCTCCTGCCAGGCTGCTGCCTCCCATCACCCTCTCGGAAGCAGGAAGGCGAGGCAGATGACCGTCAGCGCTGCCCTATTTTCTGCTTCCTTGACTTCCTTGGCCACCCCCACCTCTCTCATCCTTAGAAAGCCTGCGTTATTCCAGTGGTGGTTCTTTCATGAGACATAGAACTATAGATTCATTGCATAATGAGTAAATACAGTGAGCTGGACAAGCAGAATAGCAAGAGCTGAATCAGTGAGTCAGGGGTGAAAGATCTGGAAGAACCATTGTGATGGTTGCCCCAGGAGAACTCAAAGTGTGATATAAATTCATATAGATTGGTAATGGAAACTAGAAGAAAATTATACTAATAGAAACAGCTCTTGACTGATGAATTGGAGCCATCTTGAGTATAAGGTTCATTAGTTAGTTAGTTAGTTAGTTAGTTAGTTAGTTATTTTGAACCCTGCACAGGGCTTGAACTCAACAACCCTGAAGTCAAGATCTGAGCTGAGATCAGTAGTCGGACCCTTAACTGACTGAGCCAGCCAGGCGCCCCCATCCCATATTTAAAACTGACACGTACTCTGTTAAATTCTGTATAGGACACAAGTCTAATGTGCCATTATCATGCTTGATAGTAAACCAGTGCTTACTTTTAAGAATATGTACAAGTAGCAAAGAGATTTAGTAGTATTTTGTGACAGTAACGTAGGAATTAAGAATTGGCAGGCTAAAGCCCAGAATATGTTTCCCTGAACTTGTTTACAAGGTGTTTATGACTCAGGGCCTTCTCGCTAGAAGCTTACCTGGAGATCCTGCCTTGGTGTTTCTAGCCAAAGATACAGCACTAGCAGTACAATATGAGTACGGTGTAGGGAGGGCTCAGAGAGCTGCGCTCCCAGATTGAGCCTTCAGTCTAAGAGGTACATGGGTGCACATGGGCTGCCATAACAAAATACCCTAGGCTGGGTGGCCTCAACCACAGAAATGTATTTCTCACAGCTTTGGAAACTGGGAAGTCCCAGATTAAGGTACCAGTTGACTTGGTTCCTTGGTACGGCCCTCTTCCTGGCTTTCAGACAGCGGCCTTCTTGCTGTGTCCTCACATGGCAGAAAGTGTGCAACCCAGCTCTGGTCAGTCTTCTTCCTCTTATATGGACACTAATCCTATCATGGAGTCCCCACCCTCATGACCTCATCTGAATCTAACTACTTTCCAAAGGCCCTACTCCCAAGTATCATCATACTGGGGGCTAGGTCTTCAATATATGAACTTTGGGCGACCCAAACATTCAATCCATAACACAGATAATTGAGTGAGAGGTTAAGATACGAATCCTAGTTTATAGGAAACTTTCCTATGATGTCATGGATACCTCTTTTTCATATAGCTTCGCAGAACTTGGTCTTTGGGAGGCTAAGGAGGTGAAGGGGTTTGGAAAAAATTTATATTGGGACTTGCATTTTTCAATTGCAATTACTTCCCCTATGGGTTTCCAATCTATTAGTGTTACAGTCATATTAAAATTAGTAGTGAACTATTTATTTTTCTTTTTTAAACAGTTTTATGGAGATACAATTCACATACCACATTAATCACCCATTTAAAGTATATAATTTATAGCATAAGGAATATAGTTGATGTGGTGATAGTGATATAATGGGACTGATGGTACTTACATTTGTGGTGAACATAGCATCTTTTATAAACTTGTCAAATGACTAAGTTGTACACCTGAAACTAATGTAACATTGCATGTCAACTATACCCATATAAAAATTTTTTTAAGAATAAAAGTGGTTGGGGCGCCTGGGTGGCTCACTCATCAAGCGTCTGCCTTCAGCTCAGGTCATGATCCCAGGGTCCTGGGATCAAGCCCCGCATCTGGCTCCCTGCTCAGCGGGAAGCCTGCTTCTCCCTCTCCCACTCCCCCGGCTTGTGTTCCCTCTCTGTCTCTCTGTCAAATAAATAAATACGATCTTAAAAAAAAAAAGTAATAAATTCAAGACTTAAAAAAAAAAGAATAAAAATGGTTAAGATGATAAAGAAAATAAAAAATGAAGTATACAATCAGTGGTTTTTAGTGTATTCACAAGGTGGTAGAACTATTACCACAATTTAATTCCAGAACATTTAGTAGTGGTTTATTTTTATTTTTATTTTTTATTTTAAAATATTTTATTTTATTTTATTTATTTATTTATTTATTTATTTTATTTTTATTTTATTTACTGGCCCACCCAGGGGCCCAGTAGTGGTTTATTTTTAATATTTATTTTTAATGGTAAAATACGTATAACAAAATTTACCATATAAACAATTTTAGGTGTACAGTTTATTAGCATTAAGTACATTTACATTGTTACGCATCCAGTCTCCTGAATTCTTTTCATTTTGGCAAACTGAAACATTATACCCATTGAGTAGTGCCTCTCTCCTTCCTGCCTCCCCCAAACCCTGGCAACTACTCTTCTGCTTTCTGTCTCTATGAATTTGACTACTCCAGGTACCTCATATAAGAAGAATCATACATTATTTGTCTTCTTTTGACTATCTTATTTCACTTAGCCTCATGTCCTCAAAGTTCACCCATGGTGTAGCATTGTGTCAGAATTTCTTCCTTTTTAAATATTCTACTGTGTGTATACACCACATTTTGTTTAACCGTTCATCTGTGGATGGACACTCGGGTTGCTTCCGTCTTTGGGCTATTTTGAATAAGGCTGCGATGAACATGGGTGTACCAATTTCTCTTTGAGTCCCTGATCTCAGTTCTTTGGGTCATTTACAGTTGGATAATTCTCTTCGTATTTTTTTGAAGAACTGCCACACTATTTTCCACAGCAGCGGCACCATATTACATTCTCACCAGCAGTGCATAAGGGTTCCATTTTCTCCACGTCCTCCCCAGGACCCGCTGTTTTCTGTGTTGATAATGGGCCTCCTAATGGATGTGAGATGGTAACTCATTGTGGTTTTGGCTTCCATTTCTCTGATGATTAGCGATGTTGAGCATCTTTTCATGTGCTTTTGGCAACTTATATATCCTCTTTGGGGAAATGGTTTTTCAAGTCCTTTGCCCATTTTTGAATTGAGTTATTTATTTCTTTGTTCTTGGGTATTAGGAGTTCTCTATATATTCTGATATTAATCCCTTACGAGATTTGCAATGTGCAGATATTTTGTTCCATTCCATGGGTTGCCTTCTTTACTCTCTCGATAAGTGTCCTTTGATGTACAAAGTTCTTAGTGTTTTTTAACGTTCCAGCTTTCTTTGTTTTTTAATTCCAGTATAATTAACATACAGTGTTATATTAGTTTCAAGTGTACAATATAGTGATTTAACAATTCTATATATTACTCAGTGCTCATTGTGATACATGTCCTCTTAATCCCCTTCATTTATTTCATTTATCCCCCCACCCACCTCCCCTCTGGCAACCACCAGTTTGTTCTCTATATTTAAGAGTCTGGGGTTTTTTTTGTTTGTCTCTTTTTAAAATTTGTTTCTTAAATTTCACATATAACTGAAGTCATGTGGTATTTGTCTTTCTCTGACTGACTTATTTCACTTAGTATTATACCCTCCAGGTCCATCCATGTCATTGCAAATGGGAAGATGTCATTCTTTTTATGGCTGAGTAATATTCTGTTGTGTATATATATATATACCCCACATCTTCTCTATCCATTCATCTATCCATGGACACGTGAGTTGCTTCCCTATCTTGGCTATTGTAAATAATGCTGCAGTAAACATAGGGGTGCATGTATCTTTTCAATTCAGTGTTTTTCCTCTTCTTTGGGTAAATACCCAATAGTGGCATTACTGGTTAGTTCTATTTTTAATTTTTTGAGGACCCTCCATACTGTTCTCCACAGTGGCCACTCCAGTTTGTGTCCCACTAACAGTGCATGAGCGTTCTTTTTTCTTCACATCCTCAAAAGTTCTTAATTTTGATGAAGTCCAGTTTGTCTCTCTCTCTTTTTTTTTTTTTCCTGCCCATGCATTTGATGTCATATCCAAGAAATCGTTGCTAAATCCAATTTGCTGAAGCTTTTTCTCTATGTTTTCTTCTGTTCTGGGTCTTATATTTGGATCTGATCCATTTTGAGTTAATTGTATGGTGTTAGGTCAGGGTCCCACTTCATCCTTTTGCATGTGGATATCTAGTTTTCCCAGCACCATTTGCTGAAAAGATTGCCTTTTCTCATTGAATGTTCTTGGCCACGCTTGTCGAAAATTATTTGACATATGCAAGAGTTTATCTCTGGACTCTCTATACTACTGTATTGGTCTATATGTCTGTCTTTATGCCAGCACCACATTGTTGTGATTACTTTAGCTTTGTAGTAAAATTTGACACCAGGAAGTTTGTTTTCCAACTCTCCCAGTTTGTTTTTCCTTCTGTGTATCGGTCCAAGTAAATAGCATCACCATGCTCCCAGTTGCTAAGACAGAAATCAAGGAATAATTCTTGTTTCCTCCCTCTTTATCTTCTTGTCTAGTGCACCATCAAATTCTGTCAATTCTGTCACCTTCATTCTGTGTAAAATCATCCTTTCCTCTCCTTCTTCATTAACGATGTTTAGCCTTTGACATCTCTTGCCTGAACATCAATTTTCTAACTCATCTTCCTGTCTCTTATTCTGTCTCTTTGCTCCATACACCTGCCAGAATGAGTTTCATAAAGTGTAAATCTGGTCACGACACTCTATTTTAATGAGCTTCCTTCTTCACCTGGCCCCACCAGTTTCTCTCCTTTAATACACTCAGTTCCCTAGTACCTGCCCTACTACTTGAGGTCCCTTTCACTGGTTATTCTTGCCTATGATTTTCTACTAGATGCCCTTGATGCACTTAGCACCAAGGCAAAATTTAGTTACATTCAAGCGCTTATGGCCATTTCAAGCTTTCCCCAGCATTTTTCAGTGTAAAAATATATTTTTTTAATTTTTAATAAAACCAGACTACCCAAGGTTGTCACTTGAAAGAGAATATTCTTTTGAAGTTGGAGGGATCTTTCTCTGACCCCTGCTATTTAGTATCCTCTGGGGAACATTTTGCTGAGTAACCCCAGTGTTCTTAACAGACAAATATGCATAGAATAACTGGGGGAGAAGGAAAGAAGGTATCTCATTCCAATGAGTTTGTGGGTCTTGGCCAGATAAGTATCATCTAGACCAGTGAAGTCTTATTATTTACCAAGACTTCCCATAGCCTTGCCTATCACATGCATCACTGTCACTGTCACTGTCACATCCCTGTCACATGGACGGGATCTCAGAATATTTTTCAACATCGTTTGTAGGCAGTCAATGCCAGTTGCTCAGGGCTGGCAAGGAGAATGAAACTCATTGCCATTTGTTTCTGTTGTTTACCCATAGTGTGTGCTTTCTGAGATCTATTGAAAAGCTACAGAACTGATCCCTGGGGTCACTTCTGTCCCTGCTACCCATGCCAGTCCCTCCAATACTTAGTGATCACATGGCTCAATTATAAGATGTTAGAGCTAGATGAGGATATTTTAATCCAAATTAAGAGAAAAACAAACCCAGTAAAGTTTCCGGGCTAAAATGTATTGTTTAAACTGATGTTCTGTGCTGCTTCATTAAATGTGTTGCTGCATTTCTCTTCATAGGTGAGAAGATGCTCCTGTGCAGTTTGGGCTCAAGTGAAAGGTAAAACCACTTTCTGCCTAAGCATCCTGTCTTTTTTCTCCTGTCCAGTCTGCAGCATCAAGTTTATGTTAATGAGATTTCTTTTTAAGTTGTCACAGGTGACCGAAACCCATCTCATACTAGTTTAAGCAAAAAGCCATAGCTGAAAAGGATGGGGGTGGGGAGCTTATGGACCTAGCCCCAGAGGGGCATCACCAGGATTCCAGGAACTGACACTTGGGACTTGACACCATGAGTGGGACACTCTGTCTGTGTCTCTGCTTTCTGTTTCTGAGTTGGCTTCATTTTCTTCTACAATAAACCATGTGATGGAGAGGGATGGGCACCAGCTGCCCAGTTTAGCAACTTCAGTTGGGAACAGAAGATTTTTCAATTCAGGGAAAGAATCTTTCCTCCTAGATTAAGTGACCGTCCGTGGGATGACTAGTACCCCTCGTATGGTACTATATAGGCACTACAAACAGCCTACCTGGGATTTTGGGCTTGGATTATGACTGGTTGAGGGCAGATCAGTGTGACTGACAGACACACCAGGATTGCATTGAGAGGCGGACATGATCCCCATCAGGAAAAGAAGCACAGAAAAACATGTTGGCAGACCAATACAAAGAGCCACAACAGTCCACTACTTTCAGCCATTTAGCTGCTTAGCATGTGCACACACATTCATGTATACTTTTTAAAAAAAGATTTTGTTTATTTATTTTAGAGAGAGGGAGAGAGTAAGAGGGAGAGTGTGCGGGGCTGGGGAGGGGCGGAGGGAGAGGGAGAGAGAGTCCTAAGCAGACTCCGTGCTGAGCTGGGAGCCTGACGTGGGGCTCCATCCCATGATCCCAAGATCACGACCCCAGACGAAACCAAGAGTCGGGCGCCCAACTGCACCACCCAGGCCCCCCCACATATACTTTTAGGAAAAACACCCATTATGGAAGAATTATCCTCTGTACAACCAAAAGTGGAACTTGATTGGAAGACAACCCAGAGGTGGGTCTGTTACTGCATCCAGCTCCAAGACCAGGATTCCTGGCGACGGTCCATTGCTCTTGATCCAATGCAGGTGGACTTCTCATGATCCGATGGCAGTCGGTGACTAAATGCCAAATGTAAACATTCCCAAACCACAGTCTGTAACATGAAAGGGGGAACTGGACAAGCACAACAAGCACTTTCTTTTAGAAAGGAAGAAAAGATAAAGTGTGGTGCAATGGGCAGGGGGCCCAGAACAATGACCACATCCTGCTGGCTGGGAAAAGCAAGCATCCCCTGGCTGGCAGCAGAGTGAGTCACTTGGTCACTTAGTTGGGCTGCCTCAGTCTTTTCCTGGGAAAGTACCCTGGCCCTTTCCTCTAAAGCTGTCCATGCATGAGAAGCAGCAGGGAGGAGCTCTGCCGAGTGCTCAACAGCCTCAAACTTACCCACGCGGGCAGCTGTCCAGGTGGGAGAGCTGCCTCAGGGATTGAGCAATCGCAGCTCTGTGTCTGCCAGACGTGGGATTTCCCTGGCAGTACGTTTCTTTCAACCAACAGGCAGCCAGCCAGCCAGTGGATTTGATTCCCAGGGATTCCATGAGTTTGTAGCTAATACCAGAAATCTTGTCAAGTTTATGACCTCTGAATCTGGACCTTTTCTTTGTGGTTTATGAGTCCTAGCAACAGCCTGAGGAATTTTGCTCTTAGATTGGAGCATCAGTTTAACCCCTTACATCCTGCCCCTCACCTCAGAGCAGCAAGAAACAATAGGCTGGGGTGGTAAGGAAGTGCCCACATAACCCTGCTTCCAGAAGGATTCCAGCAAAGGGCACTTTACAATGGGGGATCTGTTACCTTGTCAGCAGAGGGTGCTTAGCAGGAAATGATTGGGAGGGACCTAGAGAATTAGGCTTCCTTCATTTGTCTGCTTATCTTCTAATCTTATTTCCCATCTTTTTATCTCTGCTCACACCAACTTCCATAAGAGCAGAGGACATGGCTTTTCTACTGGGCAGGGCACATTACCTGACCATCAGCCATCTTGGATTGTGGTTGCCAGGTGGCGAGGGTCTCCCCCACCCCACCCCTCCACTTTCATGAGATATAGCTTACATAACATTGAGGTTCATTTGTACAGTGTGATGATTTGATTTGTATTGCGAAATGATGACCTAAATAAGGTTAGTTAACACCTCCATCACCTTACATAATTACCATGTATATATTTGTGTATGTGTGAACATTTAAGATCTACTCTCCTAGCAACTTTCAGTCATATAATACAGTATTGATAATTATAGTTACCATGTTGCACATTAGATCCCCAGTACTTAATTTATTTTATAACTGGAAGTTTGTACCCTTTGGCCAACATCTCCCCACTTCTCTCCACCCCCGAGACCCTGGCAACTACCATTCTACTCTCTGTTTCTATATAGAATTCAGCCTTTTTAGATTCCTTGTATAACTATGAATATATAGTATTTATCTCTCTCTGACTTATTTTACTTAGCATAATTAGTGAGGGTCTCCCTTCACAGAGATGTATGCTCTTACACTAATGCGTGCAGATAGGCCTAGCTTCCTGTCTTGGAATTTAAGTGAAGACCACAAGAAACAACCACATGTTCCAGCATTTGGAAATTTTTCAGCCAGTGCATTCCCTGAGGCTCTAAGGGTGGGAATGCAGTTCCCACAAAGAAAAGAGGTGCTTTTATCTGAAGAATGGAGATGTGCAAGCCTCCTGGACAGGCTCAGAAATAGCTTCCAGAATCCACTGGTTTCAGCAGCTGTTTGATATCATTAGCAAACACTCTAACTGGGTGGAAGAAATGGCCAAAGAGCTGGCTACTGTGAAGTTAACAGGAAGGATTTTGCTTTGGAAATAGAATCTAAGTGGCTTTTGGTAGTGCCTTCTTTACCCTCCTCAGCCTAAGAAGCAGTGTTGAAAGAGAGCGCAAACCTTTGAATTCATACTATTGGAAGGCTCTGGAGATAATAGAGAAGCCCACTGTTTTTTAAAACGCTGAAGGCAATTCTGATATAAATATTTACGTGTCATGCACTCACCTCTGGCAGTCCCCTTTTGCAAAAATGTCGGAGACTGCCATCTCAGAAAATAATTTGGAGAGAACTAGGATCCAGATTAGTCCTGAACTTGTTCAAGTTCATCTGTGCCAAGCAACTGCCCCATTCTCACCTTTGCCCAGGGAGGAATTCTGCTATTTACCTTATGCAGATTGCCCCTAAAAGAGCTTTGTGATGACTACCAGGGAACCAGTAGTTGGCTTGAGGGGAAATGCAGAGGCCTGGGCTTCCTTGCTTGAGCCTTGCTACTCAACAGCCGAGTGTCTTTGAAATTGTATTTAACTTGGCTGGTTCTCAATTGCCTCTTACCGAGATCTCTCAGATCCCTTCCAGCCACAAAGTACTGGCTCTTTGATTTCTTGAGTCACAAAGCAAGGTCATTTGACATGCGTGAGATGATCACAAACTGTATTCACAGAACACTCTTCAGTCATAGGGGTGAAACCCGTGAGTCATTAGTGACCATTCCCCTTTCCCTTTCAGCCCACATTTTACACCTAGGGTGTGCCCATCTCATGTCTGGATTCACCCCCTGAGCATAGGCCTTTATATCTGTAGCATAGATGACTGGCAGAGCCTCTTTCTTCCTCTCCCACCATGGTGTTCAGGGGCTCGTTCACTCCAGCCTACACATCTGACTCATATTTCTAAACTGCAGCACTGATTTGATTACCTCCCCTGGTGGTTCTTCCAGAGTTCTCCATTAACATTTTAGACTGGTTTCTAAGGCCTCGGTTTGACACCAGCTTACCCTTCTGGTTGCCTCTCATCTTCTCCATTCAAAGTGATGTGTCCGCTCTTCTCTGGTTATGGTCCTTGCTTACTTTCCTTTGTGTCTTTATTCATACAATTACCTATTTATTTCTACCTGGCTTGCCCTATGACTTTCCTGTAATCTCTGTTTATTAGCTTATTACAATCCCACCTGTTTGTCAAGGTTAAAATCAAATGCTATGTCCTCCATGAAGCTTTTTTTATTTCCTCAGTGGGGCAGGATCTCTCTCCCTCCCTCCCTCCCTCTCTTTTAGCCATTCTGCCATACTATAGTGCAACTGGTGCACTTGTCTTTTCTTACTAGATTGCATACCCCTGAGGGAGAGCATTTGAAGAAGGGGGGCAGTGCTTGGTGCACATTGGTACCTAATCAGAATTTAGTGAATTGGGTTGGAGGATTACTGGTCAACCAGCAGTAAAATCAGATGAAAAATGAAGCACAGTAAGTGCAATACTTAAGTGAACCAGAGAAGATGGAAGCCTAGTGTGTACGTATGTGTTTGTATATGCTGTGCACTTGTATGTATACACACATACACAAACACACACGCATACTTTAAACCTTCATCATTGTGGCTGGAGAATTATGATACAGCCTCACAAATTCCTGGCCACTGGTATACACCCACCTTCACTCAGTTACTCATTCAAAGGCTATGCTAAGTGTTGCTGAGAAAGGATTTGAAGAATTAAGGTCCCGAGAAGGGAGATTATCCAGATGCACCTGACCTTCACATGAGCCCTTTAAATCTGGATCTAGAGGTCAGAAACAGGAGATTGGAGATTCAAAGGTGAGATGGATCCGACATGAATAAGGGTTTCTCCTGCTGTCTTTGAAGGTGGAGGGAACCACATGGCAGGAATGTGGGTGGCCAGTAGGAGCTGAGTGGCCGATGGCTGGCAGCCAGTAAGAATATGGGGACCTCAGTCCTACAACTGCAAAGAATTTGGAAGCAGATTCTTCCCCAGAGGCTCCAGAGGGAAATGCAGCCCACTTGACACATTGATTTCAGCCTTGGAAGACGCTGAGCAGAGGACCCAGTCACAATGTGCCTGAACTCCTGGCCCACAGAACTGCGAGCTAATGAGTGGGGGCTAGCTGCTAAGCTGCACTAGAAAATGAATTCAAAAATGTTGCTGATTCATCAGGTGTTACATATCTCTAAATTAATCTCTTACTTTGATCTCCTTTTTCATCGCCCACTCTGCATGGAACTCAAGTGAGGAGACCTTAGGATAGCAGAAGAAGAATTTAACACACTAACTAGACGTCATGGTGCAAATTATTTGTACCATTTGGAGAACAGGATTATGGCTTTCAGGAAGTGACCCTGCTCGTATGAATTCATGAAAAAATGTCGACAGCCACAGGAAGTTCTCAAGCTGTCCGGAAGCTTGAAAGTAGGCATGGAGTCTTTCTAACTTGCTCTTCAGCACCTGTGGTATTTGCATTAGTGGAAGAGTTAAAAGATAAGCCCAGAGAAGCCCTGTCACGCCTCACGAACATTGTACCTCCTCTGGGAGTCACCCTGAAGAGAAAGGCAGCGTTTAACCTAATGGATTTACTCTCTCCAAGAATGAGTCACTGTGATATAACACATGATTCACTCGAGTTTCCGAAAGAATATTCTACAAGTGATTCAGAAGAAAAATAAGGATGATTTTATAGCATGAAACCGTGAAAGGAAGGGTAACCAGAAGACGGCAAAGCTCTAAAAAATGTAATTTGAATTGGCCAGTTGTAAATTTTCTCAGTGAGGAATTAACTGGGAAAGTCCCTAAAGAAATCTTGTGTGGCTACACTGTGAGGGCTCTGGGTTGGACAGACTCAGATTTTCACAGAGTACATACACAAAGTAGACCAAGAGACCTATACCAGCAAGAATCATGCCTGAAGCCCAAACCCAAGTCATGTTATGCAGAATAATTAAAAAGAAAAAGATGATTTTCCAATATTTACATCTAGAGTAAGGAATAGTTGGGTGGGCCCATTGCTTAGGGTGAATGATGTCCTGCTGGTGGATGGTCAAGAGAAAGGTCCATCAACTCCAACTTTGCTTCTGTCCTGTTGGTTTGTGGGGGGACATTTTAAAAGCAAGAGAAGAGCTAACAGCTTCACATAAAGCCTTCTGACCTGGATGAAGCATATTCTAGCAGGTTCATACAATTTGCAAGTGAGATGGTGAACAACTGCAGGTGATCTTTAAGAGCAAACTTAAGTCGACCAGAGATGAGCAAAGAACGTGGAACTTTGTACGAGGAAGACAGAGTTTGCAAAGTGTAGTTGATGATAACTTGTGGTCAAGGGCCAGGCAAGATCTTTTAGGAGGTGGCTCTGTGGTAGAAAGAGCAGATCCCAGCAGTGAGCATTATGGTTCCTGCATTAATAAATACGCTTAGACAATTTGTACCTGCTTGAGATGTTTTAGATAAGGATTCACTTACCCTTTGTTCTAACTCTTTTAGGTTTCCATTTAAGTCTTTAAGCTGTCTGGATTTTATTTTGGCATATATAGTATAAGTTCTAATGATCAAAATCACTTTATTCTAAATGGTCAGCCAATTTTCTCAACACGAATTATGAATAATATGTCATTTCCCCTAATGATTTGAAACAGTAACAAACAACAATAATGAACCATAGCTGACATTTGCCAGTTGCCTACTGTGTCCAGGGCACAGTTCTAACAGGACTTACCTCATTTATTTCTCACAATAACCCTATAAGGTGGGTACTATTATTATCATTCCCGTGTTACTAGATCATCCCTCGGTGGGGCAATTGAGGCACAGAATGGCTGAATAACTTGTCCAGAGTCCACAGTTAGGGTGTTCAAATACAGACTTGGACAACCTGACTTGGAAATTATTTGATGTACATGGGTTTGTTTCTACACTATTTTGTTCCAGTGTATTCATCCCTATGCTGATACTGCACTGTTTTAATAGGTAGTCATTCAAGTCACTCCCCCAATTTTTTCTCTTCTAATTTCTAGTTTAACCACAGCTCCTCCTTCTATTCTGTAGTATGGCTTCTTAAAATATCAGAGCCTTTTTCTTCTGAATCCTAAAGGTAGCCAAACAATATAAGCCATGTTTTTCTGGAAAGTCTCTTGACAACACTTTCTGAGGTAATGGGTTTTTCAGAGCTTTTTAGCAAGAAGTGTATTCCCCGGCTACTTTTGCTGGTGCCAGCTACCCTGTGAGAGAATAGAACCAAACTGCTCTTAAGCTGGTTGAAGAGATGGAGCGGTACCCTTCAATGCAACCCTCTGCAACGGTGGAAAGGTTTTAAAGTGGTGCTGTCCAAGATGGTAGCAACAGCCACATGAGGCTGCTGGGCACTTGAAGTGTGTACTTGAAATTGAGCGCTTGAGATTATATGATCAAGAAACTGAATTTTTAATTTAATTTAGTTTAAACCTAAACTAACTAATTTAGGTTTAAACAGCCACATTGAGGCCAGTGGCTACTGTGTTGGATAGCACAGATTTGGTGATGAGAGAGTTAAGGAGCAGGAACTCTTCTCGGATGAGCTTCATTTGCTGCCAGGGAAGCGAGTCATCTATGTTTCGAGGGTCTCACGTCCAGGGGCTACTATTTTTCCTCTCAAGCCCCTCCTCCTTACTTAGCAGATCTTTGCTTTTGCTGTTTTCAGCTCTTCCTAGGCAGTACTGGATGCCCCACGGGGCAGACTAAGCATATGCTCGGGGCATCAGTAAAAGGAGGGTACCGAAAAGTGAAATAATTTCATATTCCGACAGTGACAACCATGACAAATTATCTGGCAAAATTTGGACTTAGTTGCACTTCCTTACACTTCTTCCATGGCTGGGCAGTGTTTTTCTTTTTTAATTCTATATATGCAACGTCAGCCCCCAAGATCTTTTCAATGTCTGGTGGCACCATTGCA
Source organism: Halichoerus grypus (assembly GCF_964656455.1). Classification (NCBI taxonomy): domain Eukaryota; kingdom Metazoa; phylum Chordata; class Mammalia; order Carnivora; family Phocidae; genus Halichoerus; species Halichoerus grypus. The sequence goes on along the minus strand of NC_135725.1, from coordinate 73,155,487 downwards.
TGCAGACCTTTGTTCTTTTAAAGAGGAACTATCCCATCATCATCAGCCTCTGCAGGAAAGGGCAGGGCCTGCACCCCTAACTCCTGAGGGGGAGCGTGACCTGCTCTGCTATAGACAGAACTGGATTCAGATCTGCACTGGGAAAGCATGGTGTTGTGGTTAAAAGCAAAGATGTTGAAGCCAGACAGCTCGGGTTTGGATCCTGACTCTGTTGTTTATTAGCTGTGTGATCATGGACAAGTTGCTGAACAACTCCATGCCTCGGTCCCTCATCAGTAAAATGGGAATAATAATAGTGCTCAGTGTGTTATTAAGCCAGGCACTATTATTGTAATACCTGTGTGAGTACTAGGTAGTTAGGAGAAGTCATTAGAACAGTGTTTGGTATATCGTAAGTGCTAAATAAGTTGTTTGCAAATTAAAATGAGACCTTTGGTGTAGAACATGATGCTCTGATTGAGTCAACTGGCCCAAATGTGCAACTCAAGTGTGGGTGTTTTTCAGTCTATAGCAAAAGATCTCCCTGCAGTCAACATATGATACACCCCCAAACAGAGCATATGTATGTCTTTCAGAGAGCTTTTACATTAATTTTCTTTTTTTAAAAAAAGATTTTATTTATTTGAAAGAGAGAGAGAGTGCGCGTGTGCACAAGTTAGGGGAGGGGCAGAGGCAGAGGGAGAAGCAGACTCCCCACTGAGCGGGGAGACTGATGCGGGGCTCGATCCCAGGATCCCAGGATCATGACCTGAGCCGAAGGCAGACACTTAACCGACTGAGCCACCTAGGCGCCCTACGTTAATTTTCTTACTTTATCCTCATGGCAACCTGCTGAGCAGAGCGAGGAGGTACTATCCTTGTTGGTGTGTCGGGAAAATGACAGATGACTCCATCCATCAGAGAGGATTCATTTGCTATATTTGACCATTGGAGCTACCTATCACTTTTGGAGCAAAAGTCCAGGATGACTTCTTCCTCAAGGCAAAGGAAAACTGCCCATAAAAACTTTCAGTGCAGTTGACTGAGAGAGGACCAATACAAGCAACACAATTCGCTGTATTTGTATGCACAGCAAGATGAACTTTTTTATCCCTTGTAACTTGAATGTGGCCTGCGTTTCCATTTCCTTTCAGAAATACCCCGGGACTGTGTTTTCCTTAGGTCCTACACCCTCAGGGCCAACTCAGGGGACACAGAGGCACTCTGGGCATTCTTGGGATGGTTTGTTAAATGGGGCCAAGCTCTGGGTTAGACTGGAGTGAGCACAGGTGCACGTGTGCCTCCCAGGAGGGCCATGATTGCGTGCTGTGGGCTCAGTGTGTGGTTTTGTCCCGCAGATTCGTCATTCATGCTGCAGCAGATGGTGGGCGTCGGGCTGGGCTCCATGGCCGTTGTGATTGTTCTCGCATTCCTCTCCTTCTCAGCCGTGTGGTATGTGAGACTGTCATTTTTGAGAAATGAGTGGAATGGCGGAAGGATGGGGTTGGAGTCATGAAGAACAGCTGGGACTGAGGAGGGTCAAAGGGGCTGTGGGTAGAGGTCATCCTGGGCTCAGCACTCAGCAGGTGAGAGGCATGAGTAGCTCTACACCTCAGGATGGGGTGGGGGGTGCCCTTCTGGTGCAGAAAAGGAGCAGGGTCAGTGATGGCTGCCCTGGCTACTCACAGAGTGGTGGATGATCTCCCACACTGCTTCCCCTGAGGGTACGTGAGCAGCACATACAGATGCACCAAGGGAAAACCAAAGTGTGTCAATGGACTCTTTTCCTCCTCCATGTCTAGATTGCAGATGGGCGCTACGTGTGGGGGATGCAGTGCTGCTGGGGCAGGTGTAATGACAGCTTCTCAGGTGCCTGCCTACACAGAGGCCCCGTGTGGCTTCCATCCAGGTGTGTCTGGGTCTGCAACTTTTTCCATCCCCAGCTTGGCCCCATTTCTGGATTCAAGATGGTGAATACCTCTGTGGAACCCCCCAAGAGGAGGAAACTCAGGAATTGCTGACGTCTTCTCTGCCTACTACACAACCAGTTCTGTGTCCGTGTACTTGAGACCCTTGATAGATAGTGTAATATTGACCACAGGCTACAGATCATGTGGGTTGGACCTTTGTCTTCCTCTGAGTGATTCCTGAGAGTCAGCTCTTCTGGAAATTGAATGCAAGAGAGCCTCTGCACCTTCCTTTATAGCATCTCTGGATTAATTTGGAATCATCCTTTTACAATGAGCAATGAGATGGACTTAAGTTTGGGCTAGAATTTGCCTTTATGAAGGAGGTCATCGAAAAGGGTAGAGATCATTGACAGAGGCAACTTGTCAAACATTTTAGAAGCAACCCCTTTCCTACAATGAATTGACATACTAATAGAAAGTATACTAACCTGGCCACTCCAGTAAGTTTCCTGCAATGTCTGTTAGGCAGCGTGGCTTTGACGCAGATCCATGGGTCTTACAGGTATTCAAAAGCCATAAGTTTTCATTCAAATAAAAATATTCTGTTAATTTAGACAGTTCTTCTCTTCCACACCAAAGTTTATAGCAGTCTTGGCTAACTTTTTTCATTACTCTCTCTTAAAAATGCCCTTGTCTTCCTTTAGATCAGGTGCTCATGTAGTAACAATGGGCTGAAACACTGTCAAGCCCATGGCCAGCGTCCATGTGTTTACAGGGAAGGGGGAAGAATGTGAGTGATGTGATCTTCCCCTTTACCTACAGCCTCAGTGACTATGGCTGTTACTTGATCATGAACCATGACACATTAGATGTAAGCGGTCCTGGGCCCGCTCTCAACTTGCTGAATTTACGGATGGGCATATTAGATTGGACTTTTAAAACCTGAATCAGTGTTCGTTAACTTTCCTCCCTAACCGATGGTGTGACTCCAAGGCTCAGTAAGAAACGAATGGAGCAGAGGCATGTGGCTCTCCTAGGCAACAATGGTATTCTCCCTCTTCTCCCTCTTTTTCGAGGCCTGGAGAATAAAAAGCTTGGGGGAGGCAAGCAGGGGACAGTTCTAGTATATGACCTTCGGGGGCAGTGTGTATGAACGTGGCCCTGGAATTGTGCAGGGTTGCAGTCCTGCAGAAGAGGGACAATGTTCCTGACGGGGTGGGGGCGGCTGTGTTCTCTCTCTGCTAGCTCACTGGGCATTCGTTGAGGGTCAGATCTGAGTGGTCTGGGCTGGTGGGCAGAGGAGGAAACGAGAGGAACAATAGAAACAGGTGGAAACTGTCTGTGAAGCGGCCCTGCCCTGGGAGACCTGGCTCCAAGTATATCCCCTCAACTGGGGAGAGTCAGAGAGAGGGAAGTGATATCCTGACCCTTGGGTGTTCAGGAACAGCTGTTAGCCCCAGGCCCCATCAGCATTCGGCAGTATTTGGAATAATTGTCCTTTGTCCTCTGAGGCACCACCTCGGCCTATAACCTAGGATCAGCATTTAGAAACTTTCGTGCTCTCATCTTAGGTGACTTAGAGAGTCGAGCTCTCAAAAGACTAATACACATAGCATTCTACTTTTCATTTTTATATGCAACTATTCAAGCTTATAGTATTTTCACAGCCTTTGAATGAAATTTGGAATCATTACACATTATCGTGGTTACTGTAGGGTAGGGTCTCTGATGAGTAAGGATTTTCCTGAAAGCCTCCTCTATCCAAAAGAGAATCTGAACTCCCATTATTATTATTATTATTTTACTGGTTCTGTAAACACCATATGTTTCTGCAGCCCCCTTAACTTCCAGCTTTAGAATTAGCTGCCAAAGAAGTTCCTGTGGTCCACAGGGGAGCTTAGCAAAATTGTCATTGAAAGGAAGAAATCCCACTTGCTTAGTATCAAAAGCTTCTAGTTAAAATAACTAAATATTGAGTAAAATATTACGTAAAATGTACTTGTGGGTATAGTGCGGAAGTATGAAAGAATACTAAAATAACAAAAACATGGACTTTTTCACTGCCTATGAATGTTCTAAATGACAGCCCAGAGTTGCTCAGTAGTATTACTTAACAAGAGCAGGTGCTGAGCATTGGCAAGAGGATGTGCCATCTTTCTGCAGTTCTAATTGTTTTCTCATAAACTTGAGGGCAGCCAGAAGTTCTCTAAATTCGCGTGGTAGCTTTGCCACAAGACTGTTCTTTTTTTCCCAAGCCGATTCATGGTTAAGGTGGGGAGGGGATCTCAGGAGAGTGATAGTGGGTCTTCCTGGGAGAACTCAGGGTCTGTTTGTCGAAGGACCGGTAGGACGGCGCTCGGAGTTGGGTTTGCGTGCCACTACATAAAGCTAGGCCCAAGCTGGGGGTGGAGAAAGGATCTTTCCCTTATTAACTGTCTTGGGGACAGTGTGTCGAGTTGAGCTCTGAGACCTGGCTGTGTGCTCCCTTCTAGATGAGGAGTCAAAATTGGGGGTTGCCCAGCTAGGGGGCTGATTATTCCCTAGCTGATTTGTGTGTGTGCATGCCTGTAGTTCTGATTTATCTCATTGGAGTTTTTGTTTACACACATTCTTCCATCCCCTCCTCACGACAGTTGTGGATGGTGGGAAGGTCAGGGGTTACCGTTTTCCCCACTTTAGAATGGAGAAATGGGTTCAGAAAGGTATGTGACCTGAATTGTGGGGTCAAATCTTCTGACTGCAAGTGTAGTCCTCATTCCTGGAATTGGACAGGCCTTGAGCTAACCTTTGAACAGTCCTTTTGGTTTTGGGGAGAATCAGGTCTTTGCATTTCCTACACACACACACACACACACACACACATATTTTAACCATTGTCCTTAAGTACTGCAACACAGGCCTTTTTATATCTATCTTTTCACTATATGGTATCTCCCCGCCCCTCCATCACTTCTAGAGGAGAACACAAACTACCAAACAGATGGAAGTTAATTAGGGGAAATAGGTAATAGCCCATCTCTGACTCAAGACCTGAAATTGTAGCTGGGCACTTAACCAAGACCAGAGCAGAAGTGATTATCTTGCAATTCCACATTAGCTTGGAATCAAGTTAATATTTAAATTGATTTTAAAGGAAGTAAAAAAGAATTCTCAGTGCTCCCTTTTTATTGCTAACCTCACATTTGCATTTTCTAAGCCTTCTATTTTTCTATTCTATTCATCTGAGGGAAAACCAGTATCAGTAGTAGTAGTCAATCAAATAGTGTGTTAGGGGGCCTTTTGCCTGCCACACCATTGTCACTGAACTGAAGTGCACGATTTGGGAGAGGAAAGAGGATGTGGCTTTTTCTGCGCCCAAGTTTGTGGGCGGGTGATACATTGAAGCAAATCAGTTTGAAAAAGCAGTGTGCTCATTGTTTGAGAGAGAAAGAGAGAATGAATGAATCATTTTGGTGATGTGTATGTATGCACGTGTACCCATATCCATACTTTTTGGGCACAACCCAGGGTTACCAGAATGGGGTTCAACTACACATGTTTTGTAAACTATTGCTTCTTTCCTTCTTGGGCACATTTATTTATTTATTTATTATGTCAATAGTGACTACGTTAAAAGTTTGTGCTGTAGTTTCTTTAACCAATACTCTTCTGTGCATGGTGCATTTAGAATGTTTCCAGATGTTTGCTATCCTTATACAATTCGTATGTATGTAATTATCATTTAGGCTAAATTCCTAGGGATGAAATTGAAAACTATATACATTTTGTGTTTACTACATATTGTCAGAGGAATCTTAACAGGAAGTTTATACCAGTTGACATTTTCATCAGCAGAAAGCCTCAAACACCACTGGGCACTGTTGATGCGTTTCATCTTGATTAATCTGATGGGTGAAAAATGATGACTCAGTGTTTTACTTGCATATCTCTATTTTTGCATGTGGATTGGTCATTTGTAATTCTGTCTTGGTGAATTATTTTTTTTCTCAAGTACTTGGCTTGTCTTTTATTGATATGAAAAGCTTTGTATCATAGTAATTTTTTTTTCCTAGCTGTCATATATTTTGTAAACAAATTTTCTAATTTATCATCTCCCTTTTGACCTTGTTTGTGTAAAAAATTGCCACACAAAAACTTTACATTTGGATAGTCAAATTTATCAGTCTTTTCCTAATCTATTTTGCCTTTGGTGCCATGCTTGGAGGGACCTTCCAGTCTCAAGGTAATAAATCTAAATCAGCAGTTTAAAAAAAAAAACACATAAGTCTATAATCCATCTGAAATTTATTTTAGTATAAGGAGTGAGGTTCGGGGGGTGGATCTTTTTTTTTATTCAGTTGCTAAATGGTTTAGCCAGTTGTCCTATTAATATTCATTGACTTTTTTCCCCCCAGTGATTTGAATTATATACTGAATCATATACCAAAGTCTATTTCTGAACGTTCCCCTTTGTTCTACTGATCTATTTCTGTGCCAATACCACCTGCTATAACTTTAAAATAGGGTTTTTCATACCAAGTAAAAGTAAGTTACCACTCTTTCTGTTAATGCTCAGATTATCCTCAGCTTTTATTATGTATTTATTCAGGGATACATACTTATTATGCATAAACTAAAGAATTATTTGGTCAGTTTCCCCCCTGAAATCTTAACATTTTTGGGGGGAAGGGGAGAGATGTGTTAAATAATGAGTACTCCCATCCCACAACATGGTACGTATCTCCATTTAATTTTTGTGTGTGTGTCCCTCTCGAGAGTATTCTACTTTTTCAACTTACAAGGTAGTTTATGCTTATTTTTATGTATGTCTAGGTATTTTATATTTTGTTATCCTGGACTCTTGAGTCACTACCTCAGCTCCTGCCCCTGAAAGTGCTCTCTGCTGCCATTACTGTAGCTTTCCTGCCCTGGAAGTCCTAATTACTTTCCAAGGTATCTACTGGACTTGTGGAAACTCACAGATCCTTGCCATGCCAAATGGAGGACTGCCTGCTCTCACAGCTAGCTCTAGCCACAGACTAGTTTTCTTACTCATTTGACCTTTTGTCCTCCCATTAGTGAAAGTGTAGCTCACTCCCAGTGTGGTTCTTACTTTTTTGTCCTGCTGTCTGGCCTGACAGCCTCAGCTTCTTGACCCTTGAGTTTGTTATCCTTGGAATCAGTTACCAGGCCAGTGTGTCTTCCAGAGCTTTAGGGTACACAAGTCAGATTCTCTGAGTGTGGGGCTCCCTTGAAGTTTCTCTTTCCAGGCTTGCCCTGAGGAAGGTCCCCCACCCCCACCGCCATTGTGGTGGGGTGGGGGGATAGAAAATGCTCAGCACACCAATGGCTTTCTCCAAAGAACTTCTTTCTTTTGACCTTTTCCATTTAAATCACTTTATATCCTGGATATTGGGCTAAGGGTCTCAAGACTATGGGAAAAACCTCCTTTTAGAATATGGAAGTACTTGCAACCTGTTATTTTCAGGGTTTTTGAATTTGGTCAAAACAAAAAGAACAGTTTGGGGTCAGAGGATATGAAAATACAGCTCACAGAAAAGGAAATGCAAATGGCCCTTAAACATTAAAAAAAAAAAAGATGCTCAACCTCACCTTTAAGAAAAATGCCAATTAGTAAGATATTGTTTCTCACCTATCAATCTGAGGGAAATCCAAAAGTTTTAACAACCCACTCTCTTTGGAGGCACTCAAACACTGTTAGTGAGGGTACAGAATGGTACGACCTCTATGGAAAGGAAGAGAACCTGGCAATACTTACTTTGCCTTTGTCCCACAACCCTGTCAGTCCCACTTCCTGTGGGCTCACCTGCACACGTTCAGAATGACACAGGAACAGTTATTCACTGTGACATCATTTATCGTCACAAAAGCTGAGAAACAACCCCATGCCTCTCAGGAGGAAACCAGTTAAATGAACTATGATACTTCCTCATAACACAGTGGAATATCATGCAGTCGTGAAAAAGGAATGAGGAAGACCTCTGTGCACTGATACGGAGAGATTTCTAAGATGTATTGTTTGTGTATATGGTATTCTAATGTGTAAGATAGGAGAATGAAAATATGTATTCAATCTTGCATAAACACTGGAGTAATAATAAATTAAAGCAAATGGTTACAAATAGAGCAAGGGAGAATGGGGTGGGATGGACAGGGTGAACGGGAGTCTTTTGAGTGTTTATCTTCTCATTTTGTTTTGGTTTGAAACATATGAATATATTCAAAAACATAAAAATAAAGTTTCTTAAGAAAAAGTATGCCCTTTCATATTCAGTTACACATGTGTCAAATCAAAACCTGACAGGGACAGCGTGGCTTCCTTCTCAACCTAATCTGAGACACTGAAGATTTGGGTAGCATTGGTTTAACTCCTTATTCCAAAATTGGTAGAGTATCCAGTGCTGTCTTTTACAATTTTTGCAAATTCTATGCGGGAGTAGAGGTGCCTGTGTTATATCCCTAGGATCAACTCTAGGGTGGAGTCTCTGCTTCCTCTGAACTGCTTCAGTGGACGGATCATCTCACCTGTGTGGGGTCCCTGTTCCACCCCCACTGACCCACCTGTAGAACCTGGCTCCTTTCCATGATTTCCACTCAAAGTCTTACTAAGGACTTTGGGCGTTTAGAGAACATGAAGAGAGAGTGTATCACTTTCCAGTTGATGCCGTAACCAACTGCCACAAACTTGGTGGCTTACAACCACACACACATTTATTAATTTACCATTCTGGAAGTCACAAGTCTGTCATGAGTCTCTCTGGGCTGACGTCAACATATGGGCAGAACTGTGATGCTTCTGCAAGCTCCTAGGAGAATACATTTCTTTGCCTTTTCCAGCTCCTAGAGGCTGCCCACATTCTGTAGCTGTGGCCTTTCTTTCATCTTCAAAGCCGACCGTGTTGCATCTTCACATCACTCTCTGACTCTTGACTGGCTCCCCACCCCCTCTTTCACTTATAAGGATCCTTGTGATTACCTTGGGCCTGCCTGGAAATTCCAGGATAATCTCCCTACCTCAGGTTTCTTAATCACATCTATAATGTTTCTTTTGCTGTGGGAGAGAACATAGTCACAGCTTCTGGTACATGGACATCTTTGATGGCCCTTATTCTGCCCACCACGGAGAGTATTATATTTTATATATGCAAATTACAAATGGATATTAGTTATCCCTGTTCTTCAAATTTCTCTTCCCTTTCCATCTTTGTTCTTTATCAAACTTTCTAAATTCCTGAAATATAGAACAATTTAGCTATGTCCTTTTTTTTTTTTTGCTAATCTATGCTGTAAGCATCCACCTTTACCCAAATAGTTTACCAAAGTTTTTTGTTGTTGTTACCAAAGTATGTATGTATGTATGTATGTATTTATTTATTTTAATTTATTTGACAGAGACAGACACAGCGACAGAGGGAACACAAGCAGGGGGAGTGGGAGAGGGAGAAGGAGGCTTCCGGCAGAGCAGGGAGCCTGATGTGGGGCTCAATCCCAGGACCCTGGGATCATGACCTGAGCTGAAGGCAGACGCTTAACGACTGAGCCACCCAGGCACCCCTATTTTATTTATTTTTAAGATTTATTTATTTTAGAGAGAAAGTGTGGGGGGATGAGTAAAGAGAGAGGGAGAGAGAGAATCCTCAAGCAGACTCCCTGCTGAGCATGGAGCCCGATGCGGGGTTCGAGCTCACGACCCTGAGATCATGACTGGGGTGAAAATCAGGAGTTGGTCTTAACCGACCGAGCCACCCAGGTGCCCCACCAAAGTATTATTTTAAACAAAAATATTTTCCTCCTTAATTCTGTTGCTAGCTGTTCACTTCAATTTTATATATATTTGGCCTTCTGAAAATTTCACACATCTTATTATTATTGAGTGTATTTTTCTTTGTTGCACAGTAGTGATTGAGTGATTTTTCTTAAAAGTTTTCTGTGAATCTTTGGCCATGTGATTTTGGGGGACAACCAGAAACTAGAACGTGAACTATTTGTAAGAGAAGTATAGCAAAGACTATATATGCTTGTTGCCATGTATTGGTTTTCTGTTTGCTGTGCAAGAAATGACCACAAAGGTAGTGGCTTAAAACAGTCCACATTTGTTCTGCCCTAGTTTCTGTGGGTCAGGATCCGGGTGTAGTTTAGTTGGATTCTCTGCTCAGGGTATCACAAGTCTGCAGTCAAGGCATTGGCTAGGGTGCATTTTCATCTGAAGGTTCGACTGAGGAAAATTTCTCTTCCATGCATTTAGATTGTTGGCAGTGTTCATTTACTTGTGGTTGTATGGTAGGGCAAAATCCCAACATTGTGCTGGCTGGTGGCTGGTGGCTCAGGTCCTAGATGCCACCTACAGTTACTACAGGCCAACTGCAGTCGTCTACCTTGGGGGCTTCCTGAACACAGCTGCCTAGTTCATCAAGCCAGCAAGGACAATCTATGCAGGGAGGACATAGTCCCTCTTTTAAAGGGCTTTCATCTAAGTCAGGCCCACCCAGGACAATCTCTCTCCCTTTTAACTATCTAAAAGTCAACTAATTGGGAACTTTAATTACATCTGCAAAATCCTTTAACCTTTGCTGTATTCTGTAGTTTAGAAGGAAGTCCCACCGGCAGGATGAGGTGGGGAGGGGGAGGGGTGTAAGGGTGGGGTAGAGGAGGGGAAGATTATATAGGCTGTGAACACTAGGGGGCAGGGATTGCGGGCCATCTTAGAATTCTGCCTACCACATGTTGCTAAAGAAAAAAAAATCAATTATGAACTTTAAACTTCACCACAGTATTTCCTGGGTCCTTCTGATGGGGCTATTTTGACTTTATAGCAAAACCCTAGGGCATAATTCTGTTCTCTCTAGGGAGAGGTGTCAAGGCTGCCGGGAGTAGAAATGACCAAGGGCCCAGAGATTTTAGGAAGGCACCTGGGTCTTTAAGGCTGCTTTCTCATCTTTGACTGGACGCATTCACTTGAGTGAGGCACAGAGATTTGGGGGAGGGAAAGGGCGCCATTTCTCTGGGTCCATGGGCGTGTGTCCTATCTCCTAGCCTTTGGGTTAGTTAGCGGGATTCAGGGTTTGTGAACTTGGCCTGAAAAAGTCTATCTCTGCCAAACTTGAGAGAGGTAGCGTGTGGCCCTGGAGGGTTAGCTCTCTCCTATGATCCCTGGAGGTGGCCATCCTGAGACTTGGTGGGCTAGACAGGGTAAGGCAACATTGACCAGACTCAAGGCTTCCAGAGGGTGGAGAGAGCTCCCGGGATCAGAGCTGGAGAGCGCAAAGGTTACGCCCAGCCCCCAGGACCCTCCCTAGCCAAGGACTTGGAAGTCGTCCTGTAAGGCAGAGTGGCTGAGGCTGAGGGAGGAGCAATCACAGCTCTTAGCCACCAGCTGTGACTTCCGGTGAAGAGTGGACCCAAGAACCTGAAAGAGGCCTGAATTCCAAGAGCGAAGGGAACTTGGCATTTTGGGGGGTGATCGCTGTGGCTTGGGATCTCACAGAGATGAGCACCAGATGAATCCAGGGCCCTTGTGGTTTGCAGGGGCTCTGCCATGCTGGTGATGGTCAGGGACACGGGGAGGCTCTCCACCGTACTGCCTTCTGGTTAAAAAAGGGCAGTGCCCAGGACAGGGGCATTGTTATCACAGAGCCTAGGAAGGGGCAGTGGCTGGGCAGTGCAAGTCCTGAGCTGAACAAGGAAGACTATGTCCCGGTCCTGGGCCAGAGGATGTAACTGTCCACACGGCACATAGCCCTATAAGGGAGATGGCGCACGGGGCTGGGAGGCTCCAAGAATCAGCCTGTCTCCAGCTTACCGCCAAGAGTGCAGAGCTGCTGAGTCTGACTTGGCTGCCTGTGATCTGCGTTCATCAACATTCTTACTGGATTTCTCTTGGAAAATTAATGCATAGCCATCTGGTCTATCAGTCTGAGTTTGGTGCATCTGAAACAATTTGCTGGATTAGAGGGGGACTGAAGGAACTCCGCAAAGGCAAAAGGCCCAGCCCCCCAGACTGATCTCACAAGACTACATCTCCGTCTCCAGCTGTAACACACCTGTGGTGTCAGCCGCTTTCCTCCCTTTCCCCTCACTGCTGCAGCCACGGCTCTGGCTTCCTCTCCCTTTCCCTGCAGGCTGCTCCTGCGGACCCCTGCAGGCCTCATGGAGAGGCCACGCAGATGGGGTTGGAGTTAGGTGCAGAGCTGGAAGCCACAGTGGAGATACAGCCGGGAGAGCAAGTGAGTCTCAGTGAGAGCCAAGCATAGAAAGGTCCAGGCTTATAACTGAGATCAAAGAAAGAGACCCACTTCTGGAGGGAAACAGGCAGTCCGCCTTCCTGGAAGGATGCACGAAGCTGAACAGCCTTGGGGAGTTGACAGACAGCTTTAGGGAGGTGGCCTGGAATGTGGTCTGTATTGATCGTACTGCATACTTAGCTTTTTAAGGTTGACCAGGCAGCTCATTGTCCTCAGCCTCTGCCGGCAGGTGGGTTGCCAACTGGCCCTTCATTCCCCATGTGGCTTTCGTCAGCCGGTCACCCAGTCATTGCCCTTAATCCCTGGGACTTCACTGGTTTCCCAAGAACGTAGGATTCGTAGAACCTCTCATCTGCCACTGCGAGTTAGCCTGCATTTTAGGAAACTGACAAAGTTTCCAAATGGACTTTTTTTTTTTGCTGTAGGACTTCTGCTTTGCATAATTGCTTGCTTGGTCAGCCACCATGCTGCATGCTGATAAACCAAAAGTAAAATAAGGTGTTTGAACTGAGCAACAGGAAAAAGAACTTATTTTGAGCAGATACTTTCTGAGTAAATGAGAGCCTGAGACTTGAGTCTGAAGGGGAGGATGACCAGCTATACCCAACTTGCAAGTGTTTCAACAGGGAGGTTCCAAAATTCTCTGATCTCAGTGAATTCCCATAATCCTGAGGAGGCTCCTTAGGGACGCCCTTCTGAGGGTGGTGATGGGTCATTAGAGTTGTTTATATCTATTTTTATAAGATTTATAGTAAATGCTTAAAGTGAAAGAAAACTTTTTTTTTTTTAAACCGTAACACAAAGGGATGGGGTTTGATGCACAGTGAAAGAAATCATAGCTTAAATTAGTCTGTTACACTGTATTTTTGGAAATGCTCCAAATAGGCCACATATCTAAGACTCTAAGTGTGTAGATTATTATTTTTTTTTATTCCCAGGAATAAACTTGCTGAATCACCACAGGTTTTTGTTTGTTTGATTCGTTTTTAACTGCTAGTTTCCTGAATGTCATTGTCGAATTGGTTTGGAGCGCTCGGGGTCCGCCTTTGAGCCCACCTTTACAGCCTGTGTGACATTTGGAGCCCTGCATTATTGGCCATCCTCCCTGCTAAGTATAAAGCTTTGGTGGCCATTTCAAATTAGTGGGGAAAGATGGATTATTAGGGAGGCGTAGGAATAAATGTCTAACCATTTGGGAAAAACTTGTTTGCAATAAACATGGTTAACAAAAGAGTTAAGAGGCCTACTATGTGCAAGTCTTAACCATCAGTAAGAAAAACTAAGCTCCTCGTACAAGGGGGAAAAATGATCAGACAATTCACAACAAGTCTGCCCGTGTTTTTCTCTGGAAGTCATACCTGTAGTTTAGTTTTTCTTGCACTGCCAAAACTGGAGCAGCCAATGAAGAACCTGAGAACATTGGAGTTGGGAGCCAGGTGAACACATCAGAGAGCTGACCAGTGTTTTCCCTATCTAAAGGCGAGGTGTGATTTTCGTCCTGGCTCACACAGTGTGCGTCTTCAATTTCTCTATTCCCAGATATTATTATTATTTTTTGCCTACCACTAGTCTTCTCTAATTGATGACTTCCAATTGATCATATCTCTCTGAGTCCTATTTCTTCAACCCGAAGGAGGACTTGATGTGTGTCCCCCCATATGGAGTGTGCCTGGGAAGCTTCCCCCTATAGTTTCAAAGGAATGAGACTGGAAGTGTAAAATTCAGTCCCCTCTGTTGTTAATTTATCATTCATTCTGAGCAAATTGGATGTTAGCCCAACTGAAACAAACTTATTTTTTTCCCCCTTTCATTTTGACCCTGAATTTCCCCTGTGATTGAGAAATCAGTCCAACCTTCATTTCACAACACCCAGCTGATGTCTGACTGAATGCCACCCGGGATGGAGTTCCTACACTACACAGTGGTTCAGAGTGACAAGCAGAATGACAGGGAGCAAAGCAGGAGGCCAGCAAGCCCACTACTCAGGTGGATTTGGGGCTGGACCTTGGAGGGTTAGGAGGGTTTTGTCAGGCAGAGAAGAAAGACTAGGGGGGAAATTCCAGTAACGGCGGGGGTATAAGAGTGTTCGAACAAAGACATGAAATTTCAATGAGAGAGATGTTAAAGATCACAATGGAGGAACTAGAGAGGAAGGTCCAACGTAAGGGAGATGTTATGAAAGAAAAAATGGAAGTGATGGTGCACTGGATTGGCTGGTGTTGGAGGGTGCAGGGAAGTAGGTAGAGGAAGGGGAAGATTTGCTTATCAAGCCTTTCAAAATAACATTTAGAAAGAAGAAAACATCAGCTAGACAAACTGAATACTCTCATGTGACTTTTCCCCAAAAACAAACCAGATATTTATGGTTTTCCCCAAAACAAATCAGATTATTCACTTGTGATGCTATTAGTGTTTAAAAAAAATCTTTAGAAATACCCTTTGGAAATTGCCTTCAGAATGTGTTAATGACCTATAACAGAGCATCAACTAGTCTTGCTACCTTATAGTTTTCTCTGTCTCTGTGTGACTCTATATATGATGAAAGCATCCTATATGCATATAAGATATATATCATTAAAACTTAACCAGTTGCACATTCCTTTTATAAATTGGAGAATGTGACAAATGGCTTTTCCCTCTTCCCAAAAATCGAATACAATCTAAAAAGGATTTCACTTGTGGACTCAGAATCCCAAGAACAATGTGCTGCAGGCTCTGATGGCAATCCCCGAAGAGAGATTCCAACAGTACTTTGAGCCCACACAATGGAGTCAGCGTGGGCCCCCACAGTGTCTGTAGCCACAGGGACCGTGTTCTGTGATCATATGTATTCTGTGGAATTTTTGTCACCGTGAGTAGACAAGTCGTTATGTGACAGCATACGGTTCACAGGTGGCCTCCAGTGCAGTCACTCATAATTAGAACCTCTTGCTAAATCACCCGTGAAGACTGACAAAATTGGGCAAGGAAGGGGATTTCCTAGCACCGGCAAAGACGAAGACAGACAGCCTAGTGGCGGAATCAGCTCACTGCACACTCTGGCTTTGTTTCACAAACACGGAGCCCTTGTGCAAAGGGAAGAGAGCCCTTCCCATGACTTGAACTAGGAAATAGGCAGCCATGCTTCTCTATGTACTGATTCCATTTTGAAGAGAACTGCCCCCTCCACGACCACATTCATGGGCAGTATTCTGATTCGGAAAGAACAGAAAGCTTAGAAACAGCTGAGCAGTACACTGGGAAGGAACATGCTACAAGGACGCAGGTGTGATTCCTCAATAAACTGCCCAAGGTGGTGTGTGTGTGTGTGTGCGTGTGTGTGTGTGTGTGTGTGTGTGTGAAGGGAGCTGGGAGAATCCTGGTAGGAGTGAGTAGTAGGAACTGCCGTTGGTCATACTTCTTCCCTTCATCTTCAGAGGCCAGTTGAGTCAGGAGAAAAAAATTTATCAGCTGTAGAAACTATACTTTTTTGTTGTTGTCCTTTTTCTTTGTTTTGTTTCTTAAATTCCACATATGAGTGAAATCATGTGGTATTTTGTCTTTCTCTGACCGACTTATTTTGCTTAGCATAATACCCTCTAGTTCCATCCACATTGTTCATTTTTTCATTCTTTTTTTATGGCTGAGTAATATTCCATTGTGTAAATATCCCACATCTTCTTTATTCATTCATCTATGATGGACACTTGGGCTACTTCCGTATCTTGACTATTGTAAATAATGCTGCTATAAACATAGGGGTGCATGTATCTTTTTGAATTACTATTTTCATTTTCTGTCTTTTGACGAACCTATTGGTTCTTTTTTTTTCTTTTTACTTGGAAGGAGGAATGATTTATTCTTAATTGCCCAACTCTTTATATTAGAGTATCAGCAGATTGTCTCTCATCCGTATTACACATATTTTCCCACATTTGTCCTTTGTCTTTCAGCTTTATTTATAGGCTTCTGTATGTTGTTGCCATTGGAAAGTTCTCATTGTTCACAGTCGAGGTTATCAATCTTTTGTTTGTGATTGCTAGTTTTCATGATGTGCTCAGAAAGACCTTCCACCCAAGATCATAGAAGTAGTTGTGCAGTCTTTCTTCTAGGTCTTACATAATTTTAGTTTTTACTTTAAAACATTTGTTGTGTTTGGAATTTACTTTGAGTAATGAGTGAAACAAGAGCCCACATTTTATTTAAAATATTTCGCACCAAACCTGTGTTTCTCTCTCCTACTATTCATCACAGTGATAATAGCACAATTATTTATATGATTATCTTTTCCCAGTCATGGGTTGGGATATTTTTTAAAATGCTCCCTCCCACAAATATCATGTTGGGATTTTGACCAGAAATAAGATGATTTTCTAGATTATTTTGGAAGAAGTTATGTTTTTACAACCATACTGAATATTTATTCACCGCATATGCCTTTTGACTTAGTCACCTATTATTTTATATTTCTTGGGAGTTTTCCGCTTTTTCAGATCATTCAAATATATTTGTGTAATTTTATGTTTTTATATTTTTTTTTTAAATTTTTTTATTGTTATGTTAATCCCCATACATTACATCATTAGTTTTAGATATAGTGTTCCATGATTCATTGTTTGTGCATAACACCCAGTGCTCCATGCAGAACGTGCCCTCCTCAATACCCATCACCAGGCTAACCCATCCTCCCAACCCCCTCCCCTCTAGAACCCTCAGTTTGTTTTTCAGAGTCCATCGTCTCTCATGGTTCTTCTCCCCCTCCGATTTCCCCCCCTTCATTCTTCCCCTCTTGCTACATTCTTCTTCTTCTTTTTTTCTTTCTTAACATATATTGCATTATTTGTTTCAGAGGTACAGATCTGAGATTCAACAGTCTTGCACAATTCACAGCGCTTACCAGAACACATACCCTCCCCAGTGTCCATCACCCAGTCACCCCATCCCTCCCACCCCACCCCCCACTCCAGCAACCCTCAGTTTGTTTCCTGAGATTAAGAATTCCTCATATCAGTGAGGTCATATGATACATGTCTTTCTCTGTTTGACTTATTTCGCTCAGCATAATACCCTCCAGTTCCATTATGTTTTTATATTTTTACAGATTGATTTGGGGTTATATTTTAATACTAACTAATAACACTGTGAGACTTGTGATTTTTGAATATTAATATATCATGAAAACTTTTTGGACTTTTACTTTTCAATAATTTTCTGCTGAATCTTAGACTTTGTATTATCTGCAAATAATGATAATTTGTTTTCTTCATTCCAATATTTAAACCTCTTATTTTGTTCTCTTGTCTAATTGGAATATCTATCACATAAAAACACTGTCATAGACATTATCACCAAGGATGATATTGACTTTTGGTTTAAGATATGTCTTGATATTAAGGAAGTCATTCACTGAATCCCATTTCACAAAGAGCCTTTATCAGGAGTGGACACTAAATGGTAAGAATTGTTGATACCTACCATAGGATCATATGCTTCCTCCCCCTTTGGTCAATATTAATATAGATTTCCTAATATTTAGCTACCTTTGCATTATTGGAATACACACTCACAGTCATAGTGTATTGCTGTTTAAATCTACTCCTAGATTCTATTTGCTAATACTTTATATAGAACCTTTTATTTAAAAAAAATTTTTTTAAGACTTATTTATCCATTTGAGAGAAAGAGAGAGTGAGCGAGCACCAGCAGGAGGGGCAGAGGGAGAGGGAGAGAGACTCTGAAGCAGACTCTGTGCTGAGCATGGATCCCCATGCGGGGCTCGATCCCACGACCCCGAGATCACAACCCGAGCCGAAACCAAGAGTCGGACGCTTAACCAACAGCGTCACCCAGGCGCCCCTAGGACCTTTTAAAAATCAGTCTTGATATCTCTAGTTTTCTCTTGTGCATTGTCTGTTGAAGACAGAAGTATATTGGTATTTGTTAACGGGCAAGAATTCCTTCTTTCTCTAACCTAGAACATTTTAAGTAACTTAGGAATCTCTTTCCATCTAGTTTTCCAACTATGTCAGACAGGATTATTCAGTATTCTCCGTGATTGTGAGGTAGGCTTTGCCCTTAGACATTGCCCCAGTGTGAGAGGAAACAATGAAGAAATGGTGTGCTTGGCAGGACAGTCTCCCTTGCAACACCACATACCTTAGCAATCAGTGGTGGCCCAATGAGCTCTCTGGGGGAGTGTTTCTTACTCTTCCAGAAGCTTGTCCATGCCTCCAGCACTCATACAGGTGGGAACCTTTGGAATTTCCTTCCCTTGCGACCTGCAGCACTGCACTGAGTCGTGAGCTGGAGACTGGCGTTAGGTCATGGGATTCTCAATTTGTTCCACATGGCATTCTATCTGGCTGTATTCTTCAGAGTGTGCTGATTTGCCGATGGGAGATGGTTAGGTTTCCAAGGGAATCTAGAAAATTTAAAAATAAACCAATAGCTTGTACTCTGTTTACTCAGTGTATTTTTAGTTTTTCACTGGAGAGAGGGCACTAGGGTGGCTAAGAGACAGGAGCACTGCAACAAAGGAGAGTGGTCCCAGCTGAGGGGTCAGAATCACGAATGAAGATTCAGCATAGTGCATCTCTAAATGAAATCATGTGTCCTTTATTCAGGCCAGAACATTTCAGCTAATTCTGTATGATCTTTACATATCAGATAATGACAGGGACACTTCTAAATCTCTTAGTTTATAAATAGAATATGACTAGAGGAATGATTATGATCTATCGAATGCTTACCCTGTGCCGGGCATGGAGCTAAGCCCTTCGTAAACAACTCATGTTGTAGGTGTTTAACTGTCTTCATCATCATAATCATCATCATCCCTGTTTTAAAGATGACAAAACTGAGATTTAGAGTGGTTAAATCATTATCCAAGGTCACCTACGAGTACCGAACAGAGCTGGGATTCCAACCGAGGGCTTTGTACTCTCAATCTTGAGCTAGGAAATTATTTTGAATACAAAGTTCCATAAGTGCAGACATTTGTCTCATTCTGAGAGGAGTTCCTGGATGATAAACTCAACTTCCTGTTCTCTAGTTAAGAGATCACAAAAAGACGACCCCTAGGAATAAAAATCAAACACTAGCAAATACTTCTTTTCGCTTCTCAAATGTCAGGGTGCCACCCTAGTGTTCTATTTTCCAAATTTCAATACGATTCATTTTGTTTCCCTGTAAATATCTTTTTAGTTCTGCAAACTTTGACCTTAGGGTGGGTGTGAATATGTGTTTGTTCTAGGTGCTTGTATGTCGAAACAGTTTGTAGTACAGTTAATTTTTAAATTCCTCTTGGCCATTGGTTTAAACAGCATTCCAGCCACTGGAGAGTTGACAAAGAAATGAGTTCACGTCCTAGGAAACTCCTAAATGAACAACTCTTTTCTTGCTCTTAGTAATTAAATTCTCACATTCAACTTCATCTCAGGAGTAGCTTCTGTTTCATTTCCTGTGATGTTTTAACCTTTTTTTTCCCACCGCACTGTGACCAAAACACTCTATTATGCAAACACTGTTGTGCCTTTCTGAGTCTTGCCTATGTTAGAAATACCCGGGAAAGCACCTCAATTCAAGGTATCATTAGCATTCTCCTTGAAGGACATCCTAAGTAAAGCGGCGTGCAGAGAATATGCCCTGTCACATGAAGGAGTGTTGGTCGTCTGGCTCTAATATTTTTCACACTGGACCTTGCCAAGGCTCACATGTACCTGTTTCAGAAAACAGCATTGTGTTGTCGGCTGATTCGGAAGCTCCAGATCAGTGCTTCACAAGCTTTGCTAGACACTGAAATCATCTGGGAAGCTTTAAAAAATATTCATGCTCAGGGGCACCTGAGTGGCTCAGTCGGTGAAGCATCTGCCTTCGGCTCAGGTCATGATCCCAGGGTCCTTGGATCGAGCCCCCCATAGGGCTCCCTGCTCAGCAGGGAGTCTGCTTCTGCCTCTCCCTCTGCCCCACCCGCTCACTCTTGTGCTCTCTCTCTTGCACTCTTTCTCTCTCAGATAAATAAATAAAATCTTTAAAATAAAATACTCATGCTCAGTTCTCACATGACTGATTTAATTGGCCTAGAGTATCACCTGGGCATTGCCTTTTTTTTTTTTTTTAACTCCTCAGCTAACTCTACTGTGCATGCCCCCCAAGTGCAGGAGTGCAGATTAGCTGGTTTCTTGTTTGGAGCAGAAGAAAAGGGAATGGGCAAATACTAGGTAAAACCATTGCTGCTACCTTAGTTATTAGGAAGCAGAGTCTGTGTGATGCCTCAGAATCCAGTGCCTTCCATTGGCCTCCTCCCCCAGTGTCTATCCTCAGAATTGTATTTTACAGAGAAAAAATGAACTTCATCTGTTTTTACCAATAGGGAGAATGTAGTTGATATTATTATCTATTTATTTATAATTGAAGTGTAGTTGACATGCGATATTATATTAGTTTCAGGTGTACGGCATAGGGATTTGACGTTTATATGCCTTACTACTCACCACACTAAGCATAGTTACCATCTGTCAGCATACAAAATTATTACAATATTGTTGACTGTATTCTGCATGCTGTACTTTTCACTGCTGTTACTTATTTTGTAATGGGAAGTTTGTACCTCTTAATCTCCTTCACCTGTTTTTTTTTCACCTGTGTTTTTAAATATAGTGCTTCATGTTGAATTGAGAATACGGGAAACCTTGGGGGGGCGCCTGGGTGGCTCAGTCGTTAAGCATCTGCCTTCGGCTCAGGTCATGATCCCAGGGTCCTGGGATTGAGCCCCGCATCGGGCTCTCTGCTCAGCAGGGGAGTCTGCTTCTCCCTCTCCCTCTGCCGGCAGCTCCCCCTGCTTGTGCTCTCTCTCTCTGTCAAATAAATAAATAAAATCTTAAAAAAAAAAAAAAGAATACGGGAAACCTAATGGCAATACATATTATACAGAGCCTGAAACTAAGTCACACCGTTTTATGATAATCATAGTATTTTAGTTCTTTTGGGAAGAAGTTTGTGGATGTTTATAACTCTTCGGTGGGTGTGTATCCCTTTCACTGACACCTTCATTCAGGGTCACAAACGTGCTAATCTTCCCTGGGCTTTAAAACATTTCCCTTTTTTTTTTCTTTTTTGCTTTTCCTTCAATCCACCGTACCACCTTCTCGCATCCTCTCACTGCCAAATTCTTCAAGAGCACAACATGTACTTTCCACTCTTTCCCAAACATCGCTAAATCTAGCGTCCATCTCCTATCTTCATGGAAACTGTACTCACAAGGGTGATCATGGTTTGGGGACTCAAATCCATATCCGGTAGCTTCTCGCTCTTCATTTTGCTTGATCTGTAGTTACTTAACACCTTTTAAATTTTATTTTTATTATTTATTTTGAGAGAGAGAGAGTGCATGCAAGAGCAGGGAGAGGGACAGAGGGGGAGGGAGAGAGAGAATCTCAAGCAGACTCCACGCTGAGCATGGAGCCAGACAGGGGGCTCGATCCTACGACCCTGCGATCATGACCTGAGCCGAAACCAAGGGTCAGATGCTCAACTAACTGAGCCCCCCAGGTGCCCCTACTTAACACCTTTTAAAATTCTATGAAGCAATGGCGATAAAAACACTATGAACTTGACACAAAAACCTATACATATATCAGAGAAACATAATTGAGTCCAGAAATAACCTTGGGTACATGTGGGTAGTTAATATAGGACAAAGGTGGACATCAGATTAAGTGGGAAAAGAATCCATCTATTTCATTAGTGGCCTGGCTGTGCATCATGAGGAAAATGAGGTTGGACTTCTTCCTCACGCATCACATACAAAAAGTATATCTCAGATGGGTTAAAGTTTTAAATGCGAAAAAAAGAAAATTTAGGAGAATATATATATACACTGGGATAAGGGGAGAATTCTTAAACAAATCAGAAAACCCACAACTTACAAAGGAAAACATAGACATGGTTGGCTACATTAAAAAACTTTTTTTTATCTTGAAAAACACCAAAATCAAAGTCAAAAGAATCCCAGCTAGTAGTACATGTAATAGAGATTTAATGTTCTAATATACAAAGAGCTCCTACAGATTGATAGAAAAAAAACAAATCGAATTTTAAATGGGCAAGGACATAACTAGGCAATTTATAAAAAAAGGAAATGCAAATGCCCAATAAATATGGAAGACAGCGTAATACAAATTAAGGCAATTAGGAGATACCATTTTCCATTGACATTGGCAGAACGTAAAGCATTGATGAGGCGGTAGGAATAATGAGTCGCTGCAGTCTTTAGGAATGCAATTCAGATGTATCCATTACAACGAAAAACATATTTATATTTGGCCATGAAATCTCACATTTGGTAATCCACCTCCAGGAAATAAGGACACTGGTATGTAAGTATAGGTGTACAAAGATCATTGCTGCATCTTTGCTTCTCTTACACATACGAGAAGAGAGGCGTGAAGTGTGTCCTTTAGAATTGCAGGGCTGGGCCCAGAAACAGATCTTACAAATACCCTTCTGAATCCATCCTCATCTTATTACTTATTTTCAGTTCCCCTTTTCCTTGCTTCTCTTACCTTTAGTGCAGGCTTGATGTGTCACATAATGATAGAAATATTTTAAACTCTCTTATTTTTATTCTATTTTTGTCATCTTTTCCTTCGTTTTCAGCAGCTTGCACTTTTCCATGTTATTTGATACATAAAAGATAATGGTTGTTATAGTTCAGTCATAAATGATGTGCCTTTTTTCAATTTAGTTCTTTTCTCTTGAATTCTACTTTATTTAGAATAATGACAGTCTCTCATTTAGTTTGCATTTGCATCATATGTCTTTGTCCATTTTTTATTCTGTGTCATTTTTATATTTTTCAAGGTTTGGGATGTCACCCATCACATTTTAATTCTACTTATGGTGTTGTCTAAGACTTCTAAACACATTCTTGAAGCTAGAATTCCCTATTTGTCCACCATGGGATTTAAGTAGGGGGATTTGCTATTCTTCCAGAACATGAGGAATTCAGAAAACATCTGATTCCTCCCGTTCTTGACTGAGCCCTTGAAACGCTGCAATTCTGGGCTCATCTGGCGTGTAGCGGTGTCCTCATTTTTATACAATGCAGGTGTTTCTTATTTTTTTTTTTTTTAAGATTTTATTTATTTATTTGAGAGAGAGAGAATGAGAGACAGAGAGCATGAGAGGGAGGAGGGTCAGAGGGAGAAGCAGACTCCCTGCCGAGCAGGGAGCCCAATGCGGGACTCGATCCCGGGACTCCAGGATCATGACCTGAGCCGAAGGCAGTCGCTTAACCAACTGAGCCACCCAGGCGCCCTGTTTCTTATTTTTTTTTAAAGATTTTATTTATTTATTTGACAGAGAGAGACACAGCGAGAGAGGGAACACAAGCAGGGGGAGTGGGAGAGGGAGAAGCAGGCCCTCCTCTGAGCAGGGAGCCTGATGCGGGACTTGATCCCAGGACCCTGGGATCATGACCTGAGCCGAAGGTAGACGCTTAACGACTGAGCCACCCAGGCACCCCAATTTCTTTTTTTTTTTTTTTTAAGATTTTATTTATTTATTTGTCAGAGAGAGAGAGAGAGAATGTACAAGTAGGAAGAGTGGCAGGCAGAGGGAGAAGCAGGTTCCCCGCTGAGCAGGAAGCCCGATGCAGGACTCGATCCCAGGACCCTGGGATCATGACCTGAGTCAGGAAAATTCGGATATTTACCTTCATGCACTCTCATTCCAGGAGGGACCATCTCTCCTGCTGTTGGTGTCGGGTCTCGGCCTGCCAGCAGTCGGTCTGGTAGATCGGGGGCTCTGCCAGAGGAGGTGGGAGAAGATAAGGGTTAGGGGTGTGAGCACTGGGGTCTCTCCACCAAGGATTGCATCCTGACTTCATCACTTCCTGGGTGGGTCGCCTTGGATGATTAACTTATATTTAGTTCCCTCATCTGGAAGAAAAAAGGTGGGGGGACGGCAATAGCAGAATTCCAAAGGGTGGTTTTGAGGATTAAAGGATAGAATCCATATTCCTGGCACATACTAAATGCTCATGAAATGCCAGCTACTGTTATTATTTTTATCATCATCATCATCATTATCATCATCATCATCCATGAAGAGGACTGATGAACTTTCAGGATCATTTCTGCCAGTGCTCAAGAAAGTACCATAACAATGGTTGCCCTCTCCTTCTCTAGAAATTTCTGCTCAGGTTTTCCCACAGACCAAACACATGCTGGCTCATAAGGGAATAATCACAGATCTATTAATAAAGAGTAAATTTACCGTCACAGAACAGAAACTGAGACTTTCTTCCACTTACATAACATAAGGGGCAAGTCCTTGCCACTTCCAGAAAAGAAGATAAAGTCAGTTAAGCAAGCATGCTTTGTACAGCTCTGTGGAATGAGAGGACTGTTTCTTTTTCAAGATTTTTATCTTTAAGTAATCTCTACACCCAACGTGGGGCTTGAACTCACAACCCCGAGATCGAGTCGCATGCTCCCCCGACTGAGCCAGCCAGGTGCTCCTGAGAGGGCTATTTTAGAATATATTTTTTCTCTAGAGCTGTGGGGAAAATTAGGCAAAATGTGGCCAAACTCCTGAGAGTGAGTTTCATTAATTCATCCATTTTACAAAGCTTGGTTGAGTCTTTCCTGAATGATGTTTGTGGGCACAAAAAATGATGTCTTTGGGGTGCCTGGCTGACTCAGTCAAAAGAACACGTGACTCTTGATCCCGGGGTCATGAGTTTGAGCCCTACTTTGGGTGTAGAGATTGCTTAAATACACTTAAAAAAAGTGATCTTGTCAAAGGTTGATGGGTGCAGAGATAAGGAGCAAGAAATCAACCTGGATGATGGTCTCTATTTTCCACTTGAGCGAATAAGTCTGGGCAAAAGACACCTGCCTCCCATGCACTCTTTACAAGAGCAATTTCCCAGCACAAACCCTTTGCATTTCCCAGGCTCTAATGTTCACCCAACCCCTACCCTCCAAGGATGACTTTTCCTATCTCAAATTGCCTTGCGTAGAGAACATTCTCTTCCAGTAAGCCTGGCCATCCTCCTGGGGGGCAGGTGGTCCAGGAACTATCTTGAAGCCAGTGCTATGACTAAGGGGCCTGCGATGGGCCAAGGGCCCAACGATGACATGAACAGCAGGCACTGTTGAGTGTGTGCTTTGAACTCAGGAGGGATGAGGCCTTTTGAGGCTGGGGGATTGGAGACAAGTTCATATGCCAACTAAAGTGGCATATGTTCCCCCAGTCTGGGAATTATGGCTCACGTTCCACACAGCTTAAGCAATTCTCCCAAAGCAGAAGCAAAACAGGCTTTTGTGGGGAAATGGAAACTGGCTGGTAGGTGTTCTTCATACGTATCACAGAAATTCTGGGAGTCCTCCTGGAGTGGCAGCTGGTAGGGAACAGTGGTTTGTCAAAGTGACTAGCAAAGTTGCTTACAAGCCAAGACCGTGAGTCACTTTCATTGGACCCTGGTGTCCCAGGGAAGGCTGAATCTTGTACTTCCCTTCTTTGTCACCAGAACCCTGACCTCCCTTCGGAGGTTTTCCGAGGACACCTGAACGCCAGGACCCATTGAGGTGTGAAGGGACAGTCTGGACTTGTAAGTTTGGAATATCAGGCCTGAATTTGCTCTGGGGCTAGAAAGTTCTGGTACTAGGTGGAAAAATTTATTGAAAGAAGTGGTTGTCTTTGTTTTCTTTGTATATTACTCAGCATTCCAGCAGGTGCCAAGTTTTTGTGCTCCCTTGCCTCAGGGTCTCTAGGAAGAAGTAGTTGGCAGGCCATCTCCCTTCCTGATTTTCCCCCCTTTCTCCTGAGGGATTTGAGCATATTATATCAGGGAAAGGAGCTGAGAGTGGCTTTGAGGGGTAGAGTTTCTAGTAGTGAAAGAGCAAAGATTTTTGTCCAAGAGAAGGAACAGATGTCTGCAGTTTTTGCAAGTACAGGTTTCCCCGGCTATCCAAAAGTAGAGCGTTCCTGTGAAAACTTTCGGAAGCTGAAATGGGGTGAAGAAGCATTACCGGGAATTTATATGAAAACATTTTTTGAGCATTCCTAGACCCCCAAAATGACCGCTCTCAGGCTTTTCTGATACCTTAGGCCGCACCTTGCTAATGGAGGCACAGAATAAATCGAGATCGAGCACAGATGCTCACAGACGCAGCTCAGACCTCCGGCGGCCTGATGCTGAGATGCTGAGTGTGGTTTTGGGGAAGGAGCTTGGGGGGCCGCTCACTGCTCAGAGTGCGCATGCCGCCTCTGTAAAGGCTGGCTGCAACACAAACACTGAACGCTATTTTTGCTTTTTGTCTTTTTACATGAAATTTAAAAATCCCATTTTGGAGAAAACAGGTACTAATATAGGTCTGTCATAAAAGCAAAGTGGCCTAACGTAAACTTTCGAAAAGCAGGGGATACCTGTCATGGTGCTCTGCAGTCCATCCTCACAGAACCTCAAGAAGATGACAAGCCGTCCAGAGGCAACAATTCCATGTTAAATATAGGAAGGTCTTCCTGGCCTCTGGGTAGTGGGGCTCTCAGCCCTGGCAAAGGACCACCCAACTTCAAGGATCTATGTAAGTTTGGCCTATGGGGATCGTGGTGGAAACCATGTTGATAAGGGGGGGCCCATGGGTCAAATCTGGCCCACCATCTGTTTTTGTTGACATGTTAGCTAAGAGTGGTTACCTATTATTGTCTGCGGCTATTTTCAAGCAATAATGGCACGGTTGAGTAGTTGTGACGGAGACCCATCTGGCCTGCAAAACCTGAAATATTTACTATCTGGTCCTTTACGGAAAAAAGGTTGCTTGCCCTTGATGACCAGGATGAATGTTTGACTTCACATCCCAACTCCTGATCATTAACTCTTGGAGTGGCGATGGCAGCGGGAGGTGGGGGGAGAAGAGAACCCTCTCAGTCTTTGACATTAAATCCAGCCAGCGGAAGGGAACGGGGCGGGGTGGGGGGCGGTAGGCTCAGTGTCATACATACCCTAATTTTATGTAAAGTAAATAGAGCAATGTGCTGTTTCTTGCACTTTCAGGTTGGAGTTACAAATTCATTCCTGTCATGCTTCATCTTCTAGGCCTTCAGTTTGACAATCATGGCTTTTGTTTTCCCGAACCTGTTCTGGAACTAACATCCATAGGTCTCCTCTCGCTGCATATCCTAAGCCGACCATTAGGTCCCAACTTCAGTGTTCGCCCTCCCCTCCACCCCTGGAAGTCTCACTTTGTTACTTCAGCTAGCAAGTTTGCCTAACAAGATTTTTCAAAACAAATTTGCTTCTAGATATCCTGGCTGGTTTTTCCTCAGACAGTTGAACCATATCTCCCAAATTAAAAAGTTTAGATGTGGGGTCTCCATTCTCTCAATCCCTACTGGATTCTTTTTTTTTTTTTTTAAGATTTTATTTATTCATTTGAGAGAGAGAGATCACGTGCGGAGGAGGGGGCAGACGGAAAGGAAGAAGCAGACTCCCTGCTGATGCAGGGCTCAATCCCAGGACCCTGGGATCATGACCTGAGCCAAAGGCAGACATTTAACCATCTGAGCCACCGAGGTGCCCCTCCCTACTGGATTCTAATGCACATTCACGTTCTGGTAATTTGTGTACATTCCTTGTTTTTTTCTTGAGTACAGGGACTGAGTCTTAGGTAGGTAAACCAGATTGGACAAGAATCAGCTTGATCCGGGTTCAAATTCTGACTCATCCCCTAGCCTGTAAAACCACGGGCATATCATTAACATCGTTGGGCTTTAGTTTCATCATCTGAAATGTTCTAGTAATCCCCTCTGTGCCTCCAGAGATGTGAGGATTAAATAAGATAGTGCCATAAAAGTGCTTTTTTAGGAATCCGTGATCTCAGTATCCGTTGCCATCCAACTCGGAGCAAGATAAGGCCCTGGCTTGGGAAACAGGCACTTGACACCAACCTCTCCTCCTTCTTCGGAGGGTTGTGACTCATCCTGAGAATCAGTAGCTGACCTGACCCCCACCTCAACCCTCATAAGCACATCGTAATCACGTGACCATCATTGTGCTGGGAACACCCAGGAGGAGAGGAGGGGAGAGCTTGAATCGGATCAGTGGGACTGTCACACCAGGGTGAGGCGGAAGCCTGTGGAGGCTCCAGAGTTGAGGAGGTTGAGCAGAGCGCCCGAATGCCTGGGCTGGTGTGCTGCTGGGGGCAGCCCAGCCTCGGCCTGGTCACTAGTGCCACCGCCGATCATGTGTCTTTGCCGGAGATGTGACGGTTCCTTCTCGGCTCCTGTTGGGCCCTGGCTTTTGTGTAATCTCATTGGAAATGGAGCCACTGTCCGGGAGAGGACAAACAAATCTCAGGATGTACATCCTGCAGAAACAGGATAATTAATGATTCAAAATCCTCCAGATTTATTTATTTTAAAGAACCAAGATATTGTTTGTACTTCTTCCTGTGAAACCTGCTCTGTGCCCTTATTTTGATCATTTCCTTTGTCAGTTTAGTTGGCTCACTCCTCAGAGCCTGCTCCGTTGGAGGGGTGTTGCCTCTGTCAAAGGGGGTAGGAATCAGAGCTGGGGAGTCGGGAATCCTGTTTTCTGACTCTTGCTCTAATCCACCTTTTCCACTCATTACTATCCCTTTACGCAATGAAAGACTCTCAAATGGAGGCTTTGTCTGCCACTAGGACAGCTGTGAGGGAGTCCCTGAGGGAGGGGTGTTGACGGGAGCCAGGCGGGCTCTGCACCAGTTCCTTGTCTGAGACCACTTATGGGAAGTCGTTTTGATGTGAGGACAGACCAGTCCAGGGAGGAGCCCTCCACCTGCCATTTTCTGTGCCCACATTGTCACTGCCAGGGGTCTCCCAGCTTCCAGATATGTTTGACAGACTGTGTGCCTGATGGTCTTCTGCCCAGACTCCCATGGCTGCCGCAGATCTGTCCTCAGGAGAACTCTGGTCTGGCTCCATCCTCTGCCTTCTGAAGGACTATGGTATGTGGTTGTCCACTCTCCTGCACGTCAAATCTCTCCTTTATGGAAGACTCCCCATCAGCATTAAAACGCTCTTTTCTTCCATGCCCCAACACAAAACCCCAAAACAACCCTCCTAAGACCCCATGCCCCTTTTTAGAAGCAATCCACTTTCTCTTCTCTCCTTGGTAACCAGACTTCTTGACATTGAGTACTCTCGTGTCTGCACCCCCTCACCTCCATTCCACCTGCAACCCACAGCAATCTGGCCTCCCCTGGCCCTGCTCTCCTGAAGCTCGCCTATTCACACTCAGCTTCTTTGAGCTCTGTTGACTCCTCTCCTTTTCTTGAAACCAGCTTTCACTGGCTTCTGTGACATCTCACAATCCTGGGTTTTTCTCTTACGTCTCTGATTACTTTTTCTTAGCCTCCTGGTCAGTGACTCCTCTAACCAGTCTCGTCTGTTGGAGTTCTTTAGAGCTCTGTCCTAGACCCTCTTCCCATCCAATACTCATTCCTCAAGAAGTTGCATCTACTTCTTTGGCTTCAAATAGCATCAGAAAGGGGTGCCTGGGTGGCTCAGTGGGTTAAACGTCTGCCTTCAGCTCAGGTCGTGATCCTGGGGTCCTGGGATCAGGATTGAACCCCGTGTTGGGCCCCCTGCTTAGTGGGGAGTCTGCTTCTCCCTCTGCCCCCCCTTGTGCTCTCTCTTGTGTGCGCTCTTTCTCTCTCACATGCTGTCTCTCAAATAAATAAATGAAATCTTAAAAAAAAAAAAAAAGCATCAGAGAGCTAGTCCTTATAGCAGAATGGCCCCACCACAGTGTGGAGCTGTTCGTTTTGAC
Organism: Halichoerus grypus; assembly: GCF_964656455.1. Taxonomy (NCBI): domain Eukaryota; kingdom Metazoa; phylum Chordata; class Mammalia; order Carnivora; family Phocidae; genus Halichoerus; species Halichoerus grypus. The sequence continues at coordinate 73,125,560 of NC_135725.1, read as the reverse complement.
TTGCAAGATCAGGTTGGAGAAAAGGGAAGATGGGGTTTCAACCCATAGAATCGCTGAAAAAGCAGCCCAGTTAAGTATCTTTCCTCATCTGAGAAAGTCACTCATTGGGTCAGTCAAGGTGAGCTGGACCGCAGTGCAATCAGTGAGCCTGGGGAATCCCTGACTGGCCTGCAGGCCTCCCAGGCCAGGACGCCTCGGTCTGATAGGTTAGCCTTAGCTCTTACGGAAGAGGAACCACTGCTATTGAGCCAAGCCACGTAGCCTACCAGTGGGTTCAGGGGTCAGCTGTGAGTAGTAGAGATGGAGCCGTCAAGTGGAAATGACTCTTCCCACTGAAACGACTGAAAACCACACGGTCTGTTCAGATAGTGTAAAGAACGCACTATTTCGAAAGATAACCAGAGAATTTCTAAACTATATTAGTTAGTAGTACACTACAGGTGTGTGTTGTGATGGTAGAATACAAGTTGAAAACTAAATGGTATGTTTTTTCCCCTTCAAATCTATTTTTCTGTGACTGTGATGAAGTCAGGTTGGATGTGTTGATGGAGCATTCTGGTAGCCTGAACTAAGGCTGGGGAAGGAAGCTGACTTGCAATATTTAAGGCTTGGAGCTGGCAGGACCCTGTAACCATTTGGATAGTCTAGAATTACCCTTGGCCAGTGACAGGAGTGAACACAACTGTGGGGGAGGGCGGTTTCCCTCAGATGTTGTCTTAGTGTATTTCTTACAACAACCCTATGAGGGGATGCAGCGGAACCAGGGTTTGAACCAAGTATGTCTACCTGTGAAGTCCGCTAAATCCTACTGTGTCTGGGAGGCTGTGTGAGCCCTTGAATCAGAAAGGGAAGGATTGGCTAGGGGAGGGAGCTGCTGGTGCCCCAGCGGTTCCGCTGACCATTGCTGAGCCAACATCTCTTACTGTGCCTGCATATCTGGTGTGGCTTTGGGAGACGTGGCTGACAAACTCATCTTGCAACCTTCTACAACCTTGACAGTTTATCTATCCTGCTGATAACAAAATGAGACAGAACCGTACTGCTGAGTGAAAGCTCTAGAGTTGGCTTGCTTGTCAAGTTTCTCCTCACACTTGCCATCCCCACTTCATTTCCTGACTTGTAAATAGGCAGGATGAGAGCAGGTGACCGACGAGTTTGATAACCAGAGAACTCTGCTGTGCTCAGCATATCCTGTTATTGTGAATCTCAAGTCCTGCTTTGGCATCGACTATCCTTTTTCCCCTCTTTTTTTCTGGCTTACTCGGAAGATCACGAACCTTGGAACCAGCACTGGGTTCAAATTCCAGTCCTGACACCAAACTTGTTTCCATTTTGCCTGAAGATAAATAGAAATATTGAACTCAGAGTTGTTTTTCTTTTTTTAAGTTGGCTCCACGCCCAGCGTGGAGCCTAACGTGGGTCTTGAACTCATGACCCCAAGATTAAGACCTGAGCCGAGATCAAGAGCCCGACGCTTAACCGACTGAGCCCTGCAGGAACCCCTCAGAGTCATTTCTGAAGACTACGTGAGATCATGGAAAAGAACTCAGCTCTTTTCCTGACTTTTAGTAGGCATTCAAGAAATTATCTTTCTTCTCTTCTCTGCACCCCTTTGCCCCCCACCCCACCCCCAACTGTTTTAATTTTAGCCCAAAACCCAGCCTAAGCATTTGACCATGGGAAGGTCTCCATAGGTTGTGATGCTCTGGGTGGAGGGAGTGGGGTAAGCAGGGTGAGTCTGGGAAGTCATGAGGAATACAATTCAGCTGGGAAGGGGGGGAGGGAGCAGGGCCCCGTCTCTCCCTCACTGATTGGAGCAGGAAGGTTGCAGACCTCTAAAGCACATTCCACCTTTTCTCTCCCCTCTTCCAAAGTGCACTCCCTGCCCAGAAGCCCCAGCTTGGGCCTCAGTTAGCACAAGTTTCTCTACAGGCTTGCCCCATTCTTTCCCTCCCTCCGGTGTCAAGACTGAGGGCAGGTGGGGCCCAGACTTGGGTGAAATGATAAAACATGGACTTAGTTCCTGGGGCAACCAATATCCTGAATTGGGTCCTTTCTGTCGTTAAGATTAGCTTTCCTTCCAGTGCCCTGATGTCTCTATCTTCCCCTCCAAACACACACATCTACTCCCAGACCTCAGCTTCCAGGAAGTATGTGGGTCAAGTCAGCCCCGCCCCAGTCCTGCCACAGTGTATTAGGACATGGCTGCCCAAGAAATGCCCAGCAGAGCAGAGCCAGCAATAGAGTCAACAGATGACTCCTTGCCTTCATTTATTAACCTGAATAAAGGAAGTAAGCTTGGTACTTGAGTGGAAAGTTAAGTCCCTTGTCCAAGGTCATACAATTAGTGGTCAATGAAGAATCCAACCCAGGAAATTTAATTCTACATCCAGGGCTTTTAACATTCACGATTGCAGAATAGGATATAACATGACTTTAAGTCAAGTGCTGAGGTCTGGATTTTGGGTCATGACACAGGAGTCAATAGTTGCAGGGATGCAATCAGTATCTTTTGAATGAAACTAGTTATTTGCACTTCTTTATAATCAGAGGATGTGGGTTGGGGTATATATTGGTGTAGCCATCTTTGGAAAATATAATTTGCCCCAACATATTTGAGGATGTTATAAAAATTAGGACCTTTATATAAAATACTAAAATTTATTCTACTAATAAAAAGTAAAACCCACAAAATTTCTTTCTTATTCTAGGTTCTACTTATATACCTTCAAAGCATTACCTATCTAGAGGGCGGGGGTGACCCCAAAGCCATAGTCCTTATGTACGGAGAAATTTAAAAGACCACATTAAAAGCTTCTGCTTTTAAATGTACATGTTCTCCCAGGTAAAGGACATATTCCAACCCCTTAGCTGATACTTAAAAACCGAGAGGGGAAAATTACTTTCAACTGTAAGGTTTAGAGAGAGAAGCCAAAGCCTTTGGATTTCCCCACATGTAGGTGTGGTCCCAATAATGAGTGAACTCAACCGTGTGGTGGTCCCCAGAGTGTCTCAGATTTTGCTGGGTGAGGCCTGCACTCTCTGAACATGACTCACCTTCTTCTGGATATTGCCGCCTGGCAACTTGCCAAGCACGTTCCTGAGTGACATACAGACACTTTCTACGGCATAGGCTGTTATAACCAGGACCCGAACAAAAGTGGGGGCTCCAAAGTGATTCCTCCCCATTGAGATAGGTATGATCAAGCACATATCTTTGCCTGTGGACTGGAGAAACACACCGATTAACTGGCACGGACGTGGAAACATGAAACAATGCTATCATCAGGAAATAATTTGTTCTGACCACAAAGATAGTGAAAGTCAATTCAAAAACATAATGCAGGGACGCCTGGGTGGCTCAGTCGCTTAAGCCTCTGCCTTCGGCTCAGGTCATGATCCCAGGGTCCTGGGATCGAGTCCCACATTGGGCTCCTTGCTCAGCAAGGAGCCTGCTTCTCCCTCTGCCTGCCTCTGTCTCTCTCTCTCTCTGATAAATAAATAAAATCTTAAAAAAAAAAAAAAAAAACATAATGCAGTGTGGTTGAAAGAAGAATATAATAATATCAGTCAATTATTGAGCGCTCTGCACAGGGTATTTTATTTAAATTTGACAAGGAGCCCTATAAACTGGGTGTTAAAATGATCTCCATGTTTATGGGTGGAGAGGTGGAGGCTTTGAAGGTTGAAATAACTTGCCCACAGTCACACAGACGGTCAGTGGAGAAGCTGGAACTCCAATCCAGACTGTCTAACTCCGACGTTCACATTGTTCACTGCAAAGCAATGCTCTGGGCCCTCCGCCTGGCCGTTACTCTTCTGCAGCCTGGTTGAGTTCATGGCATCATCTCCCCATTGGTCACCAAACTCGGGAGTTACCTTTCACGAGGCTCCCTCCATTTCCCTCACATCCACTATTTGTTTAACATGTGGACTTAGACTCTCCCGCGTGCCAGATAGTGTGGACAGAAGGGGGAACGAGGCAGTAACGATTCCTGCCTGAGTTAAGCTGATTTTCTCTGGGGCTTTTAAAATTTGGAACCAGAAAGAGTAAATATCCGTCTCATTCTGGTGGTGAAAGAGGGAGATGCCAGGCTGGGGAGGCTCTTGCAGCCATGTCTCCTGTTGTGTGGGAAAATCTGGAGGCAAGTAAACTGATATTCAGGGAGAATCAGAAGTGAGAGATGGTCCTGGCAGAGTGTCCAAGATTCTGTTTCTGGCTATTCTTGAGACGAGTTGTACCCTGCTCTCACTGCACGCATGTTAGCCTTTGGATGATTTTCACTTTCTCCCTCAGCTGGTTAGAGTTGTGTTTCTGTTTCTTGCAACTAACCCATTCTTGAATGATACAAACCAAAACAAAAAGACATCCACAGGCTAACCCCCAGAGATAAGCTGTTTTCATGTTGTGGTGTGTATTCTCAAAATAGCTCCTCTTAGAGCACTTGCCCAGCTTGCCAAGAGTCTCTTCCTGGTCATGGCCCCTGATTCACAAGACCTCTCGTTGCCATGATGATACTACTTGGCTGTACCCACTTGGCCGTAGTTTATTAATCCAAACCGTCATTCCTGCCCCAAGTTGGGCCAGCAGAAATTCTCTCTTAAAATTTTTCATTTGGACTATTAAGATGTATACTGTCTACTTCAGGAATTTCTATCTTCCAAGTGCAGCCTCTGATCTTGCTACTCATGACACCAGACTCGAGGCCTCTTTGCATGCCTTCCTCAAGAAAATCCATTTAACAGAATATTAATGATCAGTGTGGATTCTACTAAATATTTGCTAAGAAAAACGGAGCAGTGGGTTTCCACCACACACCAATGTACAAGCCAATCAATAAGCCCCCAGTCCCAGCTGGGCTGAGCCCCCTCCAATGGCCTCATCTGCTTTATGTTTCTCCACATGGGTCTGAGTCCTGATGGGGTTTTTAAATATTTGTTTCATAGTTAAAAGTCAGTTCTCTAGATCTGTACTTCCACTCAAGCTCTTACCCAAAGGCCTTGGTGATCAAGAAATGTGGGTGCCCAAGAGGAGGAGCTAGGGTCCAGGGTTGCCCTTATTAATATCCTTGTGGGATTATTGGGCTCTGGAAATATGCTACTTCCCCTCCTTGGCTGGGACAGTTGGACCTTCTGACTTATAAAGGATCTTTAACCTCACAGCGGCCTACTGGCAGCTCCAAGCGGGTTCAAGAAGACCAAGGAGGACAGTTGCATTTGAAAGCTGAATGTCATGACTGTCCTGGATCAGACTCAAGGCATGTGTTGTCTTATCTCATCCCTCACTGAGCAGTGAAACCCCTCTCCCTGCACTACCATCCTATCAAGCATTGTTCTTTGCAAAGTTCTTCCACATAGCCTACCTTTTTCCTCTATCAATTCTGTGGGGTAAGTGATTATGTCCAATTTACAGAAAAGACAAAATCAGAAATCATACAACTAAAACAGAAAAGATGGGACTAGATAAGAAACTGAACGGATTAGCCTGGTGCAAAATTGTTTAGCTTTTTCCCAAGCAACATTTATGATCTTTTCCCCCACCGCCATCCCTGTTTGCTTTCTCCTGTAACAAAGTCTTTAGTTCAGTACTTTCCAGGTCAAACACTGGGATCTACACCCTTTAGTCTCCAGGTTCTCCCAGCTTATTTTATAGTTAGGCTTTCTTGCAAGGCTTACAGTGGGCCTGTGGGTCAGCTTTGAATAGAGACAAGGTCAACACTACTTGAAAGGAGTGGGCATTGTGCCCTGAGGTTTGCAGTGTAACCTTGAATTTTTTTTACATTGTTAGAGAAATGGGTTGAAAAGTCTTGCCAAGCCTTAAGGGCCAATGTCCTTGTTCTAAGGAAATTTCACTGTTTCAGGGCTGTTGAAGTGAAGAGTTGAGGTCTCAGGGTATGGGGTGTGGTGGGTGGCAGGGAGCTTGGCAGAGTGAGATTTGTGTATTTCATTGAGCTCTTCATAATCATTAGCACACAAAAATTTATGGTATTTGTTGATGATTTCTAAATCTTCATGTCACTAAATAAATCCTTTTAAAACTCAGGATAAATCTTATTATTTGTGTTGCCTTAGTATTATTTTTAAATAACTAGACAAACAAAGAAACAGCTCTTGGATTTAGTTATCTGTTCTGTCCAATTTTGTTTCCTAATTAATTTCCACCTTTATCTTTATTATTTTGATTGTCTTAATTTCTTTCCAGTGGATTTTATTTAAATCTCTGTCATTAAATGTTAACACATTATTGTTATTTTGTCTGGTTAAAAAAAAAAGCATTATTAAATGGAAGCATCTCATTAGTTTTTTTTTTTTTTTAAACAAGGAAATATTTTAATTTAGTAACAGAATCACCATCCATACATAACAAGGTACTGAGTGGCATTTTTCCTATTATTTTGGAACTGTGGCTAAAACTGAGGGCAAATGGAGGTAGCTAAGCACCACGTATTCTAAGTTCAAAACCTTCCGGAAGTTGGGGTCAGATGCCTCACAGATGGCTCTGTGACATACGGAAGAATAAATCTGGCCCTGCCACTAACCTCAGTCTCCCAACCCCAGGTCAGTACAGGGGAAGGCCTGAGAAGCACAAGGAGGTTGACACGTCTTTGAGAAAGGAGTGATCCTAAGGAGAGGCTCTCCTCACACCCTCTGAGGAGGAAGGAGCCACTGATCCTTTCAATGGCAAGGTGGTTCAAAATAATCACTTTTAAAGACCAAGAATGGAGGATTGGCATTTTATTCCCTGCTTGGATGTATGCTTACCAGTGGAGAAGCCTACATTCTCAACATTTTGTGTGGTAGAAATTTCCCATGGGAAGAGTGAGCACTGACCGAGGAAGGCCATTGGGCTTGAGCCTTCCTTCTGATACCCTACAAATAGGGCCATCACCCAGACAAGGAATCCCAGGAGATGGGAGCTGTCCCTCGGGGCTTAGGGAATGGTGGAAGAGATCACACTCAGGCCAGAAAGCTCATGTCACAGAACAAGCCTGGGGCGGGGCAATTTTTTGTAGGGCTTTCAAAAGACCTACCCTGCAAAAGAACTAGCATTTTGGATGGTGCCTTAGTTTCCTGGGATTGCCTTAACAAAGTCCTACAAATGTGTGGCTCAAACAACAAGAATTCATTATCTCACGGTCCTAGAGGCCAGAAGTCTAATATCAAGGTGTCCACAGGCTGGTTGCTTTGTGGACTGTGAGAAAGAATCTGCTCCATGCCCCTCTCCTAACTTTGGGTGATTTGCTGGCAAATTGTATAATTCCTTGGCTTGTATGCATCGCTCCAATATCTGTCTTCACTTTTACATGGCATCCTTACTGTCTTCACATCATCTTCCCTCTGTGCAAGTCTGTCTCTGTGTCCAAATGTCCCCTTTTTATAAGGACACTGGTCATGTTGGATTAGGGACTACCCTAATGATCTTATTTCAACTTGATTACCTCTCTAAAGGGCTATTTTTTTTCTTCCAAGATTTTATTTAAATTCAAGTTAGTTAACAGTGTAGTATTAGTTTCAGGAGTAGAATTTAGTGATTCATCACTTACATATAACAACCAGTGCTCATTACAACATGTGCCCTCCTTAGTGCCCATCACCCATCGAGCCCATCCCCTACCCACCTCCCCTCCAGCAACCCTCAGTTTGTTTCCTATAGTTAAGAGTCTCTTATTGTTTCCTTCCTTCTCTGTTTTTATCTTATTTTATTTTTCTTTCCCTTTCTCTATGTTCATCTATTTTGTTTCTTAAATTCCATATATGAGTGAAGTCATATGGTATTTGTCTTTCTCGGACTGACTTATTTCGCTTAGCATAATACCCTTTAGTTCCATCCATGTCATTGCAAATGGCAAGATTTCATTCTTTTTGATGGCTGAATATTATTCCTGTGTGTGTGTGTGTGTGTGTGTGTGTGTGTGTGTGTGTGTGTACACACCATACCTTCTTTATCCATTCATTAGTCAATGGACATTGGGCTCTTTCCATAATTTGGCTATTATGGACATTGCTGCTATAAACATGGGGCTGCATGTGTCCCTTCGAATCACTATGTGAACCCAAATTTATCCTTTGGATAAATACCTAGTAGTGCAATTGCTGGATCATAGGGTAGTTCTATTTTTTAACTTTTTGGAGAACCTCCATACTATTTTCCAGAGTGGCTGCACCAGTTTGCATTCCCACCAATGGTGCAAAAGTGTTCCCTTTTCTCCACATCCTCACCAGCATCTGCTGTTTCCTGAGTTGTTCATTTTAGCCATTCTGACAGTTGTGAGGTGGTATCTCATTGTGGTTTTGACTTGTATTTCCCTGATGATGAAGGATGTTAAGCATTTTTTCATGTGTCTATTAGCCATTTGTATGTCTTCCTTGAAGAAATGTCTGTTCATGTCTTCTGCCCATTTCTTAACTGGATTACTAATTTCTGGAGTGTTGAGTTTGTTAAGTTCTTTATAGATCTTGGATACTAGCCCTTTATCTGATAAGACATTTGCAAATATCTTCTCCCATTCTGTAGGTTGCTTTTTAGTTTTGTTGATTGTTTCCTTCGCTGTGCAGAAGATTTTTATCTTGATGAAGTCCCAGTAGTTCATTTTTTGGAAGCATCTCATTAGTTTTTATAAGTTCTATTTTATAAATAGTCTGTAATAGTATTTTAATGTTGGGCAGCACAGGAGTCTTTTCTAGTTTCCAATTGGTAGATATTAAAAATCAGGATGGAATGTTAGTGAAACTTGCCAGTAATATTTATATCTGGGATTGCAGAAATGCATAAATCATCCTCATCCAGTCACTCTATACTTCTTGGAGATTCCCACAGAGCTTTACAGAAGAAACATGAATCAAATGGGAATCAAAGCACCATTTTATTAATAGCTGAGCCAGTTCATAATAATGTTCATCGAGAAGCTCTGGAGAAGCTAGAATGGAGCACAGAACTCGGGGTCAAGCCCAACAGAGACCCTGCTCTAAATCTTGGGAGCAAATACTCAGGCATCAGGCTGGGAGAGCTGGCTGGGCTCTACGAGGGGCCCTGATGGTGCCCACCTGGGCATCAGTGGTCCCAGACATGCAGAACTGGAAAAGGACAAAGAAGTGAGCAGAGCTCAACAGCCACCTGGCTTAGGGGAAGAGTGTGGGGGAGGAAGAGGGTGGGCAGAGAAGCATGTGACGTGGGGAGAAGAACTAAAATTTCCCTTCTTCTATAGTTGAGGTTTTATTTTTGTGTTGTAGTTTTGTTATTAATGTTGCCTTATGCTCTGTGGTCAAAGAATGTGGTCTGAAAAGGTTCTGTGTTTCAGAACTTGAGATTTTCTTGCTGGGCTGTTTCTCTGTGCGAATTTTCCCTGGACATTTAAAAAGAAACAATTTTATACATATTTAATGTATATCTATGAATTCAAAATTATATGTATTATTGGACATTTTTATAAGCTTATTGTTGTCCGTTTGGTTGGTGATAGACCAATAAGAACAGTTACAATCATGTGTTTAGAAAATCAGAACATGATAAGCTTTAATATTTCTTCCCTGCATCTTTTTTTTTTAATTTTTATTGTTATGTTAATCACCATACATTACATCATTAGTTTCTTTGTCTCGTTAAAGGCTTAGCCCTTGAATTCCACTTTCCTGCTGTGAATATTGCCAGGCTTTTATGTGTTTGCTTGATGTATCTTTACCTACATTTTATTTAAACTTTTCTGAGTGTTTTGCATTAACTATGTCTTAATCTGAAACTTTTGTGTTACTTCTGTCACATTGTTTTGTATTTTTTTGTGTTAAAAAATATTTCTTTCTGTTTCAATTCTTCTCTTCTTCTTTCCTGCCTACCTCCTCTGGCAATCTCCGCCCCCCCATTTCACAAACTGAAATACACACTTCAGTAATTTTTTGTAGATTCATAGAGCTGTGCGACCGCTACCACAGTCCAATTTTAGAACTTTCTCATCATTCCCCTTTTCTGTGAAATTCACACAAGTGAAATCATAGAATATATAGTCTTTGTCTCTGGCTTTTTTGCACTTAACATTGTGTTTTTGAAGTCTTTTGAGTACATCATTTCATGGAGCATTATTTCGTTCCTGTAATTGCTAAATAGTATTGCATTATGTGGATACACCACATTTTACTGTTCTACTCACCGCTGGGTGGGCCAGCTTTTGGCCATCATGAGTAATGTCGCTATGACTATTCTTGAACAATCACTTGTGTGACCATATTTTCATTTCCCTTGGGTAGATTCTCAGGAGTGGACTCTTTGGTAAGATTTATGGTAAGATTCTGCCTGACTTTATTTTTTGCTTATGAAAACACAAGTAGATCAGTAGATCATTTTTATCAGACACAACTGGTCTTCCAATTTCTCTCCATTCCCTTTTTTTCCAAACTGAGAAAGGTATCTTTTATGTAATTGGATATATCCATATAAAGTGGTTGCTTTAATTCAGACCTTTTGGGGCCCCAGTGTTTTTAGTTTTAATTTGTTTTACTGAGATGAGGTATATTCACTATGTTGTGCAACCATCACCACTATCTAATTCCAGAATATTTCCATCATCCCAGAAAGAGACCCCATACCTATTAGCAGTCAGTCCCAATTCCTCCCTCCCCCTGTCCCCTGAAAACCACACTAATCTACTTCCTATCTCTATGGATTTGCCTATTCTGGAAATTTTATAAATATGGAATCATATAATATGTGGCTTTTGTGTCTGGCTTCTTTCACTTAGCAGAGCATGTTGGATGTTTTAAGAAATAGTGTATACCAGTTTACATTCCAGATCAGCAGTATATGAGGGTTCTAGTTCCTTTAGATAGTGCTTTAATGATTGCAACTCTTGTTATTCCCATGAAGTCAAAACAGAAGAGATGTGCCTGACTCAGCAGTAAATACTTCCCTCTGTCCTGTATCAATATGGCAGGAGCATGGACAAAGAGATGGTAGAAGGAGACAGCCTAATCCCATGTGGATGGTGACTTTGTTTTGGGCCTTCTCATGAGGTGGGAACACTCTGGTCTCATTTCCTTCCTGTGCTTCCTTGAGCCTTCCGTAAAGTCTTTCTAGCTCTTCCCACATTCCAGGTCTGAATTGAAGTGAGGAGAGAAATGGTACATTGGCTGATTTAGGAAAGATTTAGGAAATGTAAAAAGGCAATATGAGATAGCATCACTTTCCAGGATGACTTCCTCTCGCTTTTCTTTTTTTCCTGGAAGGAATGAACGGTGCTTTGCAGCTGAACTTGCAAGAGTAATCTCTGTGATTTATTTGATGATATGAATCAGTTGGAAAAGAGAACACTTGTAATTCTGATAACCACCATTCATCCCTGCCCCACGGCTGTCCCAGAGCCAGTCCTGTGGCTTACATCTCGGGAGAACTGAGGCAGCACGGTGTTGCAGGAAGAATTCTGAGTTTAGCAGCCAGATTTTGTTTTGGGGGCTAGCTTTGTCAGGCACCTTGGGGAGATACTTCACTCAATGTCATTGCTACTGAAGTTAGTTATGACAGGTGTTAGAAGAACAAATATAACCCAGAAGAGGGAGGAAGGGTGTTAAAACTGGTGTGCTAAAGGAAAACAAATAAACAAAATGAAAGTTATGCCAAAATTTATTTCTTAAGTCTTCTGTTTTGGGCCCTAGAGCAAATAATAAAGACAAGTTGGATGGGTTTCTTTCCAAGTTGAAAGACCAAATGTCTCTGATACAAAAATATAGTGACAATGTCCTTGAATATACGTCAGTGGATTTTCCAAAAACTCACCTCACTTTTTCAGCTATCAGCTGTTGCCTAGGGCTTTTGGAGGTGTCTTCCTGGGGAACAGTCCAGGCCCTATTTAATCACTGTTTCCCTTTCTTACTTATTCTGTAGGTTTGGGTAGAAAGAGCAGTTTGAGAATATGCTCAGGAACCCAGTGCAAATAACAACATATGGCATGAAAAATAATTACATATTCAGAAGACTACCTTCTTTGTGGAAAGCACTGAGTTTGGAAGGAGGGTGGGCCTTCTCTAGTAACTGCAATTCAATTCAAATCAACTCCCATGTATTTAAGTAAATTTATAAATGCATTTTTAAGAGTTTGTATCTCTCCAGCAATTTTGTGGGGACTTTCCTCCTAAGGTTATTATTATACATAATGATTTGCAGAAATGTTTATTTATACGGAAGAAAAGGTCAGTTTTAAAGCTGTGAGTCAGGCAGTTCTAAATTGTGTTCTATTGTCCTGAACATCAATACGTTAGCATTTTTCAAGTGATATTTCTGGGGATTCATATCATTAAAGGTGGCTAATGGCATCTGGTTCAACGTCTCTTTCTTTAAGCAGTGTTCTTCCCTGTGATCTGGAACATTTGAGAGCCTCCAGGTGCACGGCGAGTGAGCATACATAGTATTTAATGGGAGTCAGACAAATGTTCTGGTGAATGAATTGTCTTGAGGTTGTATTGCTTGGTTCAACAGCTGTTTTTATTACTTATCATTTACATTATTTGATTCATCCTCACTACTGATTGTGATAAATACCACAAACTCATGAAGGATATGTAGGAATAATTCTGTAAGTTTGCCTCAAACAAATCTTCATTCGATCAAATGTTGCATTCATCCAAATCAGATTCTCATATAGCATAACAAAGAGTGTCTGATACTTGAAAAATTAATATAAAAAAAGAAACTATGGTGACATGCATTTCCCATTTACCTTTTTTTGCCTATTGGGAATAAAGATTATTTGCAGAGAAGGTCTCCAATTAGCTGCCTGGAACTTTCTTTCTAATCTTATTAATCAGAAATAAAATGCAAAAATTAAAACAGTAAATCAGTTTATTTTTAATATTCAAAAATTTCAAAGTTTTGAATGATGGGTTTTGTCTACTTTTGATGACATAACACACTGGCGATTTAGTTCATTTTAGTATGTGCTTGATCCCCAACTAAACTCAACATAACATGTCGTTTAAGTTTTTGTTTAAAGTTATGATTTTGGGGGAGTCCTGAGTGGCTCAGTCAGTTGATCATCTGACTCTTCATTTTGGCTCAGGTCATGATCTCAGGGTTGTGGGATTGAGCCCCACACATGCTTGGGATTCTCCCTCTCTCTCTCCCTCTGCCCTTCCCCTCTCCCTCTGCCCTTCCCCCTGCCCCGCTTGTGTATGCTCTCTCTCTCAAAAAATTATCTTTGTATATAATCAAAGAAATTCAGGGGCACCTGGGTGGCTCAGTCGGTTAAGCGTCTGCCTTCGGCTTGGGTCATGATCCCAGCATCCTGGGATCAAGCCCCACGTCGGGCTCCCTGCTCAGCAGGGAACCTGCTTCTCCTTCTCCCTCTGCCTCTCCCCTCTGCTTGTGCTCGCTCTCACTCTTTCTCTCTCTGTCAAATAAATAAATAAATAAAATCTTTAAAAAAAAGAAATTCAGAGTATGTCATTTGTTAAATAAGAGAAAATAGAGTTTTGCCTTTACATATTATGAAAATTATCAGACTGTATTAAAAGGAACTTGTACTACACTGATAAGATATCGATCTAAAATAAATTATTTTAAAGTTAAAATTACTTCTATATTATATACCATGCAAAAATGATGTTTTTTATTTCCTAAAAAATGGGGAAAATATATAATTAATAGAATTCATTAAATGAACTTTATAACTATATATAAAGAGCTATAAATATATAAAAAACTACATATAGCTCTTTTTCGTGGTGCCTCGGAGGCGGTAGGCTGCTTCAGGATGAAGCATCTCTTTCCCAGCTACTGGCTGCCAGAAACTCATTGAAGTGGATGATGAACGCAAACTTTGTACTTTTATGAGAAGCATATGGCCACAGAAGTTGCTGCTGATGCTCTGGGTGAAGAATGGAAGGGTTATGTGGTCCGAATCCGTGGTGGCAATGACAAACAAGGCTTCCCCATGAAGCAGGGTGTCTTGACCCATGGCCGTGTCCGCCTGCTGCTGAGTAAGGGGCATTCCTGCTGTAGACCAAAGAGGACTAGAGAGAGCAAGCGCAAATCTGTTGGGGTTGCACTGTGGATGCCAATCTCAGTGTTCTCGACTTGGTCATTGTAAAAAAAGGGGAGAAGGATATTCCTGGACTCATTGATACTATGTGCCTCATCGCCTGGGGCCCAAAAGAGCCAGCAGAATCCGCAAACTTTTCAGTCTCTCTAAAGAAGATGATGTCCGCCAGTATGTTGTGAGAAAACCCGTAAACAAAGAAGGTAAGAAACCTAGAACCAAAGCGCCTACGATTCAGCGTCTTGTCACTCCACGTGTCCTCCAGCACAAACGTCAGCGTATTGCTTTGAAGAAGCAGCGCACTCAGAAAAATAAGGAAGAGGCTGCAGAATATGCTAAACTTTTGGCCAAGAGAATGAAGGAGGCCAAAGAAAAATGCCAGGAACAGATCTGCCAAGAGACGGAGGCTGTCCTCTCTGGGAGCTTCTACCTCTAAGTCTGAGTCCAGTCAAAAATGAGGTTTTCTAAGAGTGACAAGTAAATAAGATCAGACATAAAAAAAAACCCCTACATATATATGTATACAAATAGATGATGATAGATACATAGGTAGATAGATAGGTAGTTAGATGATAGATATAGATCTAAAAGAAATACCTTTTACTGAAAATCACTTGTGAATACATAGTCTATGTTTGATGAGGAGAAATGGAAGAGAGGAGAGGAGTGAAGTAATGGTGGAAACAAATCCTTATTTTATATTACTAAACCATTGTCCTACACATCTCCTTTTAGTAAATCCTGTGGTCCCACATAGAAAATTTATTTCTTCTCCAGGTGTCTCCATCACCTTCCCCAAGAGTATGGGATATGAGGCTCTGCCCCAAATACCCCACCCTTTTTTTTCTAGGACTAACTCCTATTTGAGAAGTTAAGGGTTTGGTGGCAGTGATAACTCCTCTAGACCTTTCAAGGGTCAAGAGAGTAGGCCTGAATATTGGGTGGTTCATCCTCTTTCTCACACTAGCTTCTTTTCTCTTCTACCACCTTCAGGAGGCTGACCCACATGGGCAAGCAGGCAGAATGTTCCCAGAGTCAGACAGACCGCTAATATGCATTGTATCACCAAAGAGTAAACAGCTGTCTTTGACATACGGGCAAGGGTGTACAATGTTGGCATGGAACTTGGGCTGGTTTTTGACATGAATCTCTTGACATGCTCTCTTGACTCTCAGACTAATTTTATTTCCCCAGTCTCTGGGTTCTACAGTTTCAGAGTTGGCCTCCTGCTTTTATTTGTCTAGATTAAGTATCTGTTCATGAAAGCAGTCATTATGCAAGTCCTTCCCCTTACCCACTATCCTGTGTCAGGTCCCAGATGTCTGGTATGAGAGAGGAAACAGGTGCCATCTCAATCTAGACTCTGTGGGAGCAGAGTCCATCATTTCAGTTCCTTTCTGGTTTCCTGAGACAGCCTTGCCCCTGTTACGACTACCAGGCCTGCCACAACCCTGGCACGGCCAGCTATGAGATCTCCGTATGGGTGCAGTGAACCTTGAAATGGTCGTTGTTCTTATACTCAATGCATAAAGGTTACTCCAGTTCCTAAAGTCTTAGAAAAAGGTCTCTTTCAAAACCAAGCAGTGGGGGCGCCTGGGTGGCTCAGTCGGTTAAGCGTCTGCCTTCGGCTCAGGTCATGATCTCAGGGTCCTGGGACTGAGCCCCACATCGGGCTCCCTGCTTGGCGGGGAGCCTGCTTCTCTCTCTCCCCCTTGCTCATGCTCTCTCTCACGCGTGCGCTCTCTCTCAAATAAATAAATAAAATATTAAAAAAACAAGACAAAACAAAAAAAAACAACCAAGCTGTGGTCCCTATAACTTTGCTAGGAAGTTTTGTTTTTTCTAATCCACAGGCTTGCTGCATGTATCGTGGTCCCCTGATGGTGAAAAATCATGAATGTGTCAATTTTTCATGGTATTGAGTTCCCTTTGCCTTGAGGGCTGGCTCTTGGAGGACCCATAAAAGAATCCCTTTACCCAGCTACTTGAATGACATGTTATAGCCTAGGGGAGCTAAATAAAGGACCCAATAATGGGAACAGCACGGCAGCCTGAAAAATCACTTACTATCTATAATAAAGGTAAAGTCAGTTCCAAATGGACCACAAAAGCCAAAGATTATTCTTGCAATGGATTGTATAGTTAAACATGTATGACAATAACCTGACTATAAAACCTGTATCTGGCCTTATTTTACTTTTTTTTATGTTATGGTCAGTCTTCTTTGCTAAAGTATAGGCTCTGTGAGGGAAGAGAGTGTTTCTTTTCTTTACAATTGTCTCATCTGTGTCTTGTGCACACTAGGTGGTCAGTAACCAATATTGAACCATAGGAAAAAAAAGTGGTCTAGTCAAAATTTTACTTTTCTTCCATTTTTTAAAATTTAAATTCAATTAATTAACATATAATGTATTATTAGTTTCAGGGGTAGAGGTCAGTGATTCAGCAGTCTTATGTAATACCTAGTGCTCCTTACATCACGTGCCCTCCTTAATGTCCATCACCCAGTTACCCCATTCTCCCACCTCCCTCCCCTCCAGCAACCCTCAGTTTGTTTCCTTTGACTAAGAGTCTCTTATGGTTTGTCTCCCTCTCTGGTTTTGTCTTGTTTCATTTTTTCCTCTCTTCCCCTATGATCCTCTGTTTTGTTTCTTAAATTCCACATATCAGTGAGATCATATGATAATTGTCTTTCTCTGATTGACTTATTTCGCTTAGCATACTACCCTCTAGTTCCATCCATGCCGTTGCAAATGGCAAGATTTCATTTTTTTGATGGCTGACTAGTATTCCATTGTATATATATATACATCCTCATTATCCATTCATCTGTTGATGGACATCTGGGCTCTTTCCATAGTTTGGCTATTGTGGACATTCTTGCTATAAACATTGGGGTGCAGGTTCCCCTTCGGATCACTACATTTGTATCTTTGGGGTAAATACCCAGTAGTGCAATTGCTGGGTCATAGGGTAGCTCTATTTTCAACTTTTTGAGGAACCTCCATACTATTTTCCAGAGTGGCTGCACAAGCTTACTTTCCCACCAACAGGGAAGGAGGGTTCCTTTTTCTCCGTAACCTCACCGACATCTGTCATTTCCTGACTTGTTAATTTTAGCCATTCTGACTGGTGTGAGGTGGTATCTTATTGTGGTTTTGATTTGTATTTCCCTGATGCTGAGTGATGTTGAGCATTTTTTCATGTGTCTATTGGCCATTTGTATGTCTTCTTTGGAGAAATATCTGTTTATGTCTTCTGCCCATTTCTTGATTGGATTATGTGTTCTTTGGGTGTCAAGTTTGGGAAGTTCTTTATAGATTTTGGATACCATAGTCAAAGTTCTAAAAATTTTTTCATCATGAAAAGATATAAAGATAAGTACAAATAGAACTAGAAACATTGATTTATTTTCCAAAACACTATCAAAGGTCTGTCATGAAAACTCTATACCCAAAAGGTATAGATGAAACTTTCACACAAATACAAAAACAACTTTGTGTAAAGTTAAAAACTTCTTTTAAAATACTTCTAAATATGTAGAACTATACATTAACCCATCATATTGTCTGGGTTGAGGGTGGAAATATAAGCAGAGGTAGGTCCTGAATGGACTTGTAAACTATGTTAGATTTTTCCTTTTAAAGGCAATGGGAGCTCACATCTGGCTCCTTGCTCAGCGGGGAGCCTGCTTCTCCCTCTCCCTCTGCCTGTAACTCCCCCTGCTTGTGCTCTCTCTCTGTCTCAAATAAATAAATAAATAAATAAATAAATAAATAAATAAAATCTTAAAAAAAAATAAAGGCAATGGGAGCTATGTAAAAGTTTTAAGTATAGGAAGAAACATAATTAAATTTGCCTTTTAAAAGGATCATGCTATCAGTTATACAGAGAATAAAGAAGATCTAGAAGTACCATGGAAGCCAGTTAGGAAGCTAAGACAAGAGTCCAGGAGGGAGAAAATGGTGACCTACATAAGGTGGTGATAGAGGAAAAGGAGAGAAGTAAATACATTTGAGAGGCAGTTAGAAAATAGAAGAGATAAGATCCGATGATTGGTTGTGCGGGTAAACATGGTAGATTTTATTTCCAAAGACAGTCTCAACAGTATTTCCCATCCATATCAAGAAATGGAGCCTTTCTTCACCCTCTTAACTCTGGGTGCGCCCTGAGACTACTCTGACCGCTAGAATGTAGAAGCAACACTGTGTCAGTTCCAAGTTAGTACCCAACTAGTCTGGCCACTTCCTGTCTCTTAGAACCTCTGGGTAGGAAATATGACTACGCAAAAAACAAGCTGTGAAAAGCCCAAGGCATTGGAGAGACTTTGGAGAATGAAATACCCTGTGAAGAGAAAGAGATCGAGGAGTACTGAGGTGTCACACAATGTGAGTGAAGAAGACATTTGAAAGTAGATCCTCCACCCCAGGATGTCCCAGCTGATACCACATGGAACAGAGATGAACTGCCTAGCCAAGCCCTTCATGAATTCTGACCTACAAAATCATGAGTAAAATACCTGTTTTTAACCACTATGCTTTGGGAGTAATTTTTTATGCAGCAATGGATAACAAGAACAGGGAGGGAGAGGGGAAAATGTAATAGGAATGCCGGGTTTATGGTGGTGCCTTTTTCTGAACTAGAAGATGGTTGGGAAGATGATAAATTCATTTGAGTGTCATTCATCAACAAGAAACCCTTGTAGAGTTTCCAGTAGGTATAGAAGGAGTTGGTACAGTGGCTAGAGTGAACAAGAAAATGCAGAACCCTCAGGAAACCAACATAAGGGAGAGGAAAAGGAAGAACTTGTTAAGAAGGTCGTGAAGGAGAGGCCGGACCTCAGAAGAGTGTGGAGATTCAGAAACCAAGGGCAGAAAAGAGTCTTAAGAAAGAGAGAAAGATGAACAATGTCACCTTAAGACAGAAGAGATCTCAAATCTTATATGGATGCCAAAGTGCCCATAGGATTAGCGACTGCAGGATGAGTTTTAGGCAAAGTGATGGGAGAGAAAAGCAGACTGAAGTTCATTAAGGAATGGGGGGAAGGTGAGGACATGACAATATTTAACATCAGTTTGACTATAGAAGAGAAGGAAAAGAGGGATGTATCTTGATGAGGACAGGGGGTGGTTGAATGATGCTTTTTTTCCCCTTAAGATGAGGAAACTTTTAATTTTTCTTTTCTTTTTTCTTTTAAAAAATGATATTTGTAGCAGTCGGGGCTGTTATTGTTCAATTGTCTTCTGGCTTCTTATGTTGCTGTGAGAGGTACGAGTGTCTCCAAGCCCTAAGCCTTTCCTGGATGGGAATCATCTTGCTTCTTCTTGGCTTCCCCAACAGGCTCCCCACTTTCCTCCCATCTTCTATCTCTTCTATCGGCTTTCCATCTTAAAAAATAGTTCTGACAATTGAGTCTACTATTATTTCCTCCACAATTCTCTTTGTTGGTTTATGGCTTTTGAAAAACATTCCTTTCCCTGTCATTTGAGTGGGTTTTTAATGTGCCCCATTTGCCTTGTTTAATTGGAATCCCTTGCTCATGGAGTACTAACGACACCACCTATTTGGCCAGACAGACAACAATCATACATTCCCCGAAGCAAAAATCTTATAGGTCCTATTGTCTCATGGCAATGAAAAAGGAGAGGTAAAAGTAGGGGTAACAGGACTTAGCTGGGACCTGGAAATGAGGCACAGTGGGTTTGGTGTGAACCCGGGGCTTCTTTTTCTCATGGTCATTTGGTACCAGCAGCTGCCGAAAACGGCAACTGACAAATGTGGACATAGTTGGTGGCAATGAGGAAGTAGGCCTGAGCCAGATGGCCCTTCCTTCATGGTCTTGTGTTGGTCCCCTGCCTGAACTACACAGAACTTTGTGGTGGGTGGAGAGGTGTCATGCGGTGGCCTTACTCTCCCTTCTCTGGTGGTATAACCACTCCTTCATCCCCGGTGCCCTCAAGAACGCAATTACTCTCGGGGGGTGAGGGACCCTTGCCCAGAAGACATGTTGTTAGTTCGTGGCCTCACTTTTATGGTAATGATATAGGTTCCTTAGACCTTGTCACAGGATTCCCCTGCTGTGACTTTGCCTCTGGTAGGCAGTGGCTCCCATTCTCTTGGCTGGATCTAGACAGGCACCAGACTTGCAGGTCCTCCCTGGCATGGACAGAGTGTGCTCACCTCAGCTCCATGCAGCCCGTCTTTCTGGTGTATCCTCTGGCGGCCTCCTCGTGACCATCCTCCTCACCAACTCAACCTATACTTCTCCGCTCTGCTGTGGGAAGTGAATTATTCTCCCTGAATACAGCCTCTTACCTTCCTTAGGATTAAATCCCCAATATAGGAATAGCCAAGATATTTCAACAATTACAGTTCATAGTTAACATTTATCGG
The DNA here is from genome assembly GCF_964656455.1 of Halichoerus grypus. Classification (NCBI taxonomy): domain Eukaryota; kingdom Metazoa; phylum Chordata; class Mammalia; order Carnivora; family Phocidae; genus Halichoerus; species Halichoerus grypus. Next base: position 73,105,149 of record NC_135725.1, on the reverse strand, counting down.
GGTTCTCCCGGCGTGTCAAATACTGCCCCAAGCACTCTGTGAGGGGTGACCCCTTTCATCCTAACAACACTCAATCAATCATGTTTCATTGATTCTGTGAATTCGTTTTCACATTTAAACATCTCTAAAACCTGAATGCATCTTATAACAAATAGAATACTTGGTTTAATTGATAGCATTTTTTTTTTCTTTCTCAATGGTACATAAAATAGTGCTGTTATTCACTTTAATGATGTCTTAGATTTGATTCAAACAGCTCAAAATGTGCTACGTTTGTGAACTCCAGTCTGGGAACCACTAAGTTAGAGAAGGTCTGATGTCCCATTGTGAGATTCTTTTATATTTTCAGGCCTCAGCAGGAATAGACATTTATTCTAATACTGTGCCCTTGCTTTGTCCTTCTAATTAAGAACACTGGGCCTTTCCTTTGGTGAGGGGCAAAACTCTCCATCAAGCCTCCTTTTGCTATCAACAGCTCCTGGAGGGTTGGGCAGTTAACTTTACAGATGACATAACAGAAAAAAGGAAGAGAAGATTCTCATGAAGTTTCATTTATAAACTTCAAAGACTGTTCTTTTGGCAGTCTTACTTTTAAAGGCTCTGTCCCCTATAACCTCGTTAGAAATTATAAATTAAATCCCTTCTAATACCATAGAGATGCAAATTAAAGATTTGGCTTCCTTTTAAAAATTCTTTTCACTTGTGGACTGTGCTTTTTAAACTATGACTTCATACCTACTTGGGTTTGGGATTCATAAATGCTGTCTGTGTTTTCCCAGAACTCCCGCCTTGGGGATATTAGGCTGAAAGAGGTTTTGCAGTGTTCTGGGCAAGCAGGCAGCAAAAGTGAAAGGAAAACTGAGAGGGAGAACAGTGCCCACGAGACTGTCATGGGCCCATCCTCACCCCACCAGGACCACGTGCTCTCCTGCATGAGGGTCAGTAGGAAGCATCTCGTGAGACCCTTCACCTTCCTCCCACTGCTACTGAGCCTGTAGGACCACGTCCTGGTGGAGTCATGGGCTGAGTCTCAGATCGGCCCTATGTGAGGACGGGGGTCCTTGACCAGAAGCTGGACATCTCTTGCAGTGGCTGAGCCATCTGGTAATTCCTCAGCGTTTCTGGGTCCGGCTTCTGGCCTGAGTGGCAGCTGAGATGTGAGGTTTGCTCCTCTCTTCATAGGGAGGTTTGGCAGCCGGGAGAAATGGGGCAGACAAGTTCTTTGGAGAGTACGTCCCTGAGTTCTTTCTAGAACCGAGTCGAGTCCATAGTCCAAAATCATTCCATTCCTGTGCCTGGCTAAGAGTCATCCCACATAGCAAGAAGAGAACCCCTGTCTCCCCAGGCTGAACCTGCAGCTTAAGACAGTGACTATCTTTATGCTGGATAAGGCCATTGAATATGCATCTTGCTGCTCCAGAACCAGAGGCCGCTCAGAGAAGTGCCATCCTTCTCTCTCACCTTACCTGCCAACAGTAAAATAAGGAAGGGGGCTCACACTGCCCATCTGTAAGCCCGTGGCGTGTCTGCTGGAAAAGGAACTTCTGTGGGAGGGGTAGCAGTGTGTCTGAGCATTTCAGCGGAGCAGGTGCGTGCTGTGTTTTGTTTTGACAGTCAGTGTAGTACAGAGGTTGAATCACCAACTTTGGAACCAGACTTTCTGGGCTTCGAGCCTGGCTTTGTTCCCAGCTGGCTGTGTGACCTTGGGCTAGTTACTTAATCTCTCTGTGCCCGTCTTCTTATCTGTAAAATGGTGACATAATAATAAGAATGCCTCTCTCAGTGGGTTGATGTGAATATTAAATTACTAATATATGTAAACACATTAAACAGTGCCCTCAGCTCTAGATGCATCATTGCCACTAGAGGGAGCTGTTAGCCTTAGGGGCACAATCCTTCCCCTTAAGCGGAACAAGATTTCCAGACTGAGGAACTCAGCCGTGAAACAGCCCCTGCTCTCTCCCTGGTTTGAGTAAGAAGAATTTGTAATTGTTGAAGAATCAGCTGACCGTGGTGCAGGAGAAGGGCAGGGTGAGGCCAGGCTACAGAAAGACCAAGCAAGCCAGAGTTGTCTTATCAAGCCTGAGCTGGGGCCTGGGATAAATGTAGACCCCCCCCACCCCAGGGCAACACAGATAACTGTTGAACTTTGGCTTTTGAGAGAGTAGCGCCCATGGATTCCGGCCTATGCTCCCCGAAGCAGTCAGAGAAAGGGAGTCAGTAGATAGGACCGGGGCTTCAGAGTGAAGAAAGAATCACGAAGGAACCCTGCTTGAGTCCCGCGTAAGGAAGCTTGGAAAGGCAAGAAGAGACTGAACATTATAAAGTGGAGAACTGGGGGCGACTGGGTGCCTCAGTCGTTAAGCATCTGCCTTCGGCTCAGGTCATGATCCCAGGGTCCTGGGATTGAGAACCACATCGGGCTCCCTGTTCAGTGGAAAGCCTGCTTCTCCCTCTCCCACTCCCCCTGCTTGTGTTCCCTCTCTCGCTGTGTCTCTCTCTGTCAAATAAATAAATAAAATCTTAAAAAATAAATAAATAAATAAAGTGGAGAACTGAAACCTGATACAAAGTCAGGACCTGAAGGGGAGATGAGAAGCAAGACAGGAGCGAGTGGGTCGAGGAGGATTGTCTGAGAAGTACCCAGTGACAGGAACACTGCAAGAGGCCTGCCTCCAGAGCCCCCGGGCGGGAGGAGCCCTCTTGGGGGTCTCTCCTGGGCATGCCTCCTCCCCCTGCTGTGTGACCCTCGGTGAGGCCCACCCTGATGGTCTCTTTCTCTGGGGGAAAGCATTCTACAGCACAACGGGCCCAGACCAGTGCTGGCTCTTCTTACCGCTTAGTTTCCTGTACCCCTTGCAGAAATCCAACGGGTTCGCAGCTGGTGGCCCTGAGATGTTCCGCAGTTTCCATAGCCAGCGGCGCCTGTCTCAGTGGATTTCCTTGAGGCACCTCTTTTGGACCAACCTGCCCCCTCCCTGGCTTGCTCTCCCTGGCAATCTCGGGATTTTGGCAGCATTTTCTGTGTGTACGTGGGAGTATGTGGTAGGGAGATGCTGAGATGAGAGAGAGCGTCTGGATTGTGACCGAGATGGAATATTGGTCTCAGCAAAGTGGGTGAGGGCCCCAAGAAAACTCGTTGTATTTATAGAAACAAAGAAATGTGGCATTTCTCACATCTGAGTGTGGTGCTGAGAAACCCACATCAGCTCTCCTAACTTCCCCAAACTGCCTGGGTTCGGAAGGGGGCACGTTGTGGTAGAACTTGCCAGGCCTTGCTAGAGGTTCCCCAGCTGCCCCGGGATAGCTCCCCGGCCGCCTCGTCTGTGCCTGGCGTTTTAGTCCTTAGCATTATTCCTGTCCGAGAGAGAGGTGTTTCTGTAAGAAGAGGAAATCTCTACCCCTGTTGCCTAACTGACAGGGCAGCCTGCAGAGAGCCGGGCCCAGGGCAGCCCTAGGGGGGAGCTTTGCTCTCTGTGGTTTCTCATCTGGTGTAACAGCCACAGAGGGGCCAGTTTTCCCATGTTTTCTCCTTGGCTCAACCGCCACTCAAGGCACACGGCCTGGTGGTCTGTGGCCTCCTTCCTGGGGCCCCTGCCTCCTTTTGCTGGCCCGTAGTCTTCTGTTACCATGGAAGCCGCTCCGACCATGGTCGATCCACAGCGACACAGATGATGGAAACATCGTGGGTCCCCACGTCCCACGGCCAGCCTTGCTTCCACATCAGAAGGTGGGACACACTTCCCAAATTTCTTCATTTTGTCTTGGACAGAGTACCCCATTTTCAGGAAGTGGGACCGTGCGTTGCCTACCAGATGCTTCCTTCGGTTAGTGTCTATATCCACGTGCTCAGGCCAGAAATCTCATCATTCCAGATTCTTCTTTTTCTCTGGCCCTCCCCATCCAGTCCCTCAGCAAGGCCTGGAGGTTCTGTCTTTCTTCTCACACCGCAATGGACGTATTTCACTTTTGTGACGAAAAAAAAAATAAGCATGTGGGTGTGTGCAGGAAGCAGTTTATGGGCAGTTTTTCTATTAAAAAAGGCCAAGAGAAGGTAGGGAGTGGAGGTCAAAGGTTTGACAGGGTGGGAACCAAGAGTTTAGGTTTGAAAAAAGGATGAAAAGAGCTGAGTTTTAAAATAAATTTCCCCCTCCTCCTCTGCGACAAGAAAACTTCTGAGAATTAGCACGGGTAGTCCCAGTGGGAACGTACTTCCCTGTTAGAGATATGCGGGTTTGGCGCCATTAGGTCAGAGTTCCTACAGGCCCGTAAGTGTGAGGGTGGGGTTCTGCCAGACTGGGTTCAATCGCAGGTAACATGGTGGTTTCCCTGGAGACAGAGTAGCTCAGGTGGTGCCCAACAGAGGCCCGCCCGGGGCAGGACACTGATGGGTGGTGAGGACTCGTTCCTTGGGTCTGTGCCTCAAGGGTTGGTCTCCTTCAAGGCGGGGACTCTTTCAGACAAGGCCCAGGAGGGGGCCTTTCCCGAGGAAGAAGGTGTGGGCAGGGAACAGGACGTGGAGGAGAGGAGTTTGTTAGCCCCACAAGACCACGAGCCCCTGGGAGCTGGTCGGAGGCTGGCTCATGAGAGGATCCCGTGAGAAGGGCTTTCCTTCTGATCTGAAGACTGGGGTAATTGTGAGGGCACGAAGAGGTGCCCTGCTCCCGTACCTGCCAGGCGCAGCTTCTAGCTGGCACAAACATATTCCCCACCAGCTGGGAACTGCCTCAAATTCCTCACAGATGTTGGTTTCCTACCCCTAGAGATTGCTTACACAGCCCCAAAAGGAAACCCTTGTACGGACCTCCCCTCCTCCCTCGACCCCTCAGCCCAATGGAAATGGCGATAAGACATAAGGCTTTGGAGTCTCATTTCCTGGATTCAAATTTCCAGCTCTACCACTTACTGGCTGGTGAGTTTGGGCCAATTACCTAATCTCTCTAAGCCCGTTTTTTTTTCATTTGAAGAATGAAGGAAATAATATCGCATGCCTTGTAGATTTGTTATGAGCAGAAAAAGAGATAATGAAGTGTTTGGTGTAAATGCCCGGTCAAACAAAATAAATGCTTAATAGATTTTAGCTGTGGTTATCACCCCCACAAGGAGATGCGGATGGCAGAGCATCTGTTGTTCTGGATTCTGAGTAACAAATGAGGGAAGAGTTCTTCTTCTTCTTCTTTTTTTTTTTTAATTTTTAATTTTTAAAGTTTTTTTTAATTTTAAGTAGGTTTTTTGCCCAATGTGGGGCTCGAACTCACAACCCCAAGATCCAGAGCTGCATGCTCCACTAACTGAACCAAGCCAGGCACCCCGAGAGGAAAGAGTTCTAGGATAGTGCAGTGGAAAATACGACGCAAAGGGCCTTCCCTGGTGCCCCCCAACTATAACATCATCGAGGTGGGAGGGAATGGAGGAGGCAGGGATGCAGAAGGAGCAGCATCCCAGAGGCCGAAAGCTGCTTAGGCTCTGCCCCCAGCTCAGCCTTCGGGGTACCCCAGAAATAGAAAAACTCAAATTTCCAGAAAAATCATGGTGAAAGACAATCGACCTCAGGAAGCTGATAGAGGTTGTCTAAAATTAACTTGTGCCCAATGAGAGAGACACATGGTCAGAAGAAAGGGAAGAAGTAGCCAGCTGCTGGGCAGTGCTTGGGGCCTGCTACTTTCATCTTGGCTCCCACTGCCCAAAGGGGTTCGTGGCTCATCTCTGGGGACAAATGACAGGTGGGGGAGGAGAAGGGGAAGAATCCACATCGGGGCTGTCGAAGCTGGGACTGCTCCGAGGGAAGGAAGTGGGTTCATCGGTCTGGGGCTCGAGAAGCCCCAGCTGCCTTAACTATCCACTTAGTACAGGAAACAGGCAGGAAGAGAAACAGAACTGAGTGGAAGAGGAAGGTTATGTCCTGGGGTGGTGATGCTGTTGGTTTTACATCATTCAGGGCTAATAACCAGCTGCATTTATGAGGTGCCTGCCTTTTGATAGCCCCAGAGCAGGCCCCCAGATGACTCACTCATGAATGGAAAGAGGGCCTTGCTTAAGGTCAGTAGCAAATCAGGGTTAGGGTTTGTGGAGTACGCGTTGCACTAGTGGTGCCCACGGCAGGAAAATCCCAGCAGGCCTCTCTCCTGCGCGGTTCTCGGTGGCTTCTCAATCCCCAGCTGGCTCCCCAAGCTGTCTGGCCTTCCTGTGCTGTGGGTGCTCCCCTCTCTCCCGCCCGGCTCCTTTGGAGGTCACCACCACTGACCCCATGCCCTACTTAGGGCTTGACTGCAGTGTAGAAGGCCATCTCCCTGCTTCTTCCCCTACAAGGCCGGCACACGGACTGTCCTCCCCTTAATGATTTTATCCCTACTCATGAAAGAAAAATAAGCAGCATTGCAAAACCAACCCATCTGGGAGAGTTAGAGAATTTATACAGTTTTTACCACTCCGGTCTCTTATCCATTTCATTTGCTCCTTCATTCATTCGTCTATGAATTCATTTATCCATTCAACAAGCATTTACTGAGCACCTGCTGTGTACCAGGGACTGGCCTAGGCCCTGGGAATACAGCAGCGAACAAGGCAGCCACGGACATGTCCCTGCTCCCGAGGCGGTCCTCACTCCCCTGGGAGTCACAGGAGCCTCTGCATTTGTGTCCTCTGCTATCTAGATTCCCACGGGGAGGCACTGCCTCAAAGAGCTTGCATTTTAGGCCAGATGCAGGAGGAGGCGGCCTGAGCCCTTGACCTGGAGTAGCTAGGAGCAGTGCAACAGGGAGAGATGTGCTAGTCCTGGTGAAGGAGGAAAACCAGGAGGCAGGGCCAAAGGCCGAGGCTGTGCGTAGGTCTAAGGGGTGGGTGCAGGGCTACAAAGTGAGTCGAGGCATTTGGAAGAGGTCAGGAGACAGAGAGTAGTGGAGGTGGCTGTTAAAAGGCAAGGGGATCAGGAGCCCATCCTGCTGGGAGCTGGCTGAGTGGCAGGAAATCAGGGGTTTAGTCATAATAGCTGCCATCCAGTGTGCACGGAGTGCTCCCAGTGTCTGCGCCAGCCACCAGGCTAAGCAGTTTATATTCACAGTCTCGTGTGAAAGGTAAAGAGCTGGGCAGGACCTCTGCTCTGAAGCATAGAAAGGAATTCACCAAACCTCCCCCTCCTAGACCCCAGTCAAAAGTTAAGACCGAGCTGAACCTCCCCTTCCAACACCCCCTACTCCCCACTTCAAGCTCTTCCTATCATCTATATTTTGCAGTGGATATTAAGATAAAATAAAGGCAGAATAACAGCGGCCTCACCCCATGTGGACAATTAACATCTCTGAGCAACTCACCTCTTTACCAAACCTTTGTAAACTCCAGGAACGATGCTCTCTGGGCATCACCTTTTAAGGGGGCACAGATTCAAGTGTGTCAGGGGCCAGGCAGGAAATGTAAATGAGTGTCAGCAAAGAGAGTGGATCCTAGTCTTCAGGGCAAGAGAAAACCCATGGGGACTGAGGCCATTTGGGAGGTGCTTGCCCTTCAAAGCATGAAACCCAATGGCCAGATCTTCTGTTTTGTTTTTGTTTTCAAGAGAAGACAGAAATCCAGATTATAATACGAAACCTCTAAATTGTTTAAAGGTTGGCAACACCCCCCTGGAACCTCTGTTACAGAAATCGAATGACACACAGCCGAGAGCTGTCATTTGCCGCTCAGCCCTGCAACAGCTCAGCAATATCAAAACTGAATCAGTCCTTGGAACTCCTTCCCCCAACAGGTTAAATCCTCCCACAGAGATAGTAATACCTTTAGGATACTGATAATACCGCTTTTACCAAATTCTAAAGTAGCTTCGAATTTCCATTATCTATTGACTTTGGGAGAGTTGGGAGGGGAGGGGTGAGAAGAGCCACAAAAGGGGAGGGGAAGGGAGAAGATGAGAGCACTGCGGGGAAGGCCACTACTGTATTCTGGGCCTGACTATGTTATTGATACCTTATCTCATTTAATCCTCATAGCCTGTGGCATAGATACTTGCCCTGTTTTCCAGAGGAGAAACCGTTCCTGAGGTCACTCAGAGCCAGAGCTTTTGTATATTCTGTAGAACTGAGTATTTCCAGTATATTCTGGAGACCTGCCTGGAGGGACATCTGGGCCCATGGCCTCAGGGGAGCTGACGCAGCCAAGCTCCCGCTCTGTGTCTCGCTGGACTCACTCAGTGTTGCCTGCTGAGCTTGCACTGAGCGGGCAGCTGGGGCTGAAGGGATGGAAGGAACGCGGGGATTGTCCACACTCCCTGTGGCAGCCTGGCTTCGCGCACAAGCATCTCTGCACATACCTAGCAGGCACTTGCTTTCTGCTCAGCACTGTTCTTAGAAGACTGAAACAATGTAGAAGCAGCTGAGGACCCAATTTCTCCCTGTAGAGAGCTTTCAGTCTGATAAAGGAGACCCAGGACCACCAGAAGACATTGGGCTGAGGATGTGAAAAGTAACCTGTTTCCAAGTGTAAGATGAGGGGGTCAGATGTGTCCACCCATGAAGACAATTCTGGAGGAAGGTTACTCAGAGCTGGAGGAGGCCCCGTGGGTAGGGCTGTTGGATGTCTTCTCCAAGAAGGAGGCCTAGAGGAAGGAACCAGGGGCTAGAGCTGCTCATTCAGTCCCATTCAAATCACACATCTGGAATACTATTCAGTAATAAAAAGGAACACAATATATACACACTAACAACATAAATGAGGCTCAAAAGCATTATGCTAACTGAAAGAAGCTGGACACAGAAGGTCACATCTTGAATGATTCCATCAGTATAAAATGTCCAGAAAAGGCCAAGCCATAGAGACAGAAAGTAGATTAGTGGTTGCCTGGGGCTGTGGGTAGAAATGGGGTTTAACTGTAAATGCCGATGAGAGATCTTAGTGGATGATGGGGATGTTTAATACTGGACTGTGGTGCTAGTTACACAACTTGGTAAAATTATTAGTGAATCTTATGGTATCTAAACTTGTTTAGACACACACACATAGAGGCGTTGAGGAGGGCAGAAGCACAGGACCTTTGAATACAAGGCCAAAGAGGAAATTAGGTCAAGCACAGATCGGCTCTGGGTCCCAGACCTACCATTATCTCATCAAACCTGATGGGACGTTAGACAGTTCGTAGCCTCGAAGGAAGGAGAATGTGGGTGCACTCTACATGATTCCGGGCCAGACTTGCATGAAGGAATCAGACCTCACCTCAGCCGGACTGGTGAGAACAGCCCCATCCACGAACGGGTCATACCAGAACCTTCCCTGGACATGCAAACCTACTGTTGGCCATGCTTTTAATCAAGGAAGGGGTTGGCATTTTACTGTGTTCACAACAATGACTCCCTGGAGAAGGCAGGCTGACTTTGGGAATAAAAGAGTTAAATCTTGCCTTGGAAGAGAGAAATAAGGAACCCAAAGCATGGGTGGTAACCGTAGATATGATGAAATCGATCACTGGATTCTGGATGATTTTAGCCTTTGTTCACTTGCTAGCTATGTGACCTTATGTCACATGAACTGAAATCATCGTCTCTTAAGCCCATTCAGCTCCAGTTTCTTTATCTGTATGACAGAGGTTGAAATCATACACGAAAGCACTTAGCATGATATCTCACAGGCAAGTGCTCCATTCATGTACTTTATTCATGGAATGAATATATTGCGAGCTTATACTATGTATCAGGGACTGAAGGGACATCAGCAAATACAGAAACAACGTAATTTCATAGTGATGAGTGTTTTTTTTCTTTTAAAGATTTTATTTATTTATTCATGACAGACAGAGAGAGAGAGGGGGGCAGAGGGAGAAGCAGGCTCCCAAGGAGCAGGGAGCCTGATGCGGGACTCGATCCCAGGACTCTGGGATCATGACCTGAGCTGAAGGCAGACGCTTAACCATCTGAGCCACCCAGGTGCCCAGTGATGAGTGTTTTGAGAAAAGTAAAACAGTAATGGAATAGAGAGTAACTGGGCAGGGGTCGGGGTGGGGACAGGGTGGGTGATGTTGTAGCAAAGTCAGAGAAGAGAGGGCCTTTCTGAGATGATGACACTAGAGCAAAATCCTAAATAATGAGAAGAAGCCAGCTATGCAAGGATTTGGGAGGAACATTCCAGACAGAGAACAGCAAGTACAAAAGCCCTAAAATGAGAATGAATTTGGCTGGAGCCACGACTAGAGTGAGGCGAACTCAATGCTCACTCTCAGGGTCCAGCAAGTACAGGATTAGATTCCGTCTTTATTTAAAATATTTTGGTTTTGTTTTCGTTTTAGTTGTTTTACTGAAGTATAATTAACACAGTGCTATATTAGTTTCAAGTGTATGAGAAAGGGATTCAACAGTCCTCTACATTACTCACTGCTCACCACCATAAGTGTACTCTTTTTTGTTAATTTAAATTCAATTTAATTAACATGTAGTGTATTATTAGTTTCAGAGGTAGAATTTAGTGATTCATCATTTGCATACAACACCCAGGATTACATCATGTGCCCTCCTTAATGCCCATCACCCAGTTACCCCATCTCCCCACCCCCCGCCCCTCCAGCAACCGTTTGTTTCCTACAGTTAAGAGTCTCTTATGATTTGCCTCCCTCTCTGTTTCATCTTACTTTATTTTTCCTTCCCTTCCCCTATGTTCATGTTTTGTTTCTTAAATTCCACATATGAGTGAAATTGTATGGTATTTGTCTTTTTCTAAAATTTTGCTCTTTTGTTCATCATGGGCTTTTTTGCATCAGAGCATTAACATCTATTGTGATTATTAGGTTTTGGGGCACTCCTTAAATTTTACACCAAGGCTAGTGCCTCACTTATCTTCCCCTGGTCCTGGCCCTGTGGGCAGAAAGCAGTGCAATAAGATGGTAGTTGCTACTGATGTTACTCTTAGGGATACTTTCTATAAAAGTTGGGATGGGCCTCTGGGCAAGTCCTCTGATTCTGTAATTTTTTTTTTAAGATTTTATTTATTTAGAGAGAGAGCATTTGTGAGCGGGGGGAGGGGCAAAGGGAGAGGGAGAGGAGGGATCTCAGGGTGACTCCCCACTGAGCGCAGGGCCTGTTGTGGGGCTCAGATCTCACAACCCTGAGATCACCACCTGAGCAGAAATCAAGAGTTGGCCGCTTAAGCGACTGAGCCACCCAGGGGTCCTTGATTCTGTGATTCTATGATTTGAGCATGAGGTCAGGATTACTACAAAAATAATCTAATGGTAAATATTTCTCTGTTTTCCTTTTTTTTGGAAATATTAAGACCCTGGATTATACTCCGAGATGTGTTCGCCGGATTATCCTCAGACTCCCTGATTCCAAGTCCACCAGCATCGTCCCCTCTCCCTCCTCCTCTGCAGCCACATTTGCTAAAGGGATACACCAGAGTCTTCCCCCAATCACTCCAGGTGGGGGGAGAATCCTGGGGCTGTCCGCTGTGGGACCCTTCCAGCCAGTCCTTCCCAGGCCCGGCCCCATCCTAAGGCCAGCATTGTTCCCCAGCCCCCAGGTGACCTCCCTGTTTGGCAGAATTCCTTTGAGATTTAAGAAAAAGTGTATAAACAGCAAAGCTCTAACAAAGTCTCATCTGCTGGCTCTTGCAAGGCCTCAGTCCTCTCCAATCCCATTGGAAGAAAATCCTTCCACCCTCTATTCTGCCAAACGCCTGGAGGGGGGTGGCAACGTGGGGTGTTCAACAAAACCATGGCCCCCACAGGTAGCTTTGCTTTTTCCCGTTGACAGAGTCTTGTGTTGGAGATCTAGGCCACGTCTGGTTTTTGCCTCTGGTCTCATTTATTTTCCCTTGCTTAGGGGTTGGAAAGAAAGTGCTGCTTCCTTCCTGATTTGTAGCAATTTTTAGGACCCCTAGCAACCTTTATGCAAATAGGCGCCCAGTGGCCGGCTGAGATATCTCATCCTCCTTCCCTCCTTCCTCTCTCTCACCCAACAGATACATTTTTTGATTGCTTATATGCGTGTCCCTGTAGTGGGGACACAAGAATAAATAAGACAGACGTGGCCCCTCTCTCACTGAGCTCTCACTCTGGTCAGGAGACAGAAGAAGAAATAGCAATACAGTTGCCACGATGAGGGAGGCAGGGTAAATGTCCCTAGAGGGGAGCGGGGACATCTAGGCTCTCATTCTTTTAAAATATGGAAATGAGGTTCAGAGAAAGAAAAAGCTGTGTCCTTGGGCCCAGGGTCCCAAAGCTCTGATCTACTTATTTCCTGATCGTGCTCTTCCTGCTCCTTTTACTTGCTCATACAGATCTCTCTGGGGGCCCAGAAAAATCTCTCAAGGGAAAGGAAGGCAGGTGTGTGTAAAAGCGGGGGACTCGCTGGGGAGTGTTGGGCGGATGGCAGTCTGAGGAAGCGCACTGCCTAAAACACAGGGCCAGGGCATCTCCCACCAGCCTTGGGCTCAGCCCCGGTCCACTGCCCCGCCCCGCGCGGCCGGACTGCAGGAGGGAGAGGGGGAGAGGGCCTACACAGGGCTGGGACCTTCCTGAGCCTTCTTACGTTTTCTTTGCAGGCTTCCTGTGTCAACTCTCTCCTTACCTGTCACGCTTAGTCTGCACAGTAGGGCTTTTCTAGCAGCTGCTCCAGAAGTCAGGGATGGGCGCTGAAAGCAAGGAGTGCGTCCACACTGAGCCGTCAGCTAATTCTTTAAACCCATCAGTCAAACCATTCCCATCTGCAACTTGCCCTCACCTCCCAAGGGGCAGCTTTCACAGGTTTCCAGAAAGACCTGAGATGTTTTGTAATTTCTGGCTCAGCAACACATCTCTGAGCGTTACTTACTGCACCACGCACGCCTCGGAAACATAAAATGAGTGAATCTAGCAACTGATCCTGCTCAACCTTATCTTTAGTGGTCTAATCTGAAACTGCTCCTCTCCCGGCAAAGCAGGGGTTAACAGGTCTCTTTCAGTGTGAGCTCAGGCGGTTAGGCCTAAAAAAAATGATCCTGACTAGGAAAAGATAAAGGGCTTTCTTCTCCCCCGCCCAGAAGATGGTCCTGCCTGACAAGGGAAAGAGGCCAAGGAGCGTCCTCCCCACAGGCAAGGTTACTTAAAGTTTCCCAGAACCTTTCTGGCCTAGAATTATCTTTTTCCTTCCTTAAATTGTTTAGTTCTTGGTGAAAGCAGAGAGCAGGTGGCTGGCTGCTCGGAAACCAGGAAGAAGTTTTGGAGACACAGCAGAACTATCTGACATTGGAAAGACTTTTGGTTTCCTCATTATCTCAGGCTCTGTCGTGGGGCCCTGGTGATTTCTCCGTGCTGTTAACTGACTCAGTCCTGCATTTTTAGTGGCGCACAAGTTCAGCAGTTAAACAGGACCACCGGGGCGCCTGGGTGGCTCAGTCAGTTAAGTGACTGCCTTTGGCTCAAGTCATGGTCCCAGGGTCCTGGGATCAAGCCCCAAATCAGGCTCCTTGCTCAGCGGTGAGCCTGCTTCTCCCTCTCCCTCTGCTGCTCCCCCTGCTTGTGCTCTCTCTCTCTCTGTCAAATAAATAAATAAAATCTCTAAAAATAAATAAACAGGACCACTTACTTTGCTGGGTTTGGGGGGCGCTATCCAAATAGACGGAGAGGTCAGAGTTCAGCCCATGCTATACAAATTCTTCTCTCACTCTACCAGGGAAAAGTAAAAATTCCATCCTGTTATGATAGCTCAAGCAATTAACATTCCCGAGGGCAAATCTAAATGCAAGTGTACCTGCCAACTAGGATCCCCAAAGGGGAGGAATGCAGGAATAGCGAATCTCTTATAAACAACTTGTGTGAACTTTTGTTCCAAGGAAATTAACCTTTAATATATCATTTTGGTAAAATAATACCCTGTAAAGTAGTGGTTATTAATCCTGACTGCATGCTAGAATCATCTGGAGGAGTCTTTGAGAAATGCTGATGGATGGGCCCTATTCCAGAGATGATTCAAATGCACAGGGTTGTGGGGGGCGGCGCCTGGGCCGCAGTAGTTTTGAAGGCCTCCACCTGAGTCTGCTGTGCAGGTCAGGGCTGAGAACACTGTCCTAAGTGGACTCTATCCACCTGACTCCCAGCTCGGGTGGATACTCTAATTCAGAAAAGGGAAGAGGAAAAGCAATATGAGTGGCACTAAATTAAACCAGCTCACTGGTCCACTGCAGATAGGCAGGATGGCTCAGTTAGCCCACCCCTCCTTGCCCAGCACGTCTGCAGAAGGAATGGAGAGGTTTTGTTGACTTCAGCTTTGGTTGTCCCCCCAGAATAGCCACACAGTTTCCCCAAATGGCGAGATGAAATAGCCCGTAATTTCCCCACTGATTCCACATTCGTATTATCCATTAATGTCCCAGGATAATGGGGACTTCTCTGAAGTCTCCAATCTAGTTCATTGATCTACCTATATCTGCATCAGTATTACATGGTTTTAATTACAGAAGAGTTATTCCTAATTTAATAATTTTCCTTGATTACAAAAGTTAACAGTGAAATGCTCTCCAGAAATAGCCATTTTTATTTTTATTTTTATTTTTTTATTTTTTATTTTTTTAAGATTTTTTTTTATTTATTTATTTGAGAGAGAGAGAATGAGAGAGCAAACACATGAGAGGGGGGAGGGTCAGAGGGAGAAGCAGACTCCCCGCCGAGCAGGGAGCCCGATGCGGGACTCAATCCAGGGACTCCAGGATCATGACCTGAGCCGAAGGCAGTCGCCCAACCAACTGAGCCACCCAGGCGCCCGAAATAGCCATTTTTAACAACAAAAGTAAACTAATACTTAGTAGGCAGCTGCCCTTGGTCAACCACTCGTCCATGTAGCGACTGGTTTCATCTTTACAGCCTGGAATTAGGTACCATTATTAGCCCCATTTTACGGCAAAGGAACTGAGGCCTGGAGAGATTATATATCCTGCCGGAGGCTACCCAGTTTGTAAATGGTAGAGCTGGGATCCAATATATGCAATGTGACTCTGACGCTCTTCCCAGGCTGTCCAATCTCTCTCTGTCTCTCTCTGTATCTCTGTCTCTCTGTTTGTCTCTCTGTTTCCCTCTCTATGTATATAATATATAATATATAATTTTATTACATACTTACTATGAATATTATATAAATATAATATATTAATAAATATATATAATATATATTTTATATGTACATATATAAATTTATATATAAATTTATATACAATAGAAATTTATAAAAATAATATTATTATATATTATATGATATAATGTACACATATGAGGTATGTTATGTTTTTAAAGGAAATATTTTACATACTATTTTTGGAGTTAAATTCCCTCCCCCCTGCAGCAATTTCAAAAGGAGTATAGAGAGAGCCACTTCTGATCTCACTGATGAGAGGCATGTTAGTGGTCACATGCTTTGGCTCTTAGAGTGAGATTAACTGGATTCAGGTACCTGCTCCATCACTTCCTACCTCTGTGACCTTGGGAAAAATAATTAACACTCCCTAGGTCCGATTCCACAATTAAAAAAAAAAAAAAATAGATATAATGGGGGCTCCTGGGTAGCTCAGTCAGAGCGGAGCCTGCTTGGGATTCTCTCTCTCTCTCTCTCTGTGCCCCGCCCCCCCGCCCGTACACATGCACACGCACATGCTCTCTCTCTAAAAAAAATAATAGATATAGTGATGATAATATTACCTCTCATATTCTAATATTTAGTATATTTTAATTGCTTACTTATAGCACACTTAGAAGTTGAGTAACCTTGAGCAAGATACTTAATTTCTCCGTGCCTCAGTTTCCTTTTCTGTAAAATGGGAGATATTAATGGTACCTAGCTGATAGAGTTGTTGTAAGGATGGGATGAGATGAGATGCGATGTGAAAGAGTGCTTGGCACCCAGTAGGTGCTTACTAAATATTAGTTCTAAGAATTGAAGGAGATGAGTTAGGGTTAGCCAGGGTCTAGGTAGATATTCCATGTTTATATCAGAGTCTCATTCTTGTTTAGCCAACTGTCCTAGAATTTTCTCTCTTTCATTGCAGATTTTTAAACTTTTAGACTCGCTTTAATTTTTCTGATTCTATATGTTTCCTTTGTCATTAATTTTATGAATTAGTATTCTGTCTCTTTCTCAAAGAGACTTCCTGCTTTTGAGAATCACTGCTATAGTGAACCTCTTCCTTCAGATTTGCTGAGAAAAAATATGTTGCTAAGTCCTGGTTTAAAAATGTCCAATCCTCTATTTATTAAATCTTCTATACTGAAGTTAATTTTTTAAATCTGTGTGATCTAACAGTTTCTGAGTAAGTGTTAAAACCTCTTCTAAAAATGGTGGTTTTAGCTCTTTCTCCCCTAGTTGCATCAATTGTGGCTTTATCTATTTTAAGGCTAAGTAGTCAGATGTATACATGCTTATAAGTATTATGTCTTTTTGGGTGTACTATACTTGTACCATTTTATGACATCATTATTTTCCCCAGAGTCTGTTTTTTTTTGTGGGGGAGGGGAATAAAGAGTTTGAAATCTATTTTGCCTAAAATTAAACTGCGACTCCAGCTTTCTCCAGCCCTTATCATCTGATGTGTTCCTCCTTGTCACCTTATCTTATACCTTTTAAAATTCTCCTTGTCTTCTCCCCAAATGAGTCAAGTCTCTCAGCACAATTTCACATCCCTGTGACCCAGCCTTCTCTCCCAGAACGTTGGAACTCTCTAGTTGTAGTGATGCATTGTCATGAACACGCGTTTTGTTTTTTAATTTTTGCCATTATTTAGTTAGCTGGCCACAAAGTTATTTGCTTAACCTTATTTCTCACATGACATTGCTTCTTCCTCATAACATCTATTATTCTTTTCATACTGTGGCATTTCTAATTCCTCCCCTGTGTTTCCAAGGACATCTATAATCTTTTTTTTTTTTTTTTAATTTGACAAAGAGATAGAGAGCACAAGTACGTAGAGTGTCAGGCAGAGGGAGAGGGAGAAGCAGGCTTTTCGCTGAGCAGGGAGCCCGATGCGGCACTCGATCCGAGGCAGACACTTAACCGACCGAGCCACCCAGGCGCCCTGGACATCTATAATCTTAATTTGATATTTATTTTGCCAGTCCTTTAACTCAGCTTCCTCTGCTGTCAGCTTTTCAGTTTGTCATCTGTATTTTATAGTGTTTGCGTTCCTCAGATGTGTCATTGTTTTTTTTCTTGTGAGCTCATATTGCCTTGTGGCCACTCTGGCTGACCACGTGTCTCCCAGGGAGGGATGAAGACCTGAGCACTGTCTTCTTCTCCAGATGAGTGGAACGGGAGAGCCCCGGGTAGGCTCAACAACTCCACCTGAGTGCACTTCCAAGAACCCCCCCATCCCCTAGCAATCCCACTCTTTGGACAATCTCTAAACCACTGTATCCAGGCACAGATCTTTTGCAGGGGTGGTATCCTAGTTTGTCATTTCCTACTCACAGACTGTGGGGGGAGAAGCAAGGTGATGATCAGGGGCCAAGCACCCGCCTGACCGGTCATTATCAGAAGATGCTGTGGAGGACGGGAGGGTCTTCTCCCATTGACCTTCTGTGGGCATTGCCATCCTCCTGCCATTCACCCAGGGAGGGAAATGTGGGGGAGAGGAAATGACAGGGGGAGAGTGTGCTCCTTCAGCCATTCCCTCACCCTAGGGCTCCTGACACTGTAATGGAAGGCAGCAGAATGCAGAGACAAGAGTCCTGTGTCTGGAGCCAGGCTGCCTGGGTCTAAATCTTGGCTCAGCCCTTACTAGCTCTGTGACATTTGGCACACTACTTATCTTCACCCTGCCTCAGTTTGCTCATCTGTAAAATGGAGATAGGAATTCCTACCTCATAGAATTGTTCAAGGGATTAAATGAGCTATATGTATACAAGACTTAGAAGAGTGCCTGGCAAACAAGAAACACTTTGTATTATTTTTATTACTATTAGGCTTCCAAAGCCTATTTCCCTCCCTCACCAAGACAAGGAATTGAGTTACTTGTCTCATTATTATGAACTATAGAAGTTCTTTATATATTCTGGCTATAAGTGCTTTGGCAAATAGATATACTGTGAGTATTTATTTATTGTTTGGGTTTTTTTTTGTTAATCTTCGGGGAAGTGGCATTTCCTTTCAGGGGTTGTTAAAACTCCCATAGCTGTGAGCAACTTCACTGATTTAGGATCTCGTCTTTCTGGTGGGGGAACAGTGGGTGAGTCTCCATCCTTCTGTTTGATCCCGACTTTGGGGAAAGGCAGCCATTTTGGAGGAGGTCTGGCTAGGGAGATGCTAGTGCTTGGTTTTATTGGTTGGCGTATCTTCCCCCACACCCCACCCAGTCACTCCTGTTCTGTAGCTTCCCTAAAGACCTAACCTGTCCAGGATGGAAGCAGAGGATCTACTTCCCCAGTGTTCTCTGTAACTTTATTAAGATCTTACAGAGCAATGTGTCCTGAATGTACTATCCCACAACCCACCCCAACTCTCTATTGGTATTGGGTAGTAATGGTGGGACCCTCAGAATTTTGTCCCCTACCAATACCAGCAGTGCTCACCAACTGGAATGTTAATGCTTTCAATCTCAGCACCAGTTTTCAATTTGGTATGAATTGAATCATAGCCAGCGAATTTTCCTAATATGTATGAGATGGAGGCCTCCTCTATTTGGGGATATTTTTGTTTATTTTAATGAGCATAGGCTGGAAGGGAACTTGTCAATTTGCATTGAATGACCACTTTCCAGAAGTGTTTATCTAACACATTTTCAACAAGTTGTTTCTTAACTTTCTTGTACATCCTATTTTTAATGTGAGCTTGGGTCAGCTGAGATCATCCTCTGCATGTTGTTTTGGCCTTTTTCTCTTTTGTTTTGATTGGCAAGATTTTCTTTAATCCCAAATTCAGTGGGCAGGTCAATGTCCCTTCCAATTATGTTTGCAGATTCCAGGCGAGTTTATTGACCCCCAATCATTTCTGGTTTTGAATTCAAGCTCCAGCTCCCTCACACTCATGGTTTCATTTACATTCCACCTCCTGAAGCCATTCTCTCTTCTCTACTCCATAACGCAGCTCCTTTTCTGTGATTCTTGCCCCCCAACTCCCCCCGCCAAACTTCCCACAGGCTTTTGTTTTTTGTATATGGTCCACTTGTCAAAGGTTGGAGGTGAAGGGGGAGCCAGGGACAGGCACTCCACTCCCTGCTCCTGAAGGTTCCAGCTCTTTTCCTCTTAGAATCCCTCCAGCTCAATTCCCCTTATTCTTGTAGGCATGATCATGACAACTGTATTTGTAGTCGTAATAGTAAACATATGCGGAATGTACTCTGTGCCAGGCAGTTCTAAAGCACTGGACATACAGCATTAATCATGTGATCTTCACCACGATCCTGTGAAGAAGCTATTATGATTCGTCACATTTTACAATTAAAAAACGTAATCATATCCCATCTGCTCTGCTTAAAAATGGACCGTTAGAAAAACTAGCAGAGGTTTTGAAATTTTGTTTATTCCTTCTCTCTCCCCGCTTGTTTCTGGGAGGTACACTGAGCAGTACATCAATGCATTTTGCCAAAGGTATGAGTAATGCCAGTTCTTTTGAGGGGCAAATGTGGGCATAGGCAGTGACCTTTTGGATAACTACAAGACGTCAGCTGGGTTCATCCTGCTTGCAAAATTTAGTGTAATTTAAAGTCCCCATTTTATAACTTGTAGAAATCAATGATCTTCCCAAAGTTTTTGCAATAGTTTGAGGAACCCACCTGCTCATGGTTACCTCTGTTCTGGTTCATGTTTCTGCTGAATAAGTTTAGATTATGGACCATCCATGACAACACATAGACCTAGATATGGACACAGCTACTGTCCTCTACTCCCCTCTCCACCCCCACTACACACAGGCTTTTCATTTGAGGAGCAAAGGATGCTGGGAACTTGGAGAAATGGGGGAGTTTATGTCAAAACAATACTAACAGGGGTGCGTGGGTGGCTCAGTTGGTTAAGCATCAGCCTTCAACTCAGGTCATGATCGCAGGGTCCTGGGATCGAGCCCCATGTGGGGCTCCCTGCTCAACAAGGGGTCTGCTTCTCCTTCTCCCTCTGCCCCTCCCCCCACCCCCGCTCGTGTATGCTCTCCCTCTCTCTCTCAAATAAATAAATAAAATCTTAAAAAAAAATAGAATACTAACAACTCAACTTTGAATATCGGGTATCCTCTTCAAAGTCCATTTAGCTCTCCCAGCCCTAGGGATTTTACTGTATCACTGGTTCCTGTTTTTTCTGTCTTCCTTCCTTGTTTCTGTCTTCTCCTCATGGGGCTCTAAAATAATTCCTTTTGTTATAAAGCAATTGAACTCCCTTTTTGCACCTCATGACTAGGCTTTGTGACCTGAGAACCCACTTTATCTATCTAAGTGGACTATGAAATGTTTTTTAAACAGAGTGCTCCCGCCTTAAGATAAATCCCAGGGCCATTTGTTTTGATGATTTGAAGAATGATCTATATAAGACTTGCCTCTGTTATATGAAAATAAAGATTTGGTAACTTCAGACAAATTTCTCCCTCTTGGGTCACAGCATGGGCCCTGCGCCCTGCTCTAGCAGCCTTACCCACAGGCAGCAGAGGCTGTCCCTAAGTTTTCTTGTTTAGGGCTTATCTACTGTGCTCTACTCAGGTCAACATTATGACTAGACCTTGTCCATGGGGTCTAAGTGGGAGGTGAGAGCAGTGGGAGCTTTTATTTAATTTATGCAACTTTTAATTTCCTGTATTATAAAGCTAAAATCTCATATATATTATGTATAATAATATAATATAATGCAATATAATCTATTTGTGAATATACATTAGTGTTCTGAAAATAGATATAACCTGAAGAGCTATTTTTGTGAGGCTAAAAGAAAAGCCTAGGAAAGTTCTATGTCTATACATTATTTGGTATGTTATATACACTAAGTGTATAAACACCATCCAGCAAATTATACAGGTAGGAAAGATTTGGATAATTTTAAAAATGATATTGGAAAAGTTGGCTGGCCATTTGGAAAAAAGTGATAAGTATACTTCCATATATGGGTGAACATTTACATAATCTTGAAGTAAGAAAATCTTTCCTAACGATGACATTAAAGACACTAAAATAGATTTGACTGACACATCAAAGCAATGCTCAAGGGGCCTTAAGGAGCCTGCAAAGGGAATGAGCTTCACCTCAGGTTGGGAACACTCTAAAGCCTGAAGGCATGCCCACAGGATGGGCCCTGACAAGGTCAAGGAAGAGAGTTGAGACAAAATTCACAAATGCATGCATGCACACACACACCTTCTGAAGGTAAACAATAGGGCATCCATGTGCCTTTTGAAGTACGAGGGGCAAATATATAGGCAACCCAAAGGCACAAGGAAGTGAGGAAAGGAACCCACTCGCACTACTAAGAGTCGAACAGGAGACTCGGAGAACACATCCCAGGGAGCGGTAGGGGCTTTCAGATAGCACATGCCTTGTACTTCCCACAGAAAAAGATAGAGCATGTGACCTCTGTGGAAAAAAGAGATAAAAGATATAGTAATAAATCAACGGAATGAAATAAAACAAGGAAGCCAGAAGAGCTAAGAAAAGAAAGCAAGGACATAATAGCATTTTTCAATGAATACACATCATAGAAATAGCACACAGAGCATAATTTATGCAATAGCCAACTTAATGTGGGATCTGAAGAAAAAGCATAAGAAAATCACATGAACTTTAGATGAAAACACAAAGTAATAAAAGCAATTAGAGGGCGCCTGGGTGGCTCAGTCGGTTAAGCGTCTGCCTTCGGCTCCGGTCATGATCCCAGGGTCCTGGGATGGAGACTGCATCGGGCTCTCTGCTCAGCGGGGAGCCTGCTTCTCCCTCTGCCTCTGCCTGCCTCTCTGCCTACTTGTGATCTCTCTCTGTCTCTCTGGCAGATAAATAAATAAAATCTTTAAGAAAAAAAAAGGCAATTAGAAGAAGAAGGAAGAGAGGCAGTGAAGAGCCACCATAGCTGTTTGACGGACGCTGTTGGTTTTGACACAAATGGCCATTCCCAACCTCTTCTCTCTTGCTATATATGTATATATATATATACATATATAGCAGATAAGAAAGCTAAATACTCACTATCTCAGCCTCCTCAGGAACATACACAATCTTCTGACGTGGAAACGTGCTGAAACTACTTTAAGTGAAAAAAAAAACAAACAAGTTGCAGAACTGTGCAGAAAAGGAATTATTACGTGTGTGTTGTAGGTGGAATTTATACACCACCAATTTGGCCAATTCCTGTGCCAAAGCCCTAAGCCCCAGGATGTCAGGATGTGACTGTATTTGGAGGAAAGATCTTTAAAGAGGTAATTAAAGTTAAATGAGGTCTTGAGGGTGGACCCTAATCCAATATGACTAGTGTCTTTATAAGAAAAGGAAATGAGGACACGGACACACACAAGTTAAGGCCATGTGAAGACAGAGGTAGAAGATGACCATTTGCAAGCCAAGGAGAGAGGCCTGAGGAGAAACTAACCCTGCTGCCACCTTGACCTCAGACTTCTAGCTTCCAGACCAGTGAGAAAATTCATTTCTGTTATTTAAGTTATTAGCAAACTAATACAGTGTGTGTATGCAATAAAATAAAACTGGAAAAGATCTATCAAACTCTTGCTGAGGTTATTTCCGAAGAGGTGGTTCTAGAAGGGATTTTAATTATACATTTGACTTTATACACTTTTACTTGAACATATTACCAAAGCACAATTTCTTTCTTAATGGAAATAGGGGATTTTATTTTATTTTATTTTATTTTATTTTTTTTAAAGATTTTATTTATTTGACAGAGAGAGCACAAGCAGAGGGAGAGAGAGAGAGAAGCAGGCTCCCCGCTGAGCAAGGAGCCCGATGTGGGACTCGATCCCAGGACCCTGGGATCATGACCCGGGCCGAAGGCAGCCACTTAACTGACTGAGCCACCCAGGCATCCCGGAAATAGGGGATTTTAAAAAATTAGGTAGGATCAAAGAAGGAAAAAAAAAAACCACCCTAAAATGCATAGTAACTGATGCATCTCTGTGTGGGGCCGCAAAGTCTCTGAGCTGTCAGTGCTGCAGTTCCCCCAAGTACAGATTGTTCGGTACGCTCACCATGTCCGTGAGATAAAAGCTCAGGCCGGGGGTTACAGGTACCCACCCAGTGCTGATAGTGTTATCAGTCAAGAATTGACTCATGTGTCCCTGCAAACATGACACTGTAAGCATTTGTATAACTCAAACCATGGCTGGGTCCATAATGGCTGTCTGTCTCCCAGCCCTGGGCACCCCAGGAAGTGTAAGCAAAGGCAATTTTATGGGGCCAGGATCAAACTGGACTCTCCAATTTGTCACACATCCCACCTGGCCCACTTCCCATGTTTATATACCTGTCTGTTCTCTGGATATTTACAATTGCAACCCCAGTGTAAACAGAGAGAGTGGGGAGAGAGGTGGGGCTTATGGAATTAGGCCCTCTACTTCCTCCCCTCCCTGACCTGTGCTTTGAACAAGACCAAAGGAGTGATGCCTATGACCAGCTGTGGAAAACTCAGTATCAACCACCTAGTAGTTTGGTCTGGGCACAAGAATTGAGGGTAGGAGGTGTTTATTCCAGGCTGTAGAGAAAAGAAGACTGTACTTTGCTCCTTGAACATGTCCTGAACACTTACTCTGTGTGAGTCACTACTTCTTCTTCTTCTTCTTCTTCTTCTTCTTCTTCTTCTTCTTCTTCTTCTTCTTCTTCTTCTTCTCCTTCTTCTTCTTTCTTCTTCTTCTTTCTTCTTCCTTTAAGATTCATCTATCTACTTTAGAGAGAGAGCGTGCATGAGTAGGGGAGGACAGAGGGAGAAGGAGAGAAAACCTCAAGCAGACTCCCCTCTAAGCGCACAGCCTGACACAGGACTTGATCCCATGACCCTGAGATCATGACCTGAGCCAAAATCAAGATTCAGATGCTTCACTGACTGAGCCACGCAGGCGCCCCTCATGTATGAGTTTTCTTTGGCTGCTGCAGCAAATCTACCACAAAGTTGGTAGTTTTAAAAAAAACAAAGTTATTGTCTTACAATTCTGGAGGTCAGAGTCCAAAATGGGTCTCACAGGGCTAAAATCAAAGAGTAAGCAGAGCTGTTTTCCTTCTGGAGGCTCTAAAGGAGAATCCATTTCCTTGCCGTTCCCAGTTCTAGGGGCCACCTGCATTCTCTGGCTCATGGTCTCTTCCTCCATCTTTAAAGCCAGCAATGTAGCATCTTGAAATCTTTTCTGTCTCTCTCTTCCACATTTAAAAAACCTTTGTAATTACACTGGGATTATCTGGATAATCTAGAATAATCTTCTCATTTTAAGACCTGCTGTTTAGCAAGCTTCATTCCATGTGCAACCTTAATTCCTCTGTGCCAAAAAATATAACACATTTACATGTAAGATAACATATCCCTCCTAATCCAGGGATTAGGATGTGGCCATCATGGGAGGGGAGCTTATTCTGCCTATCAGTTAGCAAAGATTATCTGTCATGAAAACAAGGAGAAAGGATCCTTATCCTTACTTTCCTTTTATCATTCTCATCAAGTAGAAAGATCTTTGGACCCAAAAGAGAAGAATAAACAGCTCAAGGTGGGTGAAGCGGCAGTATGTGCTCTGGGCTCTCAGATTGGAATGGAATTCACTCCAAGATACTGAGAATTTAGGAATGAGATTTCCAAATTGCTCGTGGAGAGTTTGAAGGATTTATAGAGAATAGTAAACATGTTAAAAGATTAGAAATGTACTGATTTTTAAAACAGAGAATGTAGATTCCTTAAACTATAGGTGAATGAGTTCAACATTGCTCCTGGAAGTAACTTTGGATGAAACACTGAAGTTCACAGGCACTTAAAAGGGTCCATTGCAATTATGAAATGACATGGGTTCACTGAGAACAAGTCACATCAGACAAATCTTATTTCCTCCACTGACACGGTTTCTCCATGGTGGGTCTGGAGGGAAGACAGGCATTGTGCATCACCAGACTCTAAGAACCTCTTGGAGCTTTTCTATGGCAGAAACCATCTATGGTTCGGGGAACCTGGGTGGCTCGGTCGATTGGGCATCCAACTCTTGATTTCGGCTCAGGTCATTATCTCACCATCATGAGATCAAGCTCTGTGATGAGCTCCACACGCAGCGTGGAATCTGTTTGGGATTCTCTCTCCCTCTCCCTCTGCCCCTCCCACAGCTCTCTCTCTCTCTTAAAATAAAAAAGTCTTTTAAAAAAAAAGAAACCATCTGTGGTTCATGTGTACATCATCAGTGGTGTGCTGGAGTTGGCTCATGCCGGCTCACAAGAGCTGATCATACACATGCACCTAGCAGGATGAAATTGAGGCAGTACTTAGTTGAGCACTGAGAGAAGAGTGACTTGAGTGTTGGGAGATATAAAACTTGTCATGTGAGACATGACAAAGGAATTTGGAAGTTTTCATTGGAGAATAAAAGACTCAAAGGAATATGAGGTTGACACCAAATATTTGGATGACTGTAACATAGACAGGGCCACCACACTGCCCAACTCCTTACAGTGTAGTCTATGTGAACAACAACAGGTCTGCACAGCCAGAAGTGCTACTCTTGTATGTGGGCAAGGGGTTGCTATTTAGTCCTCAGAACCCCTAAAGATGTTTTCTCTTGCCTTGGATAGACTCAAAGCAGAGGCTGGGTGGCCACTCATGCTCTCTGTCTCTCTGTCAAATAAATAAATAAAATCTTAAAAAAATAAATAAAATAAATAAATAAATAAAAATAAATAAATAAATAAGAAAACTACTATTTATGGAGCTTCTACTTGTGCTAGGCATTGTGTTAGGTACTTTATATTCCTGATTTAATTTAATCTTCATAACCACACAACAAAATGGATGTTATTATTTTTAATATACAGATGAAGAAATTGAGACTCCGATTATTTGTCCATGGCCATCCAATTACTAAGTAGATTAGCCAGGGCTTATCCCTGGGAGTATATGACTCCTTGATTCTTCCTGGAGCCCTGAGGATTGGAAGGAAAGCGAACGATTCCACCCACTCCATGACTACTGGGTACCAGGGCAATCAGGGTTGATACCAATATTATAGTCAGGGGACTTGTGGGAGGAAGCTCACTGGAGGGAACATGGGGCCACAACTGTGGGTGCTATTGACTGGCCAGTGGGGTCGTGTCTTGTCAGTAAGTTTTCATACCTTGCAAGAGCTGACTTTGCTGGACTCTTACTTTGCTCCTTCTCTTGCACTGTCAACATAAATTCACAAGGCCTTGATGAAAATGAAGATGCTCACAGAAACACAATCTCTGACCAAAAGCTCCCTCGTTGGATTCAAGGATGTGAGTCAGGAGTATTTTGTTTCACTGCTTAAGACACTGAAATCTGAGGGCGCCTGGGTGGCTCAGTTGGTTAAGCGACTGCCTTTGGCTCAGGTCATGATCCTGGAGTCCTGGGATCGCGTCCCACATCGGGCTCCCTGCTCAGCAGGGAGTCTGCTTCTCCCTCTCCCGCTCCCCCCTCTTGTGCTCTCTCTCTCAAATAAATAAATAAAATCTTTAAAAATAAAAAATAAAAATAAATAATAAAAAAAAAGACACTGAAATTTGAGTCTTGATGATGACTCTGTGGGCTCATAACCAGCCCCAGGATTGCTTGCATGGAGCCACTGGAAGTCTGGAGCAAGTTCCTGGGAGCTACCAAGTAGCTGACAAACTAGGAAGCATGATCTTTGACTCATCCACCCATTACACAACTAATCAGCACTACAGAGCTTGGGTGTTCACCGTGTGTCACCACACGCTGGAGCCACACCTCTCCATTGCTGGTATAGCTTGCCTGGCTGGCCTTTGCAGCATCAGAAGATGTTTGTTGACTTGAACAATCAGTGCCTTTTCTATTACCTAATGAGCTGCATTAAGACTGACATTCTTACTTGTCAGTCATTTTTCAGTGTGAGAATTTGGTTGTGGGCTCATGTTGTGTCTTGGGCAATTACTGTGGATTTCTCTGGAACCACCCCTGTTGACATGACTTGTACTCACACCTAGGATTAAAGTCTACTGACTATCAGAGGGCAAACACCTGTCCTCACACTGAACACAGCTAACATTACAGTCAGGGCACAACTTATTTTTCTGTCGGAAGTATCTCCCTGTCATCCAGGAACTCTAGACCCCACCATTATTCTGTTCAACTCCCTCCCTCCTCCCCCATTCTTTCCATGTCAGAAAATTTACCTCAGAATCATAAAAGTTGATACTGCAGATAAGGAAATAAGCACAAGAAGGCTCATTCTACATCAAATAGCAAGTGAAATGGTCTTTTCACCCAACTACCATGCCCCCTCAAATGAAGAACTGGTGTAATATGTGGCAGGAATGATAGGAAAGGTGGTACATATCTTTATTTTTCTAAAGGACTCTAATATTGCCTTGGAATTCACCAAGCTCAGAATTTTATGGAAATGGCAAAGTGAAATGTTGAGAATGATTGAAGCGCGGCTATAGTACACACTGGGTAACAGCCCATGGTGAGTTCTGAACCCTAGCTCCGGCTCCTCTTTAGATGATTCTGGTGATGACCCTAAAGCAGAGGGGCAGATGAGGCCTAATTCTCTGTAGGCAGCCCATGTCGCCCCATCTCACACAGTATGCCCTGCACTGGGAGGTCTGCCTCTTTCTTTTTTTTTTTTTTTTAAAGATTTTATTTATTTATTTATTTGCGAGAGAAAGAGATAGAGCACATGCGCATGCAAGCTGGGGAAGGGGCAGAGGGAGAGGGAGAGAATTTCAAGCAGACTCTGGTGCTGAGTGTGGAGCCTGATGAGGGGCTTGATCTCAAAACCCTGAGATCATAACTTGAGCCGAAACCAAGAGTCAGACACTCAACCAACTGAACCACCCAGGCACCCCAAGGTCTGCCTCTTTCTGTAGGATCCAACTGCTACATGTCATCTTTCTGCACATGCTTAAAGGTACAGTGTTTGGATGCTGAGTCTGGGAATAGCTGAGTGAGGCTGGTGCCCTGAATCTCTTACCCAAAGTCTCTAAGTGTACACTCTGCTGGGACTCCTCTTTTCTAGTGGCTGTATTCATTATAAATTGTGGTGGCAAAAAGGGGTTTTAAAGGCTCTCTGGCCAGAGGAGTCCCTTCCTGCTTGAGGTCAGAACTGAAAATGACTTCCCCATTTACACAGCATCCTGGCATTTCCTATGCAACAGTACTGTCACTTTTCGCCCAATATCTCCTCTTACATGGTCACAACCCTCTTGCACTCTTTCATGCATCAGAAAGGCAGAAGAGTTGGTGAGTAGTTTGAGTTCTTCAGCTGCAATCTGTAAGGGATGTAGCGAAGTGCTATCTGTGGTCGTTTTATGGGGAAAATCGAGGAAGGTTTGATGGAGGGAGATGCCCCCTACCTCTATCCATCCTTGATCCAGACAGACGTTGGTTACAACACTGCTTACCCCATATCTCGGACTGAAGAGACTTTCAAAGATTCCTTCTTCCTCATTGGAGCCATCCTTAACGGATACCTCCTGAAAAAAAGAGAATAAAAATAAAGTTTGCTACGTGTATATCTTTAGGATAAACTCCTAGAAGTGGAACTATAGGTCAAAAGGCACATGATCTATAATTTTCATACTGAAAATTATGCCAATTTGTACCTCCACCAGCAATGTATGAGAAGAGTGCTTGTTGTCCTATACCTTTGTAAATAAAATGGGCTTTTGCCAATTTTATAGATGAGCAAATAAAATAAAGTTTGCATTCAACTGTGAAAAATTCATGCTTGTATCACTGGAGATTCTTTGGCAGAAGGAGATCTGGATTCTGCAGAAGCTTTGTTGAGGTTTACTCATTATCACCCCAGGGTCCTGAAGAGAGGCTGGGGAGAGGGGAAGTGGGGAGGAGAGAAGAGTGGTACAGAGGGGAAAAAAAGGGTGAAGAGGGTGAGGAAGTCAAGTGGTAGTAGGTTGGGGCACAACCAGCGAAGCTAGAGATGACAGTTCCTAGCTATCAGATGCATTCCTCTTCTCTCTCCACCTGACTTGCCTCCCTCCATCCAACACATACATTCCACCCAGCTGCTCCACGTCCGTGAATAGGTAGTTATGCTCTGGGCACTTAATCATCCCAACGCCATTCTTGGACCTCAGGATGGACACTAGACATGGAGGCACCCACTGCCCAAGGAGTCCCTGTCGAGTGTGCCAGGAAAAAAGGGGTTGTTTAGGCTGCACCGGAAGGCTTCTAAGGCTGCATTAGTGATTATTTGGGATGGAGGACATGATCACAGGTGAGATTCTGGTCTAATCAAAAGACCTTAGGTCTTACTGTGAGGGGGGGATAAAACTATTGGATCAAAAATTTTAATACTAATGTATATGGTTTGGTAAATGTATATGGTAAAAGCTAGTGTGTTAGTCTGTTTGGGTTGTAATATACAAAGTGGCTCATCCAGATTACCCTGAGCGTTGGTGGTTTGTGAAGCTACATGTTTTAAGGAAGAGTGACATGTCGGCCATATAACCAGGTCTCTGGTGAACCTATAAATAGCTCAGTAGCTAACCTCCCCAGGGCCTAGAACATAGTTTGATAATTGGAAGGTACAGGATCCAGTGTGGGTCTGGCAGCTAGGTGATGTCTACCCCTCCCTCAGCAGCAGGAGGAGCTAATTGCTACTCTGGAGCTTCACCATCATTTGGATCCAGCTCCTCCATCCTTTCTTCTGCCATCTACATCTCCGCCAATGAAATACTCTTTACTCCACCTGACCTCACACTCTGCGCACTCAGAGCTTCAGCTCATGTCTTCTTACTGCCTGTTCTCTGTGTCTTTTGCTTTTCCTATCAATTGCTCAGTGCCCAATGTCTTAAATTCAAAAATCCTCAAAAGATAGAATCTGGTGGGTTCAATTAGTCACTGGCGTCCCTTCTGCTCAGTTTATAGACTGACATCTAGGCTGGCTACCGTTCCATCAGATGCTCATTCAGTGATGGCCATGCTGGAGGGGTCAACAGGGGCAGCATGGGATCCAGGGTGAGAAAGCCTGAGAAGGGGGTCATGGGTATGGGGCTTAGGTCATTAGACTTCTTTAGGACAACCAGACTAAATGCCTGGACTCACATCCCAGCTCCATGTATTCCCATATGACAAACAAGCCTGTCAGGTGAGCAGGGATTTCTTGTACATGATCTTCAAGGTTCTTTACAGCCCTGACAATCTAATTTGGTGGTTATACCAGTCCGCAAATAACACATCTGCTCTTCCTGGTTACCAGTCCTTCCTCCTATATGATTGTCTCATTTACCTACCATTTGAGATAAGACATCAAAGACCATTGTCTTTCTTTCCTCATCACAATGGATTACATATTGCATCTGCTGATGTCTCTGATAGACTCAGGATGTTGCAATGTGGGAAGCACAGTGTTGAGAGGAAGGAATGCTTGTTCCCCGTTCCTGACACTGTCATGGAGAAAGCATGGGCAGACACACCCAGCCTGTGTCTCCACATAGTGCTCCCCAAGGGAGGAGGAGTGACCAACTGGAAAATTCTCTTTTGGAGCAGCTTACTCTCGGAAAAGGCAGATTCTCTGCTTCTCGATGCAGTGAACTTACCAGAACATATTCTGCCCTTAAAAAAGAGAGAGAAAAGACTACTATTTGGGGGGTAAATAGTAGGAAGTCTGGGGAGGTGAAGCCATGGTCTCCTTTGCAGCCATGAAGCTAGTATTTTTATTTTTGTCTTTGTAAAATTTTACAATTATGTCTCAGTCACTTTGGAAGGTGGCTTAGGAGGGAGGAGTATGGTCAACGAGCACCGCCTTGTTTCCCAATAGATGCCCATCCTTGGGCCTGGATGTTAGAAAGCATGCCACACCAGCTTTGATACAGCCCAGAGTGATTTGCCTCAAGGGTCCCAAAGTAACCTGAGGAAAGAAGGACACCTTGCAGGGATATTGGCCTCCTACCAGGGAATCCCAGGCCCCGGACTCTATCCAGAAAGATGCTCTATTCTTCATTTTCTTCTGTGGCTCGGTGCAGTGGAAAATGTTCTGGGTTTGGAGTGAGAGGATTTGAACTCAAATCTCGGCTCTGCTGGTTACTATTTGCATAATTGTACATACATGTAAGTCTACTGAGTCTCAGTTTCTCCATCTTTAAGATGGACCTCATGATACCTACTCAGTCCTTGTGAAGAGCTCATTCAATAGGGAAATAAGTGGGAACACGTTTGTCGACTCTGCAGATGGGAGTGGTTGCCAACAATCCCACTGAGAATGAGTGCATTGTGCTCTTCTCACCCACCCACCTCCCTCTGCTTTTCCTCTTGAGTTCTGGTGGAAACGAAAAAGATGCAGTAGTTTTCTGATGACTATCGCATTGCTAAGTTTTCTGTGAGCCCCCTCATCTGGAGCAAAAGGAGAACCGGGGCCTGAGCCAGACCAACTGGGACTAAATCAGCCTGGCAGGGGGGTATTCTGAAAACTGTGGGGAATTCACTTGTCAGAATCCCTGGTTACTCTTATCATTTAGAAAATGAATATAATCATTCCAATCTCATAAAGTTCTCAGGGGGAATAAATGGGCTCAGTGATCAGGCGCATGATTAGAATGTTAAATGTTATGTCTCTTCTTTCCATTAAACACTGAGTAAGATGCTACTCCTCAGAAATGTTTCTTATAGAAGTAACTTGCTTTGCAGGAAGGACCACACGACAAAGAAAGCTCACAGAATGTCAAGTTCAAACTTGAATCCACACAGAGAACTGTCATGTGACATCCGGACAGATTTGAGTTTGATAATTTTTTCAAACACCAGAGAAATGATTAGTAGTGACTTTTCTAAAGATTTTATTTATTTGAGAGAGAGAGAAAGAAAGAGAGCATGAGTAGGGGGAGGGGCAGAAGGAGAAGCAGACTCCCCGCTGAGCAGGGAGCCTGATCCCAGGACCCTGAGATCCTGACCTGAGCCGAAGGCAGACGTTTAACCCGCTGAAGCCACTCAGGTGTTCCAGTAGTGACTTTTAATATATTAAAAGTTGTGATTAGAAAGCCAAGTGAGTTCTTTGCCAATAGTCAAACCAGGAATGAGACTTCTCCAATTCCATATCCCTGACCTAAACCCCCATCTGGTCCAAGCCTTGGCGTCCCACCTAGACTAGTGCAATGGCCTCTTCATGGGCCTTGTCTTGGCCTTAATTGGAACTTGTCTCAAGTTCCTCCTCAATAAAGCTTCCCTACTGTTGCCAGCTGAATTTTTCCCGATGCACCACTCTGATAACATCAGTTCCTGCTCGGAGATCCGCCCTGGTTCCACAATCACAGTTTTTAAACTTGCCTCCTGTTCCTTCCTTTTGTGTACCCTTCGACCCTTTCAAATGGAACTAGCACCTGTATGGATCCTTCAGTCACCATGTGCAAGGGATAGAAATAGTCTCTGGATTTTGGGTAGTTTGCAGACTGATTGACAAGACCAGAGAGTCAGCCACAGCCCTGTATTTATAGAGCCCAAACAGCCGAGCCACAGAGCTGGCTTTATGAGGAAAACACCTTGGTTGTTTCCCTGAGCATTAACCAAATCTGTGGTTTTTCCCTGCTGCCACTTCTGGGTCAGAAATTCAATTTTATTGCAACTGCTATTTCTGCCAGGATCTGTGACATCTCTTCAGCAAGAACTCAGTCTGGAGGGCTCTAGAAGCCAGAGTTCTGCTACCCTTTGGACAGAAAAAATTAAATCTATATGCACTACTGTTTCCTTATATTGCTTACTTCAAAATCACTGTCTCCGTGGGTAAGCCTTATCGATGGGGTCTGGATTACATGTTTATGCTACGGTTGACAGGAACGCTGGGAGAGTTCTTTTGGCTTTTACCTTGGGGTGGGGTGGGCTGAGATTTATAAGATGGCAAATTCCCAAAACATAGCAAGAGTGCTCAAAAATTGCTGGGCAGCCAGAAAATGTGATGAATATTTATGGTATAGTCAACTCTGTTTACTCAACATTAATCTACACCCTTCTTGCATACTTAAGCTTACCAATGACAAGTCTTCTACCTTGAGATAATGCAACTATCCTCCAAAAGAAAACAGACTTATCCTCTGTCCAAAAAGGAGACAACTCAAGGTCTCACCAATTAGGGCATCTGGCTTCAAGTCCCGGATTTCTGGGTGACGCACATTCTCTAGTTTCATCTGGATTCTGGCTTTATATCCGGGAACCTATGGATTATATTGTTAAGATAACCACCAGCACCACAACCCTCCATTATACATTAGTAAGCATATAGGAAAGAGGAAAAATAACAGTTATGACACAGAAAGGAAAAAATACAAGTACATAATATAGCCTTTCCCCCCACTATTTATTAAATGGTCAGAGTTGGTGTTTATATGTCTTCTTTCCTCTACCATCCACTCTATGTTCCTTTGTCCTCAGTTAGCCTGTTGGCTGGATGATTCTATACTATTCTATAGCGTTTTTTATTTAACTGCTACTGGGTGAAGAAATACTGGGAGGTTGTGAAATATTAAGAAAAATACATATTGGTTTCTGTCCCCAGTTCCTGACTCAGACTGTACATTCTAAGCACTCAGAGCACTAGGAGCATCTTTTAGTCTACTGAGATGACTCTTGGTGGGCTCCTCGGTAGGGGATGGTCACCAGAATGACCAGGCCATGATTAGCAGCTTGGAGTTTTCAGCTCCAGAGAGGGGAGAAGGGCTAGACATGGAGTTCATAAGTGATCATGCCTCCGTGATGGAGCCTCCATAGCATCCCAGTAGTACGGGGTCTAGGGAGATTCCAGGTTGGTGAACACATTCAGGTACTGGAGGGTGATGCCCCCGAACTCTATGAGGACAGAAGCTCCTGAGCTTGGCACCCTCCCAGAGCTCACCTGATGCATCTCTTCATCTGGCTGTTCATCTGTATCCTTTATCATGTCCTTCAATACACTGGTAAACATAAGTAAAGGCTTCTCTGGGTTCTGTGAGCCATTCTAGCAAATTAATTGAACCGGAGGAGGGGAGCCATGGGACAGAGGCACAGGTTACAAGCTGGACTTGTGATTGGCACTGCAAGTGGGGTGGGAGCAGTCACGTGGGGCTGACCCTTAACCTGGGGGATCTGAGGCTATCTCCAGGGAGCATCAGAAGTGAATTAAGTTGTAGGACACCCAGCTGGTGTCTCAGAGAATTGCTCGGTGGGGGAAAACCTCCGCATACCTGGTGTCAGAAGTGCTGTGAGCGTGGCAGGGTGAGGGCACAGGAGACACACAGGAGGAAAACCAGGTTTGTCCTTACAGAGACCTAAGGTATATCCCGACTTTCAGACATAACCTCCCCCCGCCTCCATTGTATAACTGCAACCCTCTTCCACCTTGAAAATCAGGATAAATCATCCTGGTCAACACCATGACCCCCTTTCTGCCTGTTCTTCAAGTGATAGGAGGAGCCCAAATGGCCAAGTGACTGGTTCAGCTTTTACTTCAGTGTCATCGTTTTTGGGTCCCTGGTGGAAACATTCCTCGTCTGGTAGTAAGATTCTAAACTAACAGAGCTCAGAGTTGTGGAAATGAGCATCAAACTAAGTGGTATATCAGATGCAACAGTGAAGATGCTACACCCACCATTTCATCTTTTTTCTTGCTCTGGATCCTGCTCAATCCTGGAAGGATTGGTCACACAGTAAAAAGGTCCAAACAGCATGCTTAAATGTGGTATACAGGGCCTCCCAAATCTAAGGACGTCTGCCAAGCGATGTGCCTCTTTCTTAATGGTAGAAGTTGCAAGGCACACCGACCTTTTCCTTTGAAAGTGGTATCCCAAGCCTTGGGGCCCCTGGGTGGCTCAGTCAGTTAAGCATCTGCCTTCGGCTCAGGTCATGATCCCGGGGTCCTGGGATCGAGTCCCGCATCAGGCTCCCTGCTCAGTGGGGAGCCTGCTTCTCCCCCTCCCTCTGCAGCTCCCCCTGCTTGTGTTCTCTTGCACTCTCTCTCTCTCAGATAAATAGTAAACAAAAATCTTAAAAAAAAAAAAAAAAGAAAGTGGTATCCCAAGCCTTGCACTTTATGAGAGCTTTATACTTAATGAGGCAGCAGCCCCCTATATTTTCATGGCATGCGTCTCTCCCTTTAGTCACATCTGTATCTTCCCCAAGGTACCTAAAGCACCTGCTGCATCCTGGCCTCCAGGTTCTATTAGCCTGATGTCATCCATATAATGGGCCAGCAGCACGTCCTGTGGAATAGGCAGAAAGCCAAGCTCGGACACAACTGTGGCACGGAGGCAGAGTCCATGTAATCCCAAAGCCAAACAGAGAAGGTGAGCAGCTGTGCCTGCCGGGTGAAAGCGAAGTAGCAACTAATGCTTTCTCCTTATTTGAATGGACACAGTTACCACGCCCATAGCTGCACACCAGACGTTAGGAACTGGGCTTGTTTGCTCTAGTGAAGAGACCACATCTGGAGAGGCGGATACAATTTGAGTCTCTACCTAATTAAATCTATAGTAATACTGTATACTTCTTTGAGTTTATCTGATAGCTGCATAGGTAAAACAGATTTGTTAAAAAGGGATATGAAAGGAACCATTCCCAAATAACCATAACCACAATCAAATCTTTTTCGATTGCATACGCATTTCTGAGAATCTTCCCGAACATGTCATTGCTTCTGGTTAGCTCTCACAGTGGGGAGGAGAAGCTCGAGAGCTGGGCTATCCAATACCGTAGCACTTGACACGTGGTTAGTCCATAATAAGATGTTCTGTAAGTGTAGCTTAGTACAAAAATAAGTGTATTAATAAGCTGTGTATTGCTTTCATGTTGAAATGATACTATTTTGGATATAGTGGGTTAAATAAAAAATACTACTGAATTAATGTTACCTGTTTCTTTTTACCTTTGTAAAATATGGCCACTAGAAAACTTAAAATTAGATGTGCGCTCACATTATATCTCTATTGGACAGTACTCCTTGGAGGCTTAATTTGCTTCTCTTACCACAATAGCCCTCATGACGGGGTCAGGAAGCAAACTTGGAAATTATGCTCATTGCCAAATTGATCTGTTCTAGCTACACTCAACCACAAGATAGGTGTGGGGTTTCACAGGGCCCCATGTGAAGCTGATTGGAATTAAAATATTTATCATCTGATCACGATAAGGCTGCCACTCACTGGTAATCCACAGAGGCATCCTAGTTTGCCATGATTTCAAAGCCAGAGGTTTGGAGATTTTCTTTCCCTCAGTATACATTGACGCTGATGAATAGCTGTCTCTTCGGAGAAGATGAGGAGAAAGAGGCACAGTATAAACCTGACATGTTATCATAGAGGCTTTTGTCAGGGATATGCACCCTTCCTTTCATTTAAGGGGCTCAGAGTTTCTGAAATAAATCAGGCCTGTGAATTGAGTGAGGACATGGGGTTTTCTATTGTAGTGGCTCAAGTATGATCTCTTTCCACCAGACTGGGGTTTTTTTTTTGGTTCCAGAAATCAAGTACAACCTTGTAGGAGGCTGCCCACCTGTTTCACTTCTGGATCTTATGCTTATTAATTAGATACTGTCAAAGAGACCATTCCGGTTACCACTGTAAGTACCTTTGCCACGTGCATTAATCCCAGATATCATGCCTCTGATGGTTATAGATGCAGTGTTTGGCCTTGCTCAAGAGCCCCACCCCGATCCCACCATCCTTCCTGAAATCAGGAAATCCCTCCCATCTGCATCTTTGGCCAAATACCTTTACAAAGATCCTTGCTCTCCCTGAACAAACGTGTTTCTCAATGGTTTGGTGATAGGAGTACATTGTTGATCCTTACTGGGAGATGGACTGAATCACCGATGATAAATGCATTCCCCAATCCCTGTCTTCCTAAGTCTACTCCTTCCTTGCCATTGTCCCAGAAATTTCTGACTTTCTGGCTTCATTTGGTGGGGTCCACCTCTGAGGTAGTTTCCAGCCAGCCAGTTGAGCAAGACAATCAGACGTACTCCCAGCTGTTGGAGCTAGTAGTTTCATCCAGAATCTCTGGCAAGAATACGGTCTCGAAAAATGCAGCCTAATCTTTAGTCATGTCCCTCTCTCTTTGGTCAAGCCCTTAATCTCACACACATTCACCAGGGTTTTGCTGATAAAAATTAGCAAAGATTTAAAAATTCCTTTGATGTCTTAGCCATCGTCCTGGTTCTGGGCCCCTGGGGACATACTAGGATATAATTCTAGTTATAAAGTCTGGAGATAATCAGAGATGATAAGGGTAGGGCCTGAAGAAACTGGCTCCCCCTTGCAGAGTAACTCCCGGGAGAAGATCATTGTGGGATCCCCACTGGACAAGAAGGAAGAGAAGCTGCATCTGCCGGCAAGAGGCTCTGTGGGATTCAGGATACTCTGAAGCACACAAATCCCCCCAAATCAATTCCTGGGGACCTACTTCCTTCTGGTCAATGCCATAACTTTTGCAATAGACCTGATGAAGCTATGGATTCAGCTAAGGTTTTAATTTAACAAGCTTCAAAATCAAATTTTGAATATTAGGTGGCAGCAGGGAAAGCCAAGCTGTGAGTAGGAGACTTGAACAGGGAAATAAAGTTAATAGCACCAAGAGCCCGTCATATGCAGGAACAAATTGGAGAGTGGTGTCCTTGAGAAGTCAGGTGAGGGTAGGAAGTCAGATGCAGTGGGCTGTCATCCTGACATGGATTTTACTTAGGTGTCAGCCTCCTGGGACTTTGGGAAGTCAGACCCTCATGAAGGCAGACTTAGGGTCGGTATGGAACAGAAAGGATTCCCAACTGTAGAAAGCGAGCAGGTTGTAAGTGGAACATTCCCATCTGACCTGCGCAAAGGGAAAAAAGAAGTTTCTAGCCACGCTGTGGTTATAAAGGTAGGGATGGTTTCCATAAACAAACAGAAATCCTCTTAGGTTAGAGCAACAACTTTCCTTCTGGTCTCTGCCTTCAGGGTCATTACCACTCTTATCTCCATGTAGCAACCAGAGAAATCTAACACACAAAACATTAAATGGCTCCCTACTGCCTTCAGGATAAAGCTTAAATTCTTTATCTAGGATTCTTTATCTTTAAATTTAATTTATCTTTAAATTTAAATTCTTTATCTAGGATTTCAAGGCTTAGCATGCTCCTGCCCTGTCGTTCCATCCATCTTCATCTCATGGTCCTCACCTCCATCCCTACCCCTATTCTCAACCCTATTGCTTCCCAGTGACCCTGAATTTCATCCAGGACTCTGTCATGAAGCGAGAGAAATGTTCTTTAAAAGCCTACAGCCTTCTAATGGGGTGGATTCCATCAAAAGAAAGACCATAAATCACAAGGTTTTTGCTAGTCCTTTTTATTTCTAAGGGAGAAATTGTTCCTTTTGTTCAACTGAGCATCTTGATGGCTTTTGGAGCTGAACAGGTGGGCCTGGAGCTAAGTTTGCAACCTGTAGCTGATCTGCCTTGTGTCAAGAGTAAGACGAATGTGGCTAGGAACAAAAACAAGGATGGGGAGCTGAGAGGGTAAAGAAAGGACACCACTATGTGTGTGTGTGAGATAGAGAGAGAGACAGGCAGAAAGAGAGAGAGAGAGATTGAGGGGATACTACTATTACCATTAAGAAATCCTCAGTGGAAGGATGGGCAAAGGACTTTGCAGGTGTGAGGAGCAATTTGAAGTTGTTTTTCACGCACTGTGGCATGGTACCACAGCTCGCGACTTGGTAAACCTCAACAAAGCTTGAAACCATTTTTACTTCTCCATTTTCTTTCACATCCCTACTCCTAGGTTTGGAGATGTTAGAATTTTAGCCAAGGCTATTGAACTTTCCCCTATAAAAAGTCTTAACTGATTCAAAAATTTCTCATTATTCCATGCCACACTAGCATCATCCATTCAGATCAATACTAACACAAGGTTCCTTATTTTTTTTTAAAGATTTTATTTTATTTATTTGAGAGAGCGAGAATGAGAGAGAGAGAGAGAGCACATGAGAGGGGGGAGGGTCAGAGGGAGAAGCAAACACCCTGCTGAGCTGGGAGCCCGACTAGGACTCGATCCCGGGACTCCAGGATCATGACCTGAGCCGAAGGCAGTTGCTTAACCAACTAAGCCACCCAGGCGCCCACAAGTTTCCTTATTTACCACAGTTTCCTTGAATTCTTTCAATTCTCCCATGCAGAGATTTCGGATTTATTTTCTTGAGTATTTTCTTGACTAATTTCTTCAGACAGAGAACATGGCTGGTGTACTTTCTGAGGCCCTCTGTGTCCAAAAAATGCCTTCTTTTTTTTGCCCTCCTATAATAATGTTTTGACTGGACGTGAGCTTTTCTGATCATAATCCACTACCCCCCCCCCCCCCACTAGCCTGTAGATATCATTCCTGTGCCTCCCAAGAGCCTCTGGTATTGCTAATAGTCCAATCCTGGCCTCACTCTCTTTCCTTTGTCAGTAACTTGCTCTTTCTGGCTGATGAGGGTAAAATTCATCCTTGAAGCTCAGACCTTTCACCAGCATGCTTCTTTGTGGGTGTGTCTTTTCAATAAACCCACCTGGGCCCTTTAAATAAAAATCATGTCTGCAGGTTTCTTCTCTCTTCCCCTTTTCCCTGGGCCTCCTACTGTTAGACTACTAAGTCTTCACCCCACTGGTCCTTTACCTTTTGGATCCGTGCATTTTCGCATTTAGAATGCTTTGTTTTGTTTTGTTTGGCGCTGGGTTATTGAGACACCCTCCCACCCCCAAACACTAATTGGTTTTTAGACGGAATCACTCTATTTCTACGTCGAAATTCTAAATTTAGAAATCTTGCCTTTTAGTTCCATAATTTCATTTGTTATGCTCTAATTCCATCTTCTTGAAAGTTCTCATTATGTTTTCCCGCTCATTATGTTTTTTAATTGAATTCCCCTCTGTTTCTCCCATTAATTCTGCCTCCACTTACCCACATCTTCTGGCCACTTGGTCTCTTCCCTGCAAATGACGTTCTCTTCGGTTGCAACTTCTTTTGCCTGATAATTTGGTAAGTCAGCTGTGGAATCCCTCCAGCAGTGGTGGGCTGACTGCCACTGTAATATGGGCCAGCCGGAACAGGGACAGGAAGCCTGACATTTCTGTTGAGGCTTTGGGGGTGGGGTCTCTGTTCTCAGATGGAAGAAAGCTCAATCTTCTTTCTAGCACCATCAGTGGAATTCACCGGTGTCTCCCAGACAAGATCACGGCAAGGACGTACGGCAGCCAGATTTGGACTCGTGCCTAGATTTCAAGCAACAAGCTCCTAGCTGTGTCTGGACTCTTTATTCTGTGGCTGAGTGGTCCTAGCTGGGAGGGACTGAGATCAGAAGTGACTATAACAGGGGCACCTGGGTGACTCAGTCGTTAAGCGTCTGCCTTCGGCTCAGGTCATGATCCCAAGGTCCTGGGATCGAGCCCCCCATGGGGCTCCCTGCTTTGCGGGAGGCCTGCTTCTCCCTCTCCTGCTCGCCCTGCTTATGTTCCCTCTCTCGCTGTCTCTCTCTCTGTCAAATAAATAAATAAAATCTTAAAAAAAAAAAAAGTGACTATAACAGGTTGTCATTTTCCCAGAACTCCCTGGGACGGCAGGTGCTGCTCTCAGCAACTTTGACTCAATGTCTTTAGACACAGCAATGGTACTCTTCCACACATTTCCCCCCTTGGGCTAATCCATGAAAACAAAGTAAAAATTTTAAGTTCCAGCTACCCTGGTAACAAAGTTCAAAATTAGAGTTTCTAAGAAAAAAATATTTGAAAACTTTGTTAACTTTTCAATGTGTTTTCCTCTGCGTCTAAGTTCCCACTAACCCGGCCTCTTGTTTGCCAATCAACATCTGCCATTCTGTATGATCTGCCTCGTAGATTCTTGGGTGTTGTGGCAACCTCTGGTGATTACACTTGCACGGGGCCACTATTTGGTTCCTGATCACCATTCCACCATGTGGCGGGGGAGGTTCCCCCCACACCAAGCAATGCTCAGGACACCAGCTGGGTGTCCCAGAGTTTAGCTCCATTGTGACACTATCTACCCAGAGATAGAATTAGACCTCACAGGGTAAGGTTTCAGTTCTACAGGACCGTTCCCCAACCTACCCCCTGCCGCTTCCGAAGCTGGTCCAGGTTGTCACCTAAGCTTCTGACCAACTGGCTATAGATTGGAGTTTCCAACCACCCAGGCCTTGAGTTCCATTATTCCGCCAGAGCGGCTCACAGAACTCAGAGAAACGTCTCACTGACTAGATTACCAGTTTACTAAAGGGAGTAACTCAGGAACAGCCAGATGGAAAAGATATAGAGGCCATGGCAGGAGGAAAAGCTTGGAGCTTCCATGCTCTCTCCAGGTACATGGATCTCCCCCAAATCTCCATGTGTTCACCATCCTAGAAGTTCTCTGAGCCTCATCCTTCAGGTTTTCATGGAGGCTTCATTATATAGGTACAATTAATTAAATCATCGGCCATTGGAGATTGATTCAACCTCCAGGTGCTCTCCCTTCCCTGAAAGTTCCAACCCTCCAATCATGTTTGGTTCTCCCAGCCACCAGCCCCAACCCTAGCTGCAGTCAGAGAGTCACCTCATTAACCTAACAAAAGGCCTCTTCATGTAGGAGATTATAAGGGTTTTAGGAGCTCTGTGCCAGAAAGGGGGGTGAAGATCAAATGTATATTATTTTTTTTAAAGTAGTCTCCACGCCCAGCAGAGCCCAACTCGGGGCTCTAACTCACGACCCTGAGATCGAGACCTGAGCTGAGACCAAGAGCGGGCGCTCAATCAACTGAGCCACCCAGGCGCCCCTATGTTTCTTATTATAAATCAAAGTATCTCAGCCACTTCACTTAGAGATCAAAAAAAAATATGTCTTAGGGGCTGAGCCTCAACTTTCTTGCCCACAAGGCCACCACCTTCATTCCACAGTCCTTGACTTGTGTGAAATGCATCCCCATGGTAATATAGCTCTACTGAAATGTTCCTTGAAGTGTCCCGGAAAGTGCCTGCATCACAATCTAAGGAAAGCTTAAAGGTACGGAGTTTTTGGCTTTAGGACATGGGAGTGGAGCACTGCAGCTGGCATTTAAAATAACTCTCATATGAGATGCCTGGGTGGCTCAGTCGGTTAAGTGTCTGCCTTCGGCTCGAATCATGATCCCAGGGTCCTGGGATCGAGTCCCGCATAGGGCTCCTTGCTCAGCGGGGAGCCTGCTTCTCCCTCTGCCTGCCACTGCCCCCCTTTGTGATCTCTCTCTCTGACAAAATCTTTAAAAAATAAAATAATTCTTAATACTCGTTTGGGAACCATGGAAGCTACAAAGCCATGCGGAAGAAAAGTCCCCGTCAGATGGCCACGTCTAGAGACCTCGGCCTCCATGCTAATTGCTGTCAGTGCCCAGAGTCAGAGAGCACCCAGGAAACTCTCTTTGAATTATACAGGAAATTGTGCTATAAAGGAATAATAGCTGGAAATATTCCAGCCATTCCAGCCAAGGTAAAATTCCTTGAATGTTGCCCATGTCACGGGTGCACCTCATTCCACACAGGTGTGTCGTAATGCTCTGCTGTGAACAGCAGGTTCTCGGCCTTTAGATTCTGTGGCCATTCTTGTCAGACTGTGGGTCTGTGCAGTGGGGTCTTGCGCTGTTCTGCCAGGCCTTGCAGCTCAGGCCGTTGGCTCTGACATTCTGAACAGTATTACATGGGCTACAGTGGCACTATTGAGAACAGTTTAAATGAATCAGATTGATTTTCATCTTGAAGGCTAGAATATTTACTCTGAACCACCAAGGGCTGAGGGGTCAGTTGCCCTACAAAAGATCATGCAACTCCCTCCATCAGATTGTGAACAATTCTTTCCCTCAAGCCTTGGAGGAAGAAGAGCTACTTTGTCGACGGTGTAACTAAGCTTTCATTTTCACTTAGTGACTTGAGATCCTTATCGTCACACACAAGGTTTTACTGAGAACGTGGCTTTTCAAATGCAGTCCTCCTTTTAATTCTCACACTGACCCTGAGAGGTCGATCACGTCGGTGTCCACTGAGGCAGAGAGAGTGTGTATAGGAAGCAAATGGTGACGCTGGAAAGTGGACCCGAGCAGGCTGGCTCCACAGACTGCATTCCTCTCATGTGATTAGCTATAGGTCTCAGGTTGGTGACACAGGCATGCTTATCTTTGTTTGTTCGTTCATTCCAGAGAATGGACTTTGTATCAGGTCCTAAGCCAGGAGCTTGGGACACCAAGTCAAGTACATTACTGACCCTCCCTGCCCTTGGTATTTCCAATTTAATGATGAACACAAACAACTATAGGACCAATGAAAATAACTAGTATTAGGTACTAGGTACTAGGTACTAGGTACTAGGGCGGACGTGCAGGGCGAGGCTGTGGAGGCAGACACGGGGTCCATAAGCCGTGCAGGTAAGTCCCGGAGGGACTGGCACCTGAGTGGAGTCCCAAGGGCAATGTGGAGGCTGGAGGAACGGAGTTGGAGGAAGTAACAGGCACAGAGGCGCAGAGCGGGAAAGAGCAGACGTCAGGTCAACGGCAGGAAGCTTACAGTGAGAGTT
The DNA here is from genome assembly GCF_964656455.1 of Halichoerus grypus. Classification (NCBI taxonomy): domain Eukaryota; kingdom Metazoa; phylum Chordata; class Mammalia; order Carnivora; family Phocidae; genus Halichoerus; species Halichoerus grypus. The sequence continues at coordinate 73,061,560 of NC_135725.1, read as the reverse complement.
CAATGTGAGTGGGCTGGGCAAAACAGCAAGAGGGGAGGTGTGCGCAAGGATGTCACCAAAATGGCCTTTCTGCCATGAGTAAGCCTTGGGCTTTAGCCTGAAGGTAACATCAAGCCATTCAAGTGTTTTAAGACTAGGAGTAATGGAGGCCAGGTTTTCTTAGAGGATACTGGCGGCCTGGGGAGGGACGGCCTTGCCTGCAACTCTGCTCTCAGACCTGAGGTGCAAGTTCAATCCGCACAGGGGCTGCAGACCTCCTGCCCAGCAGCACACGCAGCTAGCAGGAGTCCGAAGAGAATTATGAAAATGCTGTGTGCATCTCTGTGGTGCAAATAACCAAAATGGACTTTGAAAGACAGAAAATGTGAACTGATTCGTACCAATGAAATAAACTGCAAAAGGTTATTGAAGTGCCAGGCCCATATAGTTTTATGGATAAATGCTTTCAAACTTTCAAGGAACAGATCATTCCTGGCTAAATAAGTAATTTCTGGAGCACAGGGGGGAAAAAAAACCCAACTGACTTTGCAGTTAGCATAACCTCACTCTGAAGCCTAGAAAATATTTCATTAAATACTAGCAAATAAAGTTCAGAAATGAACTTCTATCTGGTGATGTAAATTGTTTATTATGGTTAAGAGACAAGACTTGGAATACACAATAAGGAAGCATTAAGACCCTCACTTAAATAAGATCAGAAATTCCAGTGGTTATAAGTCATACATACAAAATTACTCAATTTTGCCAGTCATTTAAAAAAATCCGTATGTTGAGGGGCACCTGGGTATCTGACTCTTGATCTCAGCTCAGGTCTTGATCTCAGGGTTCTAAGTTCAAGCCCTGCATTGGGCTCTGCGCTGGGCGTGGAGCCTACTTTAAAAAAAAAAAGAAAAAAAAAAACTCCTTGTTTAAACAATGAGGTACAATATTTTCATCTCTCAATTTTAGAAAGATTTTGAAACCAGCCATTCTGTGTTTGAGCAAGGATACCAAACAACGAGCAGCTCTGTGCACTTTCTCGAACCATTTCGGCAACAGGTATCAGAAGACTGGAAGGAAATAATACATTAATGGTGGTTTCACGATTTCCTTTATTTATTTTAAAAAATTCAGATATAATTAACAGACCATAAAATTTGCCTTTTAAAGTATACAATTCAGAGTTTTTTGTCTATTCACAAGGTTGTGCAACCATCACTGCTGTTTTACGGCAAAACATTTTCATCATTTCAAATTCTTTTCAGACTCTTCCTCCCCTGGGATCTGCTCTCCAGTTAAAAGTATTCTGCCCTCACAGGCTGATGGTGAAATAGGCCTGGAAATGCCTCCAGCTTGGGAGGAGCCTGGCCCTGGACAGTGCGGGGGTCGGGCTTAGCAATCTCCCATCTGGGTCTCCAGCCAGTGGAGCCATTTCTTTCCTTTCCCAGCCACTGGAGTGGTACCATCTAAAAGGCTGAGTCAGGCTGTGAGCTAAGGCGGGAGGGGGGGCCAAAGGGGCCAAAAAGGGCCAAAGCTTCTCAGGTCTGCCTGCTCAGAACAAGCAGAGCTCAGGCCTCACCCCGGAATAACTGAACCAGAATCTCCTGTGGGCAAGGGCGAGGCATCTGTATTTTTTTTTTTTTTTAAAATTCTCCGGGTGGTTCTAACATGCAACCAACGTAGAAAAGCCCAATGTGAAGCCATAAGCCTGACTGTAGTGCAGGTAAAAAGGAAGATTTCAAAATTAACACTTGACAGAATTCTCCCAGTAATTCTGCTATGCATGGTGGAACATGTTATTTACAAAAATATAAAATAAAAAAAGGAAAGACAGTAAACAAAAATACATTATTGTTAATGTTTTGATTGTATTCAAATTTTTATTTTGAACAAAAAACTTAATACAATGATTTTAAATAATAAAACGTGGTATATTCTAGATACTTGTTGGTATTTTTGTTTTAAATTTGGACTCCTACAGTTCTGTTGTGATGCTTCCTTCAACATTTATATTATTTCTTACCATATTATCACCACTCTAAACTTGCTAAACAAAGAATCACTCTAAGTGAAGCTTCACTTGAAGCTTCACTTTACCACAGAAAACACACATACAGAACAGTCATTTTTATATTTACAAAACACAAGAAGTCTGTCCAGCCATTTGGATTTGTTGTTACATTGCCCATACTGAGATTAGCAAAAAGCTAACTAATAAGCAAGATTTCACTTCAGCAGTGCAAAAGATGGCATCAACCAAACTTCATTAAACAAACCGACAAATTACAAATTCAGTAAAATTCAACTTGTGTAATAGAGATTAAAAAAAAAAACACAAAGTGGGTCACAACTAGACTGGTTTTCACTGTGCAACTTTCCTCAGAGAACAACACTACCCATTTCACATAGAAAGGAATATGCATCAAAGCCTTTGTTCATGAAAAAAATGCCCTCCAAATTTGTCATAAGGCGCAAAAAAAAAAAAAAAAAAATTTTTTTTTTTTTTGAATGAAGCAGTTTGGCCCAGAGAAAAGCTTATACATAATGTGTATACATAGTATATACACATTAATAGCTACAATTGAAACCATGTTAGTCATTAGACAATTAAATGAATTGGCTCAGTGCAGTGAAAATGTGTCCATTTTCTATAAATATGTAATTATTGCTGATATGCTACACATGATGCTTTGACACGGAAACTGTAGTAACTTAGACTTGCAAGCCGCCATATTGCCGGCGTCGGCCCTGCGGCAGGCGTTCACGTGGACAACATGCCATCCAATCCTGAAGAAAAAGCAAAAATTCCACTACAGAAAAAAAAAGGCTTATGCACTGTCCCTTACATTTTTGCCTATTTTTTTAAAAAAAAACAATAACTAGTCCAGTTCACCACAAGTTAAGTACAACCTGACAAGCAAGTTTAGCGGCAGGATGGGGAGAGAAGAGTGAAAGACAGCATGCATTTACAACTAGCGCCGATCTAGTCTATTCTGTCATACAAACTGGAATACAAAAATCCAATTTAAATAAGACTAGACTAACTGTAAGAGTTAAAAAAAAAAACACATACACAGTAGACTTAGTTTGATACTGATTAATTTTAAGAGGAAAACTCATCTTGTCCCCACTTAATACTCTACTGCAATTTATTTGATGGCTAGAATATTTACTTACTTAAAAAAGATATTAAATACCTGTATCATGAAATTACATTCTTTTTAACAATAAGACATACTGTGTAAGAAAATAGCTCATGTGTGAAATGTGTCTGAAATGCATTTTTCCTCATAACTATCAAAACATCCACTCACACTAAAACAAAACCACCACCACCCCCCCCCCCAAAAAAAAGTTCAGGAAAGATGGGGTGGGGTCGGGTAAGGAGCAAGGAAGGAAAGGTTTACCAGCACAGTGATTAACAATGGTTCAAGACAGAACCAACAGGAGTTGGTCAAAAGGATGCCTTCAATACATGGCTACAATTAAAAACCCAACTCAACCACTTTTGGTTCATTGCAGTGAGACCAAAAAAATCTCTCTCACAGATTCATATAAATACTAGACTCCAGCTCTTTTATTATTAAAGTTTTCCCATTTGTTTTTGCAAGGCCTAGCTACCTTATTACAATTTATATTTGCTCTGCAACAACTACAAGAGGTAGGCATAGAGCATGAAAAAGTTTCTTAGTTAGTACCCCGCTGTGGGCTGTCCACCACATAATACCTTTCACTTTAGACACGTAAAGGGATTACTTTCTAGCCTTTCCTAAACCCCAAAACAAAGCTGCTGCCATCCCATGAATGTTCTAAAAGAGTGTACTCACAAATAAGAAACTTTCTCTACTGAAGGATACTGTCATAGTGTTTGTTGCAGAGCATTCATATATTTATATATATATATTTATTTATTTTTAAAAAATAAACAAACAACAACAAAAACCAAACCCAGGTTCCTAGAACCAATTCTCTTGATTCACTACTTCCACAAAATAAAGTGTACCATTTGGCCAAGACTACAGATGTGTTTTTTTTTTTCTTCACAGATGCAAGTGCCATGCAAAATAAATTAAAGAACAGATATCAAACATACATGTGATAAAACTACTGAAGGTAGATCTTTAAAAGCATTTATATAAACATAATTTATAATACTTCTCTTTTTTTCCTTTATGTACAGTCACAAAGCTGTCGTTATACATCTAGAATTTCCTCCGCTGTGCCTCCACAGCGCAATCTGTAGCGACCAGTTCTCCAGCTTATGGTAGGGTCCCATAATGCCGACAAAAAAATGTATATTGTCATGGATTCACGGATGAACCAGGCTACTGCATAATCAAGTTTTGAGAAACACAGTGTGCCACCCTGGGGATTTAAAAAAAAAAAAAAACAACAACAACTGACTGACCGACTGTCGAACTAGACACAGTTAAAAAAAATGAAATTCTTCAATTTCACTCTTTTAAATACACTACATAAAAATCAAGCCTGCTTCTTTGTATGATTTAACTGCCATGCTATATCTGTTAAAAAGTGTTAATGATGAGTAGAAAAACCATTAAAATCATGGCTATCCTGACCTATTTTAGTGTGAATACTTGATTCTTTGGGGAGCCTTAATAAAAATCATTTTATTACATTATTTTTTGAGCCTTAATAAAAGTCATAGTATAACTACCAACTGAAAGTTGAAAATCAAGTTGAGTTTTGCATCCGCATTCTACTAAGGAAAGTAATGTTTAAACCTGATATTAACCTTCAATGGGAAGCTAAAGAATGGCTCAGATAGATTTCTTCAACCTTTTCTACATTAAAATAGTTCTAGTTCTACCAGATGACTGCCAGCCTCTTCATGCCAGCCACATACCTGGACACCCCTGAGTTGAACGTAGTCAAATATAAACCAGGCCAGGCAATGACACATGAAAAATACCATAATATCCCATCTGAATACATGGTGGGCCGCCCATCCGATAATCAAACTGGCAACAAAGCACTCTGAAATTGGCTCACAAATTATTGTAGCAGGAAGCATGTTAATTCGCAATTTGGTCCACCTTAAAAAAAAAAAAAAAAAAGATTTTCTTTAAACAACAGCTTGGTTACAAGACTAATCAATTTTCCCCCCAAATGATCAGCTCTTTACCCTGTAATATAAAGGCCTCCTCTTTAAAGAGTATTTAATGAATTTCTTTTCTATTTTTATTCAGTATATATAAAAAAAGCCTATAAATTCATTTGTATGGATTATAGAAGTCAAAATATAGAAAGTTAGAAAACAGAGATCAGCATATTGAAGAAATCAAATTCTCAACATCTTTTTAATTCTTTTTTTTTTTTTTTTTAAAGATTTTATTTATTTGACAGAGAGAGACAAAGCGAGAGAAGGAACACAAGCAGGGGGAAGGGGAGAGGGAGAAGCAGGCTTCCCACCGAGCAGGGAACCCAATGCGGGGCTTGATCCCAGGACCCTGGGATCATGACCTGAGCCGAAGGCAGACGCTTAACTGACTGAGCCACCCAGGCACCCTTTTTTTTAATTCTTTATTTAAATTCAACTTAGTTAACATATACTGTATTACTGGTTTCAGAGGTAGAATTTAGTGATTCATCAGTTACATATAACACCCAGTGCTCATTACATCATGTGCCCTCCTTAATGTCCGTCACCCAGTTACCCCACCCCCCACCCACCTCAACATCTCTTTATTGAATGCTTTCAGGGTTACACAGCAAAGAAAATGTATTTATACAATAAATTTATTTTAATAATGATGTTAAACTCTCTTTTCTGGAACTAAGCAAAATTTGACTTTTAGATATTTTAAATACCAAGTTAGACCATGTAAAAATTACTCCCCCCACCCTTTTTCTTTTAACCAAGTATAAAAAGAAAAAAACCAGCTGATTTACCTGATCATTCTGGACTGAAACTGGGAAATTGAGTAAGAGCCAGAGTTTTGCATTGCAACCTGAGTGGACATCGCAAACCTCCAGCCTCTGAAAATTAAGACAATTATAAAATGTACTAAGATGATGATGAACACATACAGGCATGACTGACTATGCATTTACTCATCACTATAAAGAGGAAGCAACCGTTGGTGTTCAGGGGGAGCCTAGTTCTCAGGATTAGCACCCTACTTGGGGTATATCATACTTATGGATGTTTTAGCAATTACACAGGCCCATGACAGTACCATCTACAGCTGGAAGGAACTACAACCCCTCCGTTTACAGTTTAAGAAACTTAAAATACAGACATTCTGAAAGTACTAAGTGGAGTGGGTTCTGTATTTCATAGTTTAGTCCCTGATCACTACTAAACAAAACCAAAACACCACCAGCTCAAATGGGGGGCGGCGGGGGAGATACATGTGATACGTGCGTATCAACAAGATATCCACATGTTGTGGATATTCAACAAGAAATGCAAACAAAATGCAGCATTATGTATCTCATGGGAAACACTATGAAACTATGAGCCACATGAATAACATCATGAAAGAATTTTAAAAGCATACCTCAATTTTTAAAATCTTATCTTTAGTAAATTATCACACAAGGCAATGAAAACCCTTTTAAAAGCAAACAAGTATTTTGTGACAGAGAAATGTTATTAAGTCATTCTGTGAATCGTTAGGTGGCTTCATAGCAAAGCACCAAATAATCTACTGAGAAATTCCAAAATGCGAAATCATATTCTTTAAATTTTCACCTGCTGGCTTATGACTGCACTAATATTTTTAATTCTTCTAAAACACATAGAAATTTACATCTATAATAATGTAAATTTATAATCACAGAGAAGCTTCTTTTAATGTCAAACCACGTTAAAGAATCTAAAAGAATCAGAACACTTATTTTCTTCACTTATTTCTTTCATAACGTATCTATGAATAGGAATTACTTTGTAAAATATTAACCTATTCTGTACTCACCAGCAAGAAATAAAATAGCCCCAAACCCATGGGTTTAAAAAATATAATAAACCAACAGGAGCCAGCTACTAAGACTACTACAGCCTGATGTCATTTCGTTTGCTTACCGGTCAGCTATGGCTTTGGCCATAAAGTAATCTTCGGCAATGTACTGAGCAAAAGCTATAAGCCCTCCTGCTTGATCTAACACATCCTTTCTCATTAAACAAGACATTCCCGTCACACATTTGAAACCAGTTACGTTGGCAGAGATATATGACCTTGGATGAGAAGTTCCAAAATATACCTGCCAAAACAAAAGCAAGAACATTTATGCATAATTAGAATGCTATGTTAAAAGTATGGTATTTATAAACATTGTTTTCTTCCTAATGAACCTCCTTTAAGTATGACTGAGTATCTTATTATTCTTATAAAATTACCTGAATAAAAGTTATTACAAAATAATGTTTACATGTAGCGGGCAATCAGTAATTTCTTTTTTTTTTTTTTAAGATTTTATTTATTTATTTGACAGAGAGAGACCAGCGAGAGAGGGAACACAAGCAGGGGGGGGGGGAGGGGAGAAGCAGGCTTCCTGCAGAGCAGGGAGCCCGATGCGGGGCTCGATCCCAGGACCCTGGGATCATGACCTGAGCCGAAGGCAGACGCTTAACGACTGAGCCACCCAGGCGCCCCAATCAGTAATTTCTTATTTGATTGACTATTCTATTTTTTTTTTCAAGATTTATTTATTTATTTTAGAGAGAGCAAGAGAGAGAGAGCACGTGAGCAGGGGGCAGGGGCAGAGGGAGAGAGACTCTCAAGCGGACTTTGCACTGAGCGAGGAGCCCAATGTGGGGCTCGATCCCACGACCATGAGATCACGACCTGAGCCGAAACCAAGAGTCAGACGCTCAACCAACTGTGCCACCCAGGTGCCCCTAGATTGACTATTCTTGTTACCACTATTACAAAGAAAAATATACTTCTGGGAAAAAAAAGTGTATTCTATTCTCAGATAAATATTGTGTTCCATAAAGCTGCAAGATTCAAAGATTTATCCAAATAAAACGTAACTGGTATATAAAATAAATTAGGTAAAAATATCATTCACTGACATGTCAAATATTAACAAATATCTTACATAGCCTACTATCAAATGTTCGTGTAATGACACACACACACCCCTACATACACAAGTGTATGTACGTGAATGTACATGTGTACTCACACACGCATACATACATACAAACACCACCTATAGGTGTATCAACCTACAGGACAATCCTATTTTAATTCCTTTCATAGCTAGCTGCTTCCTGCCCAAGTCACTGAGCTTTTTCCCGATTTCCCCAATGTTATTTTTCAATGTATTTTTCATAAACAGGGTAGATACTAAAATTCTGTCTCCCATTTTACTCCCCCTTTCCCTAGATATGCTTTGAAGTCATGAGCTATGCAAGTTGCTAAGTTAGTGGTAGAATAAAATGGTCATCACCCTAATTATTAGACATAAAACATTATTATTTACATCTGAGATACGCTGCCTTTTCCAATTAGCTTGAGAGGAGAACGGTGATTTTTCTCAATGGCAGGAGTTATGCACACAGCGTGGAACAAGAGAATTATCAGGGGTGATGAAGAAGATGATTCTTGCTACCTACCCTATGTCCAGACTTCAACGAAGCTTTGATGTTTGTGGGACTGAACTGAACCAAATATATAAGACCAGAAGCACACATCTTAATTCCTTAAGCAGTTATTATGTGGGGCTTTAAGAATGAGGTGTAAATAGGGACTATGTCAACGGCTCCCAGGATTTCTTTACAGACTTGAAACAATCCCTCTATTTCCATTCACTCTAAGTACGGCAAAAGGGGCCTTTAAGGATTAAATTTAACCTCAGGGACTGACCGTGATCTAGGAGATGTGGCATACCACTGCCATATACATCAACTTGGATATTTCTAAAACAAAAATACAATGTGGCATATAAGAATAAAAAGTATTTTATTTTAAAGTAGCGGCTCAGAGTTTCTCTTAATAAACAAAAACTCCGGTATTTAAAGATTTAACAATTTCTTGCAATAGGACAAATATATTCATAGGCAATATTAAGAGCTCATAGCTCAAACTGCCAAAGGTTAAATTCCACTCACAATGTGCCTTTACCCCCTTAGATCTGTGGTAATCACAAGACTGAAATACAAAATAATGTAAGTGCAGATATGCTTAAAAGCAAGTTGATATATTTAAAAGACTACAACCGTATATCCTTCCCTGATGACATTAAGGCAAGTTTTTCTTCCCAAATGTGTTAACAGCACAGGAATGGTTAAATCAGGTATAGAACATACATATGATAGACTGTGACACAGCCCATAAAAATTAATAACTTTCTAAAAAGTTATTAATGATATGGAGAAAAGCTAATGAAGTGACAAAAGTCAACTTATTTTTTAAAAGCACATAGAAAAAAACAGAAACTTCCTCTAATAGGTAGGGTTATGGGTTGTTTTTTATTTTTTGCTTCTTTTATTTTTCCAAAATTTATAGTTTACATTTCTGTTAATAGGGTGAAGAGAAAAAAAAAAGGAAAACTCAAAGTAAGTTTCTCAGGTAACTTTTAGAAATCTGTTTTTAAAGGAAATCAAACAGGGGTGCCTGGGTGGCTCAGTTGGTTAAGCGCCTGTCTTTGGTTCAGATCATGATCTCGGGGTCCTGGGATCAAGGGTCCCCCCCATGTCAGGCTTTCCTGCTCAGCGGGGAGTCTGCTTCTCCCTCTTTCTCTCCCTCTGCGCCCCCACCCCCGGCCAAGCTCCAGAACACTCTCCCCTCTCAAATTAAAAAAAAAAAAATCTTTAAAAAAAGTAGGACATCAAATGGATTTTATAATGATTTGTATGAATAATTTTCCCTTTTTTGTATATTTAAAATACTCTGGGGATGCCTGGGTGGCTCACTTGGTTGAGCATCTGCCTTTGGCTCAGGTCATGATCCCAGCGTCCTGGGATCGGTCCCGCGTCAGGCTCCCTGCTCAGCGGGAAGCCTGTTTCTTCCTCTGCCTGCCGTTCCCCCTGCTTGTGCACTCTCTCTCTCTGACAAATAAATAAAATCTTTAAAAACTAAAATATTCTGTGATATTTAAAAAAGATTCTTTTCAGACTGGATCTCTGAAAGAATTATATGCCATGTGCTTTTATGTAAATCAGTAGTCTAGAACCTAACTCTAGATCTGAGAGCGAGAGCCGTAAGGAGAAAGAATACACTCTGTTCAGCTGGTGATGAGACCGTAAGAGGAATTTCCTGTGCACATTCCTTCTCTGCCAGAGGGCAGTTACGTTCAGCTGTGAGTGATTCCAGGGGCCCAAAAATGTCTTCAGTAAGAAAACAACTACTCTCATCGTGAGGATGTCAGTATCTAGCAAGTTAAAACAGACTTAATCACAGTTAACTTCGGGTAGCTCATCCCAACTCTCAGACCTAAACTAGTCTCAGGTTTCTGGTAGATGAGGGATGTGACAATAGGAATATTACATATGACCACCATACTTACCTGTTCTAATGTGGCGGCAAAGCCCTGTCTGTCTGCTACATAAGGCAGACCATGAACCAGGCCTACTTTCTCTGTCATTTGGTTAACCATGTCAGTGAGTGTGTCTGGAATTACTACAATGAAAAAAACAAAAAGGTGGCAAGGGAGAGAGAGAAAAAAAATTATTTTTAGTAAAGTGCCCACTAATGTGAAACATATTTTGTGAGCTATTATCCTTTTTTAATATTTGGATCTAATAGAATCATTCTCAATCACTTTTCTAAGTAGAATACACATCCCAAAAAAGGCATAATACATGATAAGCTAATTTACACGATACATTTTCAGGCTAATAAATACCTAACATGTACCAGAGACAGGATATACCTTGAAAATGTTACTCTCCCTGTTTCAGAACCTCCAAACTGGACTAGAGACAGTATGTCCTAAAAGAAAAGGTACAGGAGCAGAGCTCTAAAGGACCTCGGTCCTTATGTTGGTTCCCGCATTCTCTAACTATAGGAAATGAGCCTCCACTTTCTTAGAGGGTATGAGATATCCCATCTCCTAAAACCGCTAATGCTAATGCGAACTGAATGGCATGATACTTGACAGGGATGTGTACATATGTTATGAAAACGTAACAAATATATGAGAAAAACAACTGAACATAGCAAACACGAAGAATGAACATAATCTCTGACCACGAACTGAGGGATCTGTAATGATCCTGATTAATTAGGCATGCCACACTTCTATTAGTTTCAAATCTGCATTTTAAGCTAATAAAAAAATTTAAATCATTGTCCCCTCTTCAAATAGCAAACATCTCATATCTTTTTACATGACTTTATTTTTATTTCCTTCAAGTCTTACGAACGAAATCTACTCTATAAAGTGTACTTGGACCTTAAATACAGTGGTTCTCAACTGCTGCCCTGCAGGGGACATTTTGCAACGTCTAGAGACAGTTTTTGGTTGTCACAACCAAGAAAGAGGTGCTACTGGCATTCAGTGTGTAGAGGCCCGGGATACTTGCTAATCATCCCACAGGGCAGCCTCAGCAACAAAGAGCTATCCAGCCCAAAATGCTAAGGTCAAGAAACTTGTGGTAATTAGATATAAATATTTAAAAATGCAAAACTGCAAATTATAATTTCAGTATATAAACGCCTTCCTACTAAAATAAGCCATGTATGTATTTTGGTAATACATTCACCTATTAATTTTTGTGAACTACATTTTGTGTGAGATAGTATATTATTGGTGCCACAAACAGATCATGAACTAGGGAAAATTTACAACTATGAAAAATCCTATATAAGGGGCTGTAAAATGGACCATGACTATCTTTTTCTTAATAGCTGGAATTTTCTCTTTAAAGCAAAATATTTTTATACATGTAACATTCTAGGTTAGCATTACAAAATTCCAAATCTTAGTAAGTATAACTTGACATTTTACCATGAAATAAGATGAAATAAATTACTTTGTTAGGCAAATAAAAAGGATTGACAAATATATTTTCAGACTGCTTTTGGCATTTTACCATCAAATGGATAGTTTTGTGAAATAAATAAAAAGAAGCTCACCTCTTATTCCACTATCACAAATCCATATCAGATCATACTTTGCAACTTCATATCCTGGCATTAAATTATTAATTTTAGGATTAATGCCAACTTTTTTGCCACCTAAAAATGTAAAGGTGCAACAGTGAAAAAGATTCATGCAATACTGAAAATATTTTCTATAATACAGATATAGGGTAGAGAGAAGTGAAAAGTACTTTCATACATAATAATTTAAACAAACATACTTTATCATTATGCTTAACATTCCTTATTATTCGTAACATTTAGAAATTGTTCATTCTCAAAGAGAATTTCTTTGAAAACATTATTTTCAGTTTTTTAATTCTTAAATGCATCAGTAGTAAGTATGAATCAATGTTTAATGGCAAATATCTCTCTACAAGTCTTCAGAATAAACCTATAGGCTTTTGAAAAACATTTTTAAAAATATATATATATTCTTTTTGTAATATCATAAGAGCAAATTCTATCAATCACTCCCAATTACAGTGAATGTGATATAGAAAAGCCCACAGATCGAAAATATTAAAGAAACAAAAAAACAGACTCTCATGTCTGATTGAGAAAACAGGGTAATTGGGGGGGAGGGAGTAGGGGTTTTTGTTGTTATTTTGTTAATCCCAGATATGAAAAAAACCTGTGTTTTTAGAACTTAAGTTTTCTCAAAAGGATATAAACATATCCTATCACTACTCCAACATGCATAAAGCAAACATGCTAATAACTTCACTCTAGTTTAATACAAAGATTGCTGATACTTAATATTATTAAAGCAAAAGGGTTATTGCCGAAGTAAGTTGTTACCTACCAATAAACAATCTAGCATCAACATTTGGGTATTTTCCAAGAAGCTTCTTACATACATCAATGGCTGGATCATCATGATCTTGTACACAAAGGAGGACTTCATACTAGTCAAAGAACACATTTTATGTAAATTAATCTCTTACAAAAATAAGCACATTATTAGTATTTGCTGACTGATAAAAAGGCGTTAGGAAAAACAAGCAATTGTACACACACAGTTTAAAGTTAAGAGAGTACTCATAATGGATGCAAACACTTATGATATCAAGTGTTGCTTTAATTGAGAGCAGCTTCTCCCTGAACAGGGGCCTATTTGCAAACAGAAGAGATCATGAAGGGCCTGGCAGCCCTCACAGCTGAGGGCCATTCCCAGATAGGCATGACCTGATAATTAAACTGGATCTCAAGCTTCTCCGTGGCTCCGAAGCTTTACCAAATACTCACAGGGTGCCCAGCAGTGTAAACGCAACATAGAAAGCAAAATAAACACCCCCTCTGTTCTCTAGAAGCTTGGTCTCTGAATTTATCATTTCATGAAGGTGCTATCAATTACGTATCAACTCCCCTTATGATCAATTTAAAGCACTTTCCCAAACTCTTCGCATGAAAAGGACAAAGGGAGTTTAGATTTTTGCTGTATAGTAATTTCTGAAATAAAATAGAATTTGACTAAAAATCTATCATCCTGAAAAGCACGGTTAGCCTTTTAACAATGAAAATACCCAGGGTTCTATTCTGCTCAGTAGGTTAGGGAGTCATTTCTTTGCACTTGACTGGTTTGGTCCTTTACCCTGGGATATTTATTTAAAGAAGATAATACTGGGCCCCACTCTTACTTTTGAATTAGAACTCAGGGGGTGATTCTGACATGTAACCAGGTTTATAAAATCTTGAGCTAAACTTTAAGTTACCAATTAGTAAACTACTAAATTTTTAAAAAGTATCTGCTTTCACATACAAAGATGCTACTTCAATATTTTATGGGGTATTCTAAGTAGTAATTTTTTTTTTCCAGAAGTGCTATTAAATTCATGCTGACTCTGCAACAAATTTCCTACCAATCTTTTTCTAAAATGGGGTTGGCATTTTTAAGCAAAGGAGGGAGGTTAATTATGTCCACGAAAAAAATAACAAATCCATGGGTCCTAAAAAATAAAAAGAACTAAAGACATAACTTTTTAAGTGTCTAACATACAGGGACTAGCCCAGGTAAAGGGGAAACTCAGCAAAAACTGGCAATATGGAAATTGGTGGCTGAGTATGAAAAGGGGCCAGGACTAAGGTCAAAGAAGGAGATAATACGATTTTTTAAGTGCAAAAAAAAAAAAAAATGTTTTCTCAATAATTAAGTAGAGGGGAAAACAATGTATACTTCCCTCATACTTTCCACCTATTATTAGCATACATTCTATCAACTATCTACCTTTAATGATGACTGACCAAAATTGCCACTCAGGAGGTATCAAAACCAACTTTACAACTACCCAGTCTCCAGGGACCAGATAAAAATCGGAGGATGGGAAGGACACCACTCTGGCCCACACCCTTGAATTTCCCAAAGGGTTGACTCTTAAGTCCTATAAAGCATCAGTCATCCTCGAAACCTGACGCTCAAAACAATGTTTGGCTGAACCAGCCAAAAGGCACTGACCTTAACAATGAAGATCAGAAAGATTAAGTGACCTTCCAAAGGGTAAAAGTAACAATTGGCTTCCCTACTAGAGCAAGCTGTTCAGCCAGGCTTGCGGTAAAGAATTCCTTGTTTTTCCAAACAGCCAGGCTTGCGGTAAAGAATTCCTTGTTTTTCCAAACACCGCATGGTTTCTTTAATGCTTTTACAATTTATGCTGTTTTGCAGGTATGACCGAATACAGTGAAAGGGATATTCATAAGTGATATAATTCCATAAAATATAATGAAAAAGCTTTGTAAAATATATGTTCTAGAAATGATTTCAAAGGAGGCAGAGTTTACCTTTCTTCAAATGCAAGATTTAAAATTTTTATTTTAGGGGCACCTGGGTGGCTCAGTCAGTTGTGTTCAACTCTTGATTTCAGCTCAGGTCATGCTCTCAGGATCCTGAGAGCTGGAGTTCCACATGGGGCTCCCTACTCAGCAGGGAGTCTGCTTGAGATTTTCTCTCTCTCCCTCTGCCCCTCCCCCTGCTTGTACTCTCTAAAATAAATACTTCAAAAAATTAAAGTTTTTATTTTTATTGATTATACTTCTTAAACTTAATTTTAAACAAAAATCAAAAACCTCCTGATTAGCCAGGGTGCAAATAAAACTCAATTCACATTATCTAAAAAACGTTAAGACTCTTATTAAAAAACACATAACTTTTGCTTGTTTCTGAAATTGAAAATGAAAATCATACCAAATAGGAGGTAAGCATTTCACGTATTTCCTAAAGTATGAGATTTTAACCAGGAGTTCGTTTTTTAGCTGTGATAATCACCTGTGTCTTCAGTTTGATCAAACATTTTATTTGCTAGGAATCTCTATTAGAATAGTTAAGTCACTCTAACTACCCTGCAACTGGCAAAACACAACATTATCAAATTGGTTAAAGGCTTTCTTAGTTAACACACAAAAAAATTTCTGAAATGTTTTTTAAAGACTGTGTTTATTTACTTATTTAGACAGAGAGTGCATGAGTTGGCGGGGGGGGGGGCGGGGGCAGACGAACAGAGGGAGAGGGACAAGCGGACTCTGCGCAGAGCCCAATGTGGGCTGGATCTCACGACCCTGAGATCATGACCTGAGCTGAAATCAAGAGGCGGAGGAGGCTTAACTGACTGAGCCACCCAGGCGCCCCTGGATATTTTTATATTATCTTAAGGATGGGACATAAGTATATATGTTCAAAAACATAATGTTTATTAAAAATATTACACTTTAAAAATATTTCAAGATAACATTTACTTTATAAATCTGAAAGGGCTATAAGATATAGTGAATTCCATTATAAATCGGTGTATTATGAATACATAAAGTCTAGAAATAAACCCCAGAGTAGTTTAGATAAGAAGGTTAGTGTTCCACAACTCTTTGGTAAGGTTACTATACAAATAGCTAAACTGGCTAATTTTCCCTTTTTCTTTTCAAACAGTGCAATGACTAAAAGGCTGAGAACAAGAGAGGTGCAGGAAATCCACCAACTGGGATTCAGCCCTTTGATATTTAAGAACTGAATATCTGAAACAGCAATAACCATGAATGCTACTTTTCAGTTTTTACAAATAAATTCAGATGCATACATAATATTAGATTTAGATATATAAATAACATTAGAAAAACCTCACTGATAAACTTTGCACTATAGCAAACAAAATAAAACATCCTCTTAAAATAGAAAACTGTTTTAATGATATTAATCAATCATATTGCATATCAAGTAGAAATATCTTGAACTATTCTATAAATAACTACACATTTTTACAGAAAAATTTTATGATGATATTTGGATGACAGCAGAATATGAATTTTCTATAACAGAACAGATTTAAACCCCAAATGCCTAGAACATTCTCTGGCATGGAGTGATTAATACACTTGTTAAGTTAATGCATTTATCCTTAGGATAACTTCTGAGTGAAAGACAGATGCCAGGAAGGAGATGTTTCATAAGAACACAGCTCTGAATTCAAAGTTTGGACAAGTAATATTACATACTTCTCTATTTTCAAGAAATTGTCTATACAGTTTTCCAAATTTACTTGGCGAATTCCTATCTTGCAGATTCACCACATATATTGTGCTTGGTCTTTTGATAATGGATTCGATTTTCTGTCTTCTCTAATTCTTTGTTTAGATCCTGTTAAGGGTAACTACACTACCAGCAAGAAAGAGTCCAAACATGGCACCGGACTTGTAACATTTTAAACCAATTCTGTATTTGCAAAAAAGGCAAAAAACCCACCATTATTACCACAGCCTCACTCTGGTAATAACTCTGATCATTTAATTTAAAAACTCTTCATATGGCCAGAATTTACTAACATAAAGCTGTCAAGCCATTTGAGACATTGCTGCATCTTCCCTCCGCGGCTAAATCTCTCCCTAAAACGCCGTCTATGCTGACACCAAGCTGAGCGCTCAATTTTGCGGAAAATGAATTGTATGGCTTTTTCATTATTTTTTTTCCCCCAAGGAATAAATATCAAAGTAAGTGGAGGAGTGCCTGGGTGGCTCAGTCCATTGGGCGGCTGCCTTCGGCTCTGGTCGTGATCCCGGCGTCCTGGGATCGAGTCCCGTGTGGGGCTCCTTGCTCAGCGGGGAGTCTGCTTCTCCCTCTCCCTCTGCTGCTGCTCCCCCTGCTTGTGCTCACGCTCTCTCTCTCAAATAAATAAAATCTTAAAAAAAAAAAAAAGAAAGAAAAAGTGGATTGGGGCTCCTGAGTGACACAGATGGTTAAGTGTCCCAACTCTTGGATTTGGCTCAGGTCGCAATCTGGGGGTCCTGGGATGGGGCCCCAAGTCAGGCTTCGAGCTCAGTGCAGAGTCTGCTTAGTAAGACTTCCTCTCCCTCTGTCCCCCACCCCCCGTCCATGCGTTCTCTCTCTCAAATAAATAAAATCTTAAAAAAAAAAAAAAAAAAAAACCCAAAATAAGTGGACTGACAAGATATGTAAATGTAAAGTAAAGAAATCTTTCAGGGCAATTAGTATAGTAACGATTCTCACCAAAATTTAAACCCAGAAATTCAGAACAAGTACCAGCAGTAAATCTTGCATGTGTCCAAAATTAAATAAAATTTCTAAACTTCAACATGTTCTTTTTCCAGAATGGTCTATAATGTTCGGAATCAAATCAGGAGGAAAACCTTATGTCCAGAATGAAACTGGACATACTTCTGGAAAACAATGTTCACACTCGAAAAAAAGCCAATAGTAAAGTCTGCTGGGCCTGGCAGTCAGACAGATGTCCCTTTCAGGACTACATGCCTCCTGGGTGACATAAGCAACTTGTCTGTTCACACTTAGATTTGTGGAATTTCAGCAGTTTAACTTCAGTTTCTTGTGGAACATCTGCCACTGGGCTTGGTCTTTTAAAAAGCCAATAAAATGCCATGAAGTCCAAGGTTTCCTTTAGATTGCAGGTCCCTAGCACTTTCCCTCCGCTTTCTATATTTTCTATTTACACAGCTAACAAACAGTACCTTTATAATTAGTAAAGTTCTGAAAAAAGAATAAAAACAATCTCTTATATATGTGGTTCCTCATTTTATAAGTATCAAAACAGCTTTCTCTGCGATCAATTTAAATACCTCAATGACGTAAGTGCAAAAAGAAGCAAAAACTAGAGCTCTTGAGATAATCTCAAATTGTAATAAAAAAAAATCTTCATTCATTCAGAAGAAATCAATTATTGATTTATCCCAAATGTTCAGGATTAATGGATACATATGTCCCTGGGTTATTTTTAGAAACTCTTTCTACAACTAAAACCCACACTAACTTCCGCAACCAATTCAATTCCATCATCCCCCAAGGACCCAATATAAAAGTTCCATAACTAAGTTCTGAGAGTGGGTGAATGGGGATAGGGTGGGATGATGATTAAACAATTAAAATGTGACATCAAGTTTCACAAGGATAAATGCATGATTCTAGCTTAATAATAATCAATGAAATATTTAATAATAATGAGATTTAATAATAACCCATGAAAATATTCATTAAAAAATTCTCTTTGCATTTACTTACATAATGTGAGGTTTGAAAACCTTCCATTTTTCTAATTAATTTTATTTGTATCATTCTTCCTAAATTACAAAAGTACACTTTTTGCACTTTTAGTTTAAAAACATCAAGTATGTATCTTATTTTTAAAAAATTACATATTCGATTTATTGGATACATACTGCGTGCATATATATATACACACACACACAGACTAGAAGAAAAATACGTAACTGTTTTGCTTCAAATTAGCTTCAAATACCCACTTCCAAACTTTAAAAGCACTAATATAAAAACAACACTAAAAAATAACCAATTATACTCGTGTCCACATACTTAATAAGAGGTGTATTAAGGCTATTACATCTGTGTCTTCTCTATTCTTTTCATTGATGCTACCGAGAAAAATACGGGCTGAAAGAAAAGAAATAAGAGTGTCACCCTAAGAAATGTGGTGTGTATTATTTTCCTTCTCACAACTTGAGATACACTGTCCTAAAGAAATAGGAGGGGAAGGGTCTCCAAGTGGCAAAAACTATGGACAAACTGGACAGTCAGTGTAAAAACTGACACAAGACCTTGGAGGAAAATTCAATGGATCATTCAATGAATGATCAAGCAGGTAGAAATGTAAAGACACATTCAAAAGCGGTGTTTCAAAGAGGCAATTTAAAAAGCTGCAATAAAGCTAGATACATAAATCTCTTGATTTAGTAAGTTCTCCTAAGAAACTACAGGTGGAATATTAAAGGGAAGAGATAAAAAGGATACTGTCATCTCAAGAAAACCGGGAGTTCGCCAAAGAAGGCGTACGTTGAGTTCACAGATCTACAGACCATATAGATAAATGATACGAACAATACAATTAGGCATTAAAACCCAGAAAGATAAAGAAATTAGAAATTAGGTATGAGGAAGCCCCATCTTACTGCTAATTGTAACCTATTCTTGGCTCAAAAGCCAGATTTCTCAAGGGAATTTACGTTTACTTCCAGCTCTCTCGAATCTCATTTCAGACCACTAAACGCTGTTTTTTCTTTCGCACTGCCTTCTCCTCCTGTTGTTCACATACAACTCTCATGGAACAAGATTTTTATATTCAAACTATCAGGGACTTAACAATGTCTGAGCTCCAGGCGGTCTGCTCTGGGATTTCTAATTCAGATGGACATGCAGGTGGTCACAAGGTCACAGAAGGAATCTGCACGCCTTCCTCAACCCCAATTCTGTCCTGTAACTGCTGCTATTGCAGCATCAGTTGTATGAGGCCAACATCATCATGCACTTTTTTAATACCTCTACCTTTTACAGTCAAAATGCCTCTTTAAGGGTTTACCATGAGAGAAAAGCAAAAAAAAAAAAAAAGAAAAGAAAGAAAGAAAGAAAAAAAGAAAAGCTCTCACCCATTCCTAATGAGTACAAGGCTGTACTTACTTTGGGGTAATCCAATTCGAAGAATGTCTCCAAGTTGTTGATTAGGTTAGGATCTACCCCTTTCAGGGGCTTCAGAAGAGACACGCCTGGGAGCTTGCTATACGGCTGTTTGTCTGTTGCCTTCTTGTTGAGGTGTAATCGGCTAAAAAGCAAATGATGTTTACGTCATTTCTGCAGAACACATTAGTGCCAAATCTGTATAAAGTATGTGTTAAGCTATCAAGAAATTACTAAATTCTAAGTTTTAAAAAGCTATCTGAAAATGAAGGGATGTAACCAAATAAGCATCCAGTTTAGGAAAACCAGAACTAAGCAGAATGAATGTTCCAGTGAAGGCTGGAGCTGAAGACTGTTGTTTATGGCTGTACTCTCAGTGCTTAGAGAACCATGCCCAGCAGAGAGGAGGCATTCAATAAATACATGGTGAAGAAATGAATTATAGTGTTAGCCCACATATTAACCACCCTTCCTCCCAAACTGCCATCACTGTAGACCAAGAACTATAACAACAGTGGGGGGAATCCCTATCTTCCCCAGAAAGAGAGAAATATAACCAGAAAAATCTGAGAAATTTCTATAATAAGCAGTCCACACAACACACGACTGAAAGAAGTACTACACTCCCGAACGGCAAGCAAGAAAATGGGATAACTAGCAGAACTCCTGATATACACAAGATCAGAATGGCAGCGATGGAACAGAAGGAATTTGAAAGTAAGAAAAAGAAAAAATCTCAATGATAAGAAAAATGTCTATTAATGCCATTGGAAGATAACCAGTGCCACCAACACACAGATAAGTTAGCCATTGTTCTCAGTGCTGGTCCATCCCAAGGGTGCTACAGCACGGGGCTCCTAAGGAGGGAAGCCATGCCAATTAATGAGAGAATTTGCCTCAGTTAATGTTTGTGGTGTGACAACAGAGAGAAGAGATGCCTTTCAGCCGAGTGGTGATGTTTCTTTTTTTTTTTTTTTTTTTTTTAAAGACCTTATTTATTTGACAGAGACACAGTGAGAGAGGGAACACAAGCAAGGGGAGTGGGAGAGGGAGAAGCAGGCTTCCCGCGGAGCAGGGAGCCCAATGCGGGGCTCGATCCCAGGACCCTGGGATCATGACCTGAGCCTAAGGCAGACGCTTAATGACTGAGCCACCCAGGCGCCCCGAGGGGTGATGTTTCTAAAGGAAGTCACTGAAGTCTTTCCTCCTTCTCATAAGCAAGTCTCCAAGCACTCAACAGTAATTAGAGGTTAGAACAATCACGGGACCATGCACAAGATATTTTAAGACACACGTTCTTCCACATTTTAACATCTCTGAAATCAACGGCATCTTAACAATTGGTGGCATCCAGTAGCAGTCCTGAATTAGTAGCATGAAAACCAACCAATGAAACCTTCTAGAAGATCAAGAAAACACCAGCATCAATGCATCTTTGATTCAATGAAATACACTATTAATCTATGAATGACTTCTGAAAGTACACCACTAACATCATGCAGAGCAGTTAGCCATGGGCTCAGGTTCAACTAATTAAAGGCTGGGATGTGCCACGGCGGAATATCTAATGTTTCAGATAAGGCCACAAAACATTTTACAGAAAGAAAACAGGTTACCTACAATGGAAAAAATTTAAACCAGTAAGAGATTTTTTAAAGAACAAGACTGTATCAATATCCGATCTACAGCCCCCAAATACCAGAAAATAATGGGGTACCATTTCCAGTAGTGCCGCTTGGTGTGGTTAGTGCATAACTTGCTTTTTTACCGGTCTGCGATGAGAAGAAATGGAGAGAAAGCGTTTAGAAACAGTTACAGCAATTTGACATTTCCATGCCATCCAAGCATGTGATCAGTATTTATTTTTATTGTAGTCTACCAAAGTATCAGTCCATGCCAGACTGGAAATATTTTAAAGAGCTGATACTCTGCCATAGATAGTTTGGAAAATATTCATCTAGCAAGTTCATCGAGAGGCTGACCAGAGGTAAAACCATGATCTAAAATTTATATAACCACCGAGGCACGTGGGTGGCTCAGTTGGTTAAGCGTCCGACTCTTGATTTTGGCTCAGAGGTCATGATCTCAGGGTCATGGGATTGAGCCTGCACTGAGTATGGTGCCTGCTTAGGATTCTCTCTCCCTCTTCCCCGCCCCCCATGCACACGTATGCATTCTCTTTCTCTCTCTCTCTCTAAAAAAAAAATAAAATAAGGGGTGCCTAAGCGGCTCAGTCTGTTAAGCATCCAACTCTTGATTTTCGCTCAGGTCATGATCTTGGATTGTGAGATTGAGCCCTGCATGGGGCTGACCATGGAACCTGCTTAAGATTCTCTCTTTCTCTCCCCCAACACGCCCCCCCCCCACCGCCACTCTCAGATGCATGCACTCTCTCTCTAAAAAAAAAATAATAAAAAAAAAATAAAACAAAATTTATATGACCACTATTCCATACCTAACAAAATGGCAGACCAGATGTCTGGAGAAACCTATCCAATACAGAACATACAGATTGTTGGAGAAAAAAAGTTTATATATTTAATTGATTGACAGTAATATCCACATGGTTCAAATCACTGAAGATATTAAACACAAAAGAAGTCTCGCTATCATCCCTGCCCCCCATTCTCAGCATTATTAGTTTCTTACTCATCTTTCCAGAGACTTTTTAAAAATGCACATACAAGCCAACACACATGCACAAATTCTTACATATTTATAATGTTTAACATAGATGCATTAAAAGCTTGTTTTAAAATACATAACTGAACTGTTAGGAAAATAAATGAAACCTCCCAGGTCAGAAACAAGGAGAAATCTCTGAGTGAGGGAATGCTGACTGGCCCCAGGGACATCTGTTGGTGGAGACAAGCCTGAGACAAGAATGAGGGAACTCTGTTCTGTCCACCGTGTATAAATATGGAATCTCTGAAAGGCAAAGTAGAAAAATGCTGGCCCACAGTGGGAAGATGGGGATGCTCCCTTCTTGGATTCACTCCTGAATGAAGTGGAATAAAAGGAAAAAAGTCTTCCAAGAGAACACCCAAACACATGGGTTTGGAACCCATAATGCAAACTACCTGTGATGCTTGAACAAAACCCAAGGGAAATAAAAAAATTATAATCACTGACACTAGAAACTCAATAGACAGGTAGGACAAAAGAATGCATATACAGTTTAAAAGAGAACTGGAGAACTGGAATCTAGATTTGAAGAAATTATTCAGGATGTGGCACAGAGAGAATGGGACGGAAAGACACTGAAATCATGGAACAGTTTGAGACATGGGAGGATAAAACAAGAAGGCCTGATATCGCAGGAATTTTTTCATCTCTTCCTACTCCATGATCTTTAAGTGCTATTAAACTTATCAAAACTTGCACGAGGTCATGCCAATACAGAGAAACCCAGACCACTAACCCATTGATTTTGGCAAGTCTTTAGATTAAAAACAACAAGGATAACTTAAACAGTGTTAAACAGTCTAGTATTGATTCTATTCCCCCCCTTCCCTTCTTCTTTATTAAGACATTTTAGTTTAAGACACATAGATCAATGGGATAGAATAGAGAGCCCAGAAATGGACCCTCAACTCTACGGTCAACTAATCTTCAACAAAGCAGGAAAGAATGTCCAATGGCAAAAAGACAGTCTCTTCAACAAATGGTGTTGGGAAAATTGGACAGCCACATGCAGAAGAATGCAACTGGACCATATCCTTACACCACACACACAAAAAGACTCAAAATGGTTGAAAGACCTAAATGTGAGACAGGAATCCATCAAAATCCTAAAGGAGAACACAGGCAGCAACCTCTTTGACCTCAGCCGCAGCAACTTCTTCCTAGAAACATCACCAAAGGCAAGGGAAGCAAGGGCAAAAATGAACTACTGGGACTTCATCAAGATAAAAAGCTTTTGCACAGCAAAAGAAACAGTCAACAAAACCAAAAGACAACTGACAGAATGGGAGAAGATATTTGCAAATGACATATCAAATAAAGGGCTAGTATCCAAAATCTATAAAGAACTTATTAAACTCAACACCCAAAGAACAAATGATCCAATCAAGAAATGGGCAGAAGACATGAACAGACATTTTTCCAAAGAAGACATCCAAATGGCCAACAGACACATGAAAAAGTGCTCAACATCGCTCGGCATCAGGGAAATCCAAATCAAAACCTCAATGAGATACCACCTCACACCAGTCAGAATGGCTAAAATTAACAAGTCAGGAAACGACAGATGTTGGCGGGGATGCGGATAAAGGGGAACCCTCCTACACTGTTGGTGGGAATGCAAGCTGGTGCAGCCACTCTGGAAAACAGTATGGAGGTTCCTCAAAAAGTTGAAAATAGAGCTACCCTATGACCCAGCAATTGCACTACTGGGTATTTACCCCAAAGATACAAAGGTAGGGATCCGAAGGGGTACGTGCACCCTGATGTTTATAGCAGCAATGTCCACAATAGCCAAACTGTGGAAAGAGCCGAGATGTCCATCAACAGATGAATGGATAAAGAAGATGTGGTATATATATACAATGGAATATTATGCAGCCATCAAAAGGAATGAGATCTTGCCATTTGCAAAGATGTGGATGGAACTGGAGGGTATTATGCTGAGCGAAATAAGTCAATCAGAGAAAGGCATGTATCATATGACCTCACTGATATGAGGAATTCTTAATCTCAGGAAACAAACTGAGGGTTGCTGGAGTGGTGGGGGTGGGAGGGATGGGGTGGCTGGGTGATAGACATTGGGGAGGGTATGTGCTATAGTGAGTGCTGTGAATTGTGTAAGACTGTTGAATCACAGACCTGTACCTCTGAAACAAATAATACATTATATGTTAAAAAAAAGAAGATAGCAGGAAGGGAAGAATGAAGGGGGGGATATCAGAGGGGGAGACGAACCATGAGAAACTATGGACTCTGAGAAACAAACTGAGGGTTCTAGAGGGGAGGGGGGTGGGGGGATGGGTTAGCCTGGTGATGG
The DNA here is from genome assembly GCF_964656455.1 of Halichoerus grypus. NCBI lineage: Eukaryota > Metazoa > Chordata > Mammalia > Carnivora > Phocidae > Halichoerus > Halichoerus grypus. The sequence continues at coordinate 73,036,605 of NC_135725.1, read as the reverse complement.
GTATTAAAGAGGGCACGTACCGCATGGAGCACTGGGTGTTATACGCAAACAATGAATCATGGAACACTACATCAAAAACTAATGATGTAACGTATGGTGATTAATACAACATAAAAAAAAAAGACATTTTAGTTTAAATGCTAATACAGATGTACCTTCTATCCTTTGGAGAGCTTTTCATATCAAGAATGCAGCATTTTATCAGACACATTCTGACTCACCCAACAGCAATGAAGCTCTCTCCAGGTTTATGAAGAAGAGAACTGGTTAATACTAAATCTGAAATTTCTACTCAAAATAACTATAACCTAAACTATATCATAGGACCTTTAAAAAAAATTCTCATTTGTGTTTCTCCATATCTATCTCTCCTCCCCCACCCCCCAATATTTTCATTCCATACCCCAAGGAGTCACCTTGTGGAGTATACCCTAGGATACAAGAATCCTACTTTGGAGAATATTGTTTCGATTTATGTAACAGAACTGACAAAGCCCCTTGTTACAAATTAGGTGAAATGTTTATCAAAAACAGTAAAATATCCATTAAGTCACACACAAAATCACTCCGCACTGTGCTCAGCACACAGTGGTGCTCCATGACTACTTAGCATTCCCTTGCTGAACAATCATTTTTGAACCCCAAATGTACACTAGGCATTACCTTGTGCACTGGTGGTATAGCGAACAGGGGAATTCCCGACTATCAGGGAGCTGCAGTCTAATGGGGGAGTTGCACACATATATAAGCTCTTCTCCATATAAAACTTATATGTATAGTCAACCAAGCTATGTTCTAAAGCAAGAAATATATTAACTTGGCCTGCCACCTAGAGAAATGATGCAGGTGGATGCCTTAGCCATAGCCAGTGTTTTGTAAACCCATCTGTATTTTTCCAAAATATGATCAAAAGCCCATTTGCCCAGAGTCTCAAAAGTGGCCTGAGTGATGGAGTCCTCCAAGTGGGGTGTCTGTGACAGGGTCTACAAGGTTTACTGGTTTCAAACTTTGGTATCTGGTTTTTTTTTTTTTTTTTTTTTTAAGATTTTATTTATTTATTTGAGACAGAATGAGAGAGAGAGAGAGAGAGCACATGAGAGGGGGGAGGGTCAGAGGGAGAAGCAGGCTCCCTGCCGAGCAGGGAGCCCGATGCGGGACTCGATCCAGGGACTCCAGGATCATGACCTGAGCCGAAGGCAGTCGCTTAACCAACTGAGCCACCCAGGCGCCCTGGTATCTGGTTTTTAACTTTGGTATCTCAGGGCAGGGGTTCTGTATTACTTAGAACGGACTTGAGCCCACTGCAGCCACACATTGCACAGGCTTTATCATGGGTGCCCATTTCTACCCTGGGCCTAGAGCAGGTGACTTGCTTTCTGTCAGGATCCTTTGTACAATACTTTCTCAGTTTCAGGTTCGACACTGGGAATCCAGTTCTACCTCCCCATCGTGCATTTGGCTTGCGGGCCTGGTCCTTCTTTAAGAGGGTGGGGGAGAGTATTTTTTCTTGATGGGTAACACACATATAGTAAAGTCACATGCATTTTCTCAGAGTGAAACACCCATGTAACCAGTACCCAGATCAAGAAGCAGAATATTACCGGAACCCCAGAAGCCCTTGCCATGTCCCTATCTACTAACTACCCTCCTCCTCGAGGGTAACCACTATCCCGACTTCCAACACACTAATTCTGCCAGCATTACAATTTTATCTAAATGGAATCCCACAGGATGTACTCATTTGTGTCTGGTTTCTTTGACTTCAGTGAGATTCATCTTTGCTGTTACATTTAGTTATAGTTCACTTTTAAAAAAGATTTATTTATTTTCAAGAGGGAGCACGCGCATGCACACACAAGCGGGAGAGGGTACAGGGAGAGGGATAAAGAACCTTAAGTGACTCTGCACTGAGCATGGGCCCAACACAGGGCTCGATCTTATGACCCTAAGATCATGACCTGAGCCCAACTAAATATCTCACTCAGGTGCCCCTAGTTCATTCATTCTTATTACAGCATGTATTCCTTGTATTAATATACCACACTTTATTTAGCTACTTTCTGTTGATGGGCATTTGGGTTATTTCCAATTTGGGGCTAATACAAATAGTCTGCAGCCTTGTCTCTGTCCTTACTAAAGTACCAAAAACCCTGGCCTAAACCCCACTCCCACCCCTGGACTTAAACTTTTAGACAAGATGAAGAAATAGGGACTGAATCTGCTTGCCCACCTGAAGCAATTTTTTAAAAATCAGACAAAATATGGGAAACAATGGTTTTTAAGATACCGGACATAAGGTAAAGAAGGACAGTGATTCCTGCGACATGGAAAACAAATGAAGTATGCCCTCCAATTGCCCCAGCTTACTGCTTTGAAACAATTTCCAGGCCAGGAGACCAGTGTTTCTCAACATTTAATATACATAATGCCCAGAGGTAAAAATCACAACTTAATGGACCAGCTGCAGAACTTAAGAATCTATTTTTACAAGCATCCCAAATGATTCTAATGCAGGCTAGCGTGAACCACACTACAGTAGACTATAAATTCTCCAGGCTCCAGGAAAATAATGATAAACAGTATGTTTATCTCAATTAAAAAAAAAACACCACTGACTAAATAAGAGTAAATAAACATATACAGAGCTCAGAAGGTAAGGTTTGGTTCAGAGATAAAATTACGGAGCCATCCAGAGTTTGTTAAATACATTAGCTCTCTCGGGTAGAGCATGCCATTAGCAGGTACCCACAAATCAATGTAACTGATAGAGGGCCAGTAATGCATGAAGGAGACCAGGAGTGAGTAACCCAAGAAGCAGAAAGATAGGCAGGAAGAAAGGATTTAGTAAAGAAGGCTTTATTTGGCTAAGCTGTTTTTCTTTTTGAAAGTGTTCAAGGAAGAACAACACTAAATGCAGCTGAGAGAGAGATCAAGACATGTCCCTGACTGTCCCCCTGACTGTGTGGCCTTGGGGCCCTTGGAGCACTGTGGGCAGGGGGAGGTAAATGAAAACAGGCTAAGAAGTAAATGAATGAGAAGTACAATGTGATAACAGGGAATAAACACTATTCTCTCCTGAAATCTGACCTGAATAAAAGTTACTCTGGCCAGAGGAACTAGATGGAGAAAGGTTTTTCAGTTTAATTTTGGAAAAAAAAATTTTTTTTCTTTAATACTTGAGTATAGAGAGTAAGGGGAACAAGCTAGTCAAAGGTAAAGAGAGAGAAAATTTAAAATAATTAATGGCATGCTAGGACCCACGGTGTGAAGCAGGAGTTAGGAAAATCTGACAAGACTGAAGGTAGGAGGGTGAAGAGTTGGAGAGGTTCCGCCAGTAACGGGTGACAGGGGCTGAATAAAGAAACAAAGCATTCGGATAGCACCGCAGGCTCAGCAGAGATCTGAGACCATGAATGTGTAGTAGTACTAACCCACAGGGCTATGGGATTGCCCTCTGCAGGATTTTGAAAGTTGAGAAGCTATAAATCATAAGATGGGTTCAGGATAACAAGGCCGACTGACAGGAGGAAAGGCGAGGGGCAAGATGATGGAGTGATGAACTCGAGCTCTGGCTAGATGGAGGACTCGACAAAACACGAGATAACAGGTGGAGGCCACAACTGTGGATGGGTAGATGGCCTAGGGCAGTTGTTCTCAACTTTGACTGCACAAGAAAATCACCTGGGGAGTTTAAAAAAATCCTGATGCTCAGACCAATTAACTCAGAATGTCTAGGGCTAAGATGTAGGCAAGCAGTATTTTTTTTTTTAAAAAAGGCCTCCCCTGGTGACTTCAAAGTGCAAAGCCGAGAACCATGGACCTAGGAATACTAGATCACTATAAGAAGAGAAGAACGCAAGAAGGGTGGAAACTCAGGAAGATCAGCAGTTATAGGATGGCTGAAAACAAGGAGGCTGTGAAGGAGCAGTTCAAGTCACGTGAGAATGGGGAAGAGCTGCAGAAAAGAAGTAGGGGGTCTCTCCATAGTACTCTCAACACTGCCAGTTACCAGAAACTTCAGATTCACAGCAACTGGAGAAAAGTCCCATACAGATACTCTATCCCTGTGGATTACTTCCGGGGTTAATTTTAGGTTATCACTAGCTGTATAGAGCAGCATGCTGGTTTAAGAGCCTGGGCTGGAGCAGATCGCTGGGATTTTTATACCAGCTTCACAGCAAACGGAGTATCCTTGGATAAACTACTTCTTTATCTCATTTTTTTAAAAAGTGTGGACAATTAATACCTACCTCATAAAGCAGTGAGAAATAGATGAGATTAAGCCACAAGGTAAACATTCAATAATAGCTATTACTGTTTTTAATTTTAAGGACATTTTCCACTTCTCTGAGTTACCAAGAGATTTAGAAATGTCGAACATTGATGAGGCTTATACACCAGAATGGAAGAACTGGAAATTCATATATTTAAAGATTCTTTCAGAGATATTTAAATATTAAGCCATTATGTTGGATTTTTAAATTAATTTTTATTTTTTAAAGATTTTGTTTTTAATTAATCTCTATACCCAATGTGGGGCTCAAACTCACAACCCCAAGATCAAGAGTTGCAGCCTCCACAGACTCAGCCAGCTAGGTGCCCCTATGTGGGTGTTTCTTCTTACTTTGTTTGAGAGAGAGAGCGAGAGAGTGAGAGAGCATGAGCACTGGGGGGCAGGGGCAGATGGAGAGGGAGTGAGAGACTCTTAAGCAGGCTCCACGCTCAGCACGGAGCCCAACACGGGGCTGACCTCACGACCCTGAGATCATGACCTGAGCTGAAATCAAGAGTTGGACACTTAACCGACTGAGCCACCCAAGCACTCGGGGTTTTTTAAAACATAAAATCACCCTTATGTATTAAGAAAGATTAAAGGGGGAAAGAGGAATCATCAAAAGTCCCAAATCATGGTTAAAACAGAGCAAGTCAAAACATGGCATAAAACACATCTAATGTAAAGTTTAAATTATATGCAGTATATAGGCTAAGGTTATATTTAAAGTTAAAATTATGCTCACTATTTAGGAACCAATTCAAAATCCTACAGAGATCATCCAAAAGCATAGAGGCAATTAAGTACAACAGAGAGGAACATTAAATATCACCAATGATCCACTGAAAGTGGCCTGAGCTCTCCTTTTAAACCACTAGAGAGGTTCTCAACTGGACAGAGGCACTGCACAGTCCTGGCTTCTCTGAATTCCTCTACCCTCAGAGCCTCACTCAAAATGTGGGATTCCACTGCCACAAGAACCCTTCCCTTGGCTCTGCTAGAGGAGAGCTCGCCACGCTCAGAGCTGAGGGGAGAAGGCCAGACATGATGAGCAAAGTAACTCCCAGTTACTATGTAATCAAAGCACACTGCCTTCCAGGATGGAGACGTTTTGAGGGATTCCAGAAGAGACTGTTTTGTTGACCATTAAATCACCATGCCCATGGCAGTCCCCAGAGCAAACGCTACAAGGCAGCCTTCTCACCCTAGTCCAGGCCAGGGGGAGGCCCCTCTGCACAACCCCTAACACCGGGTGAGCCCTCAATCCAGTGGTAGCCATGTCCCAGGCTGCAGGCCCAGCAGAACCGTAACTGGGGATTTTAATAATAACCTTAGTTCTTTATGAAATAGAATCTCCCCTAACACCTACATCCATTTGATTTTCAGAAATTTGATTTTATTACATTTTCAGGAACACACTGGATATAAAAGGAATGCACCTCCTCTATGTCTGGTCAATGGTTTTGATTTGTTTCATTTTTAAAGGATAAAATGATCCTGGAATGTGAGTGAGCAATGTTGGGGAGACAGAAAGCACAGGAAAATTTCAATGTGTCACTCCTGAGGAATGATTTCTAAATTAAATTCTCTATCAGAAGCTAGTCACTCTGTCACAAAACTCGTAATTAAGGTCCCGCCGCCCTCAAGCGCAGGGGGGGGGGAGGTGCTCTCAGCAGGCACCTGCAGGGCTGCACCGGCCAGCAGCAGCAGGACTGGGAGCCGGAGTGCAGGCAGGTACACCATCCACGGGGCTTCCTCAGAGGAAGTGAAGTCTAAAAGGTTGTGAGGGATGAATCACAGGCAAAAGAGAGAGGCCTTCAGGGTCCTGCTTTCCATTGTGAGCTAGAAGGACATCTATTCAGGGAACACTTCAAAGAGCTCCAAGCAACTGGTAAGAAATATTCAGGGGTTCTGCTGGACTTTATAGCAGCTTTATCTTCGTGAAGCCTAATCGCCTCTCGGCACAAGGGTTTTCAACTTCTGAGCTGATGGAATGGCCTTCTTTCATCTTAGGTGATTTTTATTTCCTAACAGCTCAGTCTCTAAAATTGTTACTCTTTTTCATCATTTTGGCTTACTGTTTCATCCGCCTACTCTTTAGCTCCCCCCTCTCTCAAGTTTTTGATTTGCTAGTGTGCACCACTTTAAATGATTTATTTTACTGGTTCATATTCTAATTTCGTTCTGAGCAGGAGGGAAGGAAGCCTGGTGCGAAGGGAAGCTCCCTGGAGAGAGGGCGGGCTGTGCCCCTTCAGTCGGCTGGCAGCAGCCTCTGCAGCAATCCTAACGCAAAGCTACACCTCCCAGAACGGCGGCACAAGGTCCTCACACAAGGCTTGAAGGGAGAATGTGGATTCCTTGAGAGCAAAGTTCACCTTGCTTAACAGCCCCAGATCGTGCTTTTTTATAGTTCTGCTGGGTGGCTCAGTTGAACCAATTTATCTGATTCTCGGAATTTATCTCCTCTGCTCCATGCCACCAAGCTTGTTAATATGTCATGTAAAATGAGGCTGACTGCTGTATCAGCAGGTCCCCTACTTCACAGAGTCCATGCCTGCAATTTCCCATGATTAAAGGCTTCTGTTGTTGTTACTTGTTGCCTGTGCCCTGGAAGGCTGTTACCGTGTGTTTATGATCAGTATGTGTCATGACTCATGTTACTTCCATATTGCATCTATCTTTTCAACAACGGTATTGCATCAAAATGAGCTTCTTCAGCAACACAAAGCACACCTTCTGGTACAACTTGAACTCTGCAGACACAAGATTCCCCACAAAATACATAATAACCAATACTGAGTTAGCTTTATGGGAAAACACAAACTATTTCCACTGGACAGTACACTTATATACTACAGAATACAAAAGATTCCATTACCATTGAAAACAAGAGATCTTTATTAATTTTACCACACCCTCCCCCCAAAAAACCCCAATTCACTAAACCTTTGGTGACAACAGAGCTGCCCTAGTTGGAAATGGATAGAGCATGGTGTTTTGCTAATAGCAACTAAGTAAGCCAGGCGCCCAGCAGAAGCTATGGTTCCAGCACATAGTGCTCAAAAACACAGGAGACCCTCAAACATACCACATGCTCAAACTCTTTTCACATCAAAATGAAACTAATGGGACTCAGTGCTCTTCTACAAAACTGGCTAAAGCAGAATGTGATGTTTAAATTCTTCTGTGTATAAAGTAAAATTCTTGGATGGAGGAAAAGTGGGGGGCACTGATGATTTGCACATCAACCAACTCAGGAGAGTACTGGGCTCTGCACCCCCTGAAAGTCAGATCTTAGTGTAAAGATTATTTATGGTAAGACAGGCATTCCCATCGGAAAACCTTGGGGAGGGGATTCAGATTTGTAGGTAAGCATGTTATTAATAAAACCCTGTTTCTATTTTAATGTGCTATTAGAAATAGTGAAATAAAGATTTCATTTGGTCCAATAAATTTCATTAAAGTCCATCACCACTGAAAGCATCCCCAAATCTGACCATCTACCTCAGATCATAAGGGCCAAATGACACTGAACTAAAGACACTGAAAAATCCACCATTACCACTGGAAAAAATTCAAAGTTCGTTCATTCAACCAGCAATAATTGAGTGCCTAGTACACACTGGACATTGAACAGTAAATAAGACACTATCCCTACCCTCAAGACCGTACAATCTAATTGGGAAAAGAGACAACTGAACACATTTACAATCTGGATGGGTAAATTCAAGGCACTAAAGAAGGATATAAGAAGAGGTGCCTGGGATGCCTGAGTGGCTCAGTCGGTTAAATGTCTGCCTTCCGCTCCAGTCATGATCCCAGAGTCCTGGGATCGAGTCCCACATCCTCTCCCTCTGCCTGCCGCTCCCCCTGCTTGTGCTCTCTCTCCCGCTCTCTCTGACAAATAAATAAATATAATCTTAAAAAAAAAAAAAAGAGGAAGAGGTGCCTAATAATGCAGTAAAAAGCTAAAGTCTAAATAGACTTGAATGAGTAGAAGTAAAACAAAAAGGAAGGGAGGGAAAAAAAAGGAAGGAAAGAGAATTCTAATACACAGCATATTCAGGGGAACGTCAGTAATTCAATACTGCTGAAGAATTAGGTACAAGGGCTCAGTTCCTAAAGAACTATGCATGTCTTGTTAAGGAGTCTGAATGTTAACCTAAGTCAATGAGGGAACCATGGTAATATTTTAAGCACATGATCTAAGATTAGTGCTCCAGGAGGATAAGGCTACAGTAAGAAAAATAAAGCAGAAAGGGAGCAAGGCTGTTGGTAGAGATACCAGTGAATAGAGACAGTTTCAATAATCTAGAGTAGAGATAAAGGGTACTGCACTCATGATGTAGGAAAATGGTCGGATAATGCATTAACAGAACCATCACTGAATATCAACACTGAATTATAACTGTCATGTTGCTTTTTAGAGCTATCACACTGTCACCCAATTCGGTGTCTTCCCAGGCTCAGGTTAAAGAGGCTCAACAGCCTCATTCATTCTCCCAAAAGTGGTCCTGGCAGCAATGACCCTAACTGATCAACACATGACCAAAGTTCAAGAGCATCCTCAGAACTGAACCCAGAAAAGCAGCTCTCGATTTACAATTCCACTACGGCTCAGAACACCAATGTATTAAGGAATTTAAGGCAAAGATCATACTATCTAAAAATATTATTTGAAATGCTAAAATTTACATTAAAAACAATTAGTTTCTGACAGGATGTTCACAGACATCCTGATACAATGAGTATTTAAATTCCACTCAAAAGCTATGCAGCAGGTATAAAAGTTGCTGTGCTAAAAAGGTTTGAAAAGGTAGAAGGAACTTGAAAGGAAACTCCACGGAAAGACCTTTGCTTTACTAGAGGGCAGTTAATATTTACAGATACAAGAAGTTATTTCCACACTAGCCTGGCACCTCCAGTCACTTAAAAGATAAAGCCTAGCACTGACCATTAGAACTTTACAAACAGAGGACAAAAAACAATAATCCAAGGAGAGGGAGAAGGGAAAAAAAAAGGGAGATGGAGGGAAAAAGGCAAGATGCCTCGCTCAGATACTCTTATCATCCAGCAATATGGCTCCTAAGGGCTAAAAAGAGAAGGAAGTGACTGGTTCCAGACTTTTGTAGGATTTCACCGCAGCTCCCAAACTATCAAACCACACTAGCTCTCAAAAAGGAAAAGCTCAAAGATCACTTAACCGTTAACTCTGCCCAGTGAGGCTAGACTCATTAGTTTTTTTAGGAAATTAAAAAAAAAAAAATCTTGGGAATAAGAGCCCTGAATTTTAGGCTCTAATTTGAATATTATCTTGAACATTACAGGCAGTAATCCCACAAAAGTCTGCCATCTAGAACATATTACAAAATGACTAAGCATCAGTTCAATACAAAAACTGGAAAGGAAGGTGCCTCAGTGGGTTGGGCATCCCACTCTTGATTTCGGCTCAGGTCATGATCTCAGGGTAGTGGAATGGAGCCCCACATCGGGCTCTCTGCTCAGCGGGGAGTCTGCTTCTCCCTCTCCCTCTGCCCCCCCCCACCCATGGTCACATGCCCTGTGTGCGTTCTTTCTCTCAAATAAATAAATGAAATTAAAAAAAAAATAAAAGAATGGCTTTCAAGTTTATAAATTATCTCAGTTTAAAAAATTTTTTAAATTAGTTTTTAAAGATTTTATTTATTTATTTGACAGAGAGAGAGAGAGAGGGCACAAGTAGGCAAACTGGCAGCCAGAGGGAGAGGGAGAAGCAGGCTCTCCGCTGAGCAGGGAGCCTCACGCGGGCTCAATCCCAGGATTGGGATCATGACCTGAGCCGAAGGCAGACACTTAACTGACTGAGCCACCCAGGCGCCCCCTCATTTTTTTTTTTTAATTGCAGGCTTACAGGAATTGTGAGACATTTGTGAAGTCTGAATAATCTGAGCAAGAACTGTTCGCTGTATTAATCACATTGAGCTCCATTTTTTAAAGTTTATTTATTTATTTATAGTAATCTCCGCACCCAAGGTGGGGCTCAAATTTGCAACCCTGACGTCAAGAGTTGCATGCTCTACCAACTGAGCCAGCCAGGTGCCCCTGAGCTCCATTTTTTAATACAGGCCAATACTTATTAGCTCTGTCTCTTTCTAAGAGGACACAATTCAATAGAACACTGAATCTAAATTAACTAGATACCATTACACACTGTATTTAATTTAAAAAAATAACCAATTGGTTTTTAAAAGTTTTATAACTTTTCTTAGCCATTTACTATAATATCTGCATGACTTAAATGCTTTTAACAATTAGGTGTCCATGATTAATCTCTTTAATGTGACAATCAGATAATGGAGTAATATAAGCTTTTGAAATAGGCTCCATTTCCACCAGTTGCAAGCACAAAGTAGGAGAGTTTCAGTATCTGCTTATTTTATGTACACTTTACCTTATTTCAAAAAAGATTTGAGAGACACAGACCATGTGTTCAGAAAATATATTCTTCAATAAAATACAGAACATTAGCACACTATTTTAACCAAAATATTGTTGCCAGTGTTCTTTAGCTTTCCTTGTCAAAATGTTAACAAGTTTGCAATTTCACTAAATAACAGTGGGGGGGGGGGGAAGCACAAACTGTAGTTCTATGCCTAAAATAACTCATTAAACTGGGAAGTATCTTTATTTCAGTAAGAAAGTAATGAGATCAAACACATAAGTAATTTTGAAGGTGGGACCAGAAGAAAGGAACTTATCCAAAAAAAAGGGTTAAGATTTAATTTATACATAAATTAAGCTGCTGACTATTTGCTCTATGTTGAATTACCCATTTCAGAAAGGTATTCACAAGATTCCTTTAACTAGCTGTTCATTATAATCTGTTATAAACTAATTGCATTTTCTTCATTCTATTTTCAGGATCCTGTTACTGTTAGTCACAAAGGTAACTATATGGGGCATTAGAAAATAAATACAAAGCCTCTCTATAGTATTTTAACTAAGCTAAGTGTTTGCACTATTCTCAAACACAAAGTATTTAAAGAAAACTCTAAACATAAAATAAGTAACTTAAAACAATTGTGGAGTTGTCTCAAGTCTAACAGCACAGGTTACTTGGAATATTAGGCTACATCACTAGTGTTCATTCTAATTAAAGAAGTATGACTTTACCATTATGTATATATAATTGAGGGAAGGGGAATATCATAGTTCTATGTTGAAAGAAGTCAAATTTTTCCAAATTGAGCTGTAAATTTAATAATTCCAATTTAAGAACAAGATTTAAAAATTGCAGTTATAAAACCAGATTACTTAAGAGTCTTGGAAAAAATGTTAAAATACACCTTTAAGTAAAAATGTGTAAAAGCCAATAAAGTTTGGAAAAGAATGAGGGGTTTGCCTCACCAGTAATAAGGTAATAAAACTTCATTAATTAAAACAGTGGATACTAGTACAAGAATAGATCAATGAAACAGCACTGGGAGCCTTGAGACATATGCAAGTATACAGACGAATTTAGTCTATAATAAAGGCAGTATTTCAAAACCGTGGAACGATAAAATAGTAATTCACTAAGTGATTTTGGGACAAGTGGCTAAATATTTAGGTGAACCTAAAATTAAGGCTCTGGCTCTCATCATATAATGAAGTAAAACGAGTATATTACAGGATAAAATGTAAAACAAAACAAAAACAAGAAACAACCAACGAAGGGGCGCCTGGGTGGCTTAGTCGTTAAGCGTCTGCCTTCAGCTCAGGTCACGATCCCAAGGTCCTGGGATCGAGCCCCACATCAGGCTCCCTGGAGGCCTGCTTCTCCCTCTCCCACTCCCCCTGCTTGTGTTCCCTCTCTCGCTGTGTCCCTCTGTCAAATAAATAAATAAAATCTTAAAAAAAAAAAACCAACGAAGAAAATTCAAATTACTAAAGAAAAACAGATATTAACTATATAATAATTGGAGAACTAGATATAAAATTACACAAGTCAAAAACATTAAAAAAAAAAAAAAAAAGCCCTGAGAACCCAAAACACAGGCACACATACTTTTCTCCATGTTAAATATATGAACATAGTTGAAAGACAAAAAAAAAAAAAAAAAAAAAAAAAAAAGCTAGGGAAAAAACTTCAACCTATCACAGAAGAACAATCTTCATATAAAGATTAACAGAGCAATGGATTGCAGGACAAAGGATTATGAGTATGTAATTTACAACTAGATGTAACTAGCGTATCAATATATGAAAAATGTTCAATGGAACCAGTAATTAAAGGAATGAAAATAAAACAGTGAAAAGCCTGATACTTAGTAAAGGGAAATGGGCACCATCATACATTTTTACCAGGACTATGAATAGATACAACTTTCTATAGGGCAATATGTATCAAAGTTTAAAATGCGCAGGCTTCTGGCCCAGTAATTCCTCTTTCAGGAATGTAAACTAAGGAAATCCTCTCTCAAAGATATACACATATGAATTCACCACAGTGTTTGTTACCTTGATGAACTGACAACCTAAATGCCAATTAATAACAACAAATACATACTAGTATCTCATAAACAAAAATGCTATGCATCTATTTAAAATGATATAGAGATCATACATTTACTGACATGGAAAAAAATGGTCATGACACTACATGTAAACTCCATGTGAGCAGGCTGGGCAAACCCTGGATGTCCTGTTCTTCAACCTTATTTCCAGCACCTAGAATAGTGCCTTGTACAAAAGAGCTTCCCAGAAAGCATTTACTAAACAGATTAATTTTAAAAGCAAGCTACAGAACAATAATCATAATGTTGACCCCCCCTTCTCTCTCTCCCTCCCTTCTATCTCCTTTCTCTCTCTACACACACACACACACACACACACGCACACACACACAAACACACACACAAAGACAGTCACAAAAGGTTAGGGAGTTTTGGTTTGTGTGTTTAACTTCCTTCTTTATTCCACTCTGTACTGTCTAAATTCCTTACATAGTAAACATTTTTTATGATTGGAAAAAAGTAACAAAATTGATTTTTAAGAACTCATATATTAAAAATGAACTCCAGAAAGTGTTCAGTGACGACAGCTCACAAACTACAAAAACTAAGATCAGCAATATCCAAGTGGCATTTTCTTTCATCTCCAAAGAAATACTGGTAGGTCTTCTACAATGTAGCATCTTTCTCCAGTACCAGGAAATGCCACCCTATACTAATAAAATGCAGAACTTCCAAAAGAAAAAGCACATTTTTTTCTGTAGTAAAAGGGGGGGGGGGAGCAACAAATTTCTTAAAAGTCCTCCCATCTCCTCTATTAACACATGCCCTCTTCTAGTTGGTGATAAAGATTACTATGTATAGTCATTTTTTTTTTTCAGGCTAAAATGCCAGTGAATCCATCAGAAATGTGCTCTATGCAGTTCTTTCATTTCTTTGGAAAAACAGATTTTATTTTAAAGACATTTAAAAAATTGAAATATCAAAACTAGCCACATACCCTCTGTCATTATTCATCCCACCACCCTGTTTTATATTACTCACAGACTTTATCACTACCTGAAATAACCTTATTCGAATTTTTATTATCTGTCTCTCCCTTCTAGAATGTAAGCTCTATGAAGACAGGAATTCTGTCCTTCTCACCACTGTGTCCCCAGTGAATGGCATCTAGTAGGCCTCAAGGAGTATTTGTTGAATAATGAAAAAGGGGTGTGTGGGGGGGCAGGGACAAATCTAAGGAAGACTATAAATAAGGAATTGGAAAAAAGAAGAGAAAACCACAATGAAATGTACAAGCTGACATGACTCAAGGCTATAACGTCAGCCCGGAGGTTTGGTGGACATTTTTCAAGGTGGACAGGTGCTTCACACCTATCTAAAAGCATAGAGCTCTTCCAGGAAGAAGAAAATCCACAGGGAGGTCCCCGGGTAGCTGTGTGCAGCTCCCAGAAGACTGGGAACGATCATCATCATAACAGAAATGTCGTCCAGATCGAGAAAACAACAGCAACAACATACTATACATCTTGGCCCAGATGAAAAATCAAACGAATTCTCGACACAATGAAACCAAGCAAGCAACCTTCCGCCCGACACGTAGAAAGAGCACAGTCTCCTTTCCCCTGGCCGTGCAGTCGCCCGCAGCCCAGCAAAACCCCTCACTCATCACTTTCCCCCCTCAAGGACCCCCGCCCCAGCTGGTCCAAGGGGAAAGGGAATGGGGGGCGGGGAACAGTATGAGAATCAGCTTTCTCCACCCCCACCCGAGCCCAATCCTCTCCAAAGCGCAATGCCTCCCACCCACCCACCCCGAGGCCCTGACCCCCGCGCCAACGGCTCCTCCAGCAGCCCCTCACTCACGTGTAGATGATGGCCATGAAATGCATCAGCCACAGCACCAAGAAGAGGACGAACCCGAAGACGGCCATTCCCTCCAAGGCCAGGTCCAGGAGCGCCATCCCCCGGCCTGGCCTGGCCCGCTCCGGCCGCCGCCGCGGACCGCGCTCCCGCAGGAGGACAGGGTGGGCGCCCGGCGCGGGGGCGCAGTAGGGGAGAGGAAGGTGGGGAGAGGAAGGGGCGGAGGGGGGTGGGGACGGAAGGGGCGGGCAGGGCCTGCGCGCCCCGCCCGCGCGCACTCGTTCGCGCTCTGTCCTGGGCGCGCTCGCTGCTGCGGGCGCTGCGGTGGCCGGGCTCCGTGGTCAGAGCGGCCGTGGCCCGCGCTCAGGCTCGCCTCTCTACACCCTCGCGGTCGCCGGCCGGACCCTGCGCGCCTGCGCCCCCGATGCCAACGCCCCGCCGCCTCGCCGCCCGGCCCCGGGCCGCACAACTCCGCACCCTGCTCCGCCGCCGCAGCTCCGCGCACTAATCGAAACCGGCGGCCAGCGCTCCGACTCTCCGGCGCGCCCCGCCCCGCCCCCGCCCTCCGGAACGGCGGCGCCCGTCCCTCTAAGGGGTGGTGCGCGACGCTGCTCCCCGCCCACCCTGCCGCCCTCGCGCCCGCTGCGTCACCGTCACCGTCACCGTCACCGTCGGGAGCGCGCCCCTGGGAGGCTTCTGCTGGACGCGAGCCCGCCTTCCCCGCGGGCTCCTGTCTCCCGCCGCGCCTAACCCTCGGCGTTGGGCGGCGGCGCCCGGGGCGGCCAGGAGTGCCGCCCTGGGCCGGCCTCCCTCGGCGGTGGCGGCACGTGACCCTGTGTCCCGCTCGAAGGCTGCTTGCCCTCTGCCGGGCTCCAGTGTTTCCGGGCGCCCCAGAGAAACATACGGAGTTCCAGGCGGCCGCCCGAGTTGTCTCGAAATCTAGCTTCCAAAGCTGCGTTTGCAGCTTCTCCGCCCGGCACTGCTCAGAGGGGCTTAGGCCCTCCTCCAGGCCACGTTCCTGGGCGCTTGGCTGTCCCATTGCCTTCCTCCCTCACTGCTTTTAATGCTGTGTGGTCTTGGATCACAGCCGACCCGAGAGCAAAATAATCTTATTCCTCACAGATCTGTAAGCACCATAGAGACAGCGTGTAATGTAAAAGAAATTCTCAAACTCGGAATGTAAGGAAGTCCCCTAAGACTACTGTCCAATACGGTAGCCATACGGGGCTATTGAGCGCTTAAAATGTGGCTGGTAGGAATTGAGACGTCCTGTGCGTCTAAACCATACACCGGATGTCAAAGACCACCTCCTTAATACATTTTATATTGATTACATGTCGAAGCAATATTTTTGATATATTGGGTTAAATTAAAAATTACTAACTTCACTGTTTTTGTTGTTTTACTTTTTAAATGTGGCTAGCTACTAGAAAATTTTAAATTACACATGTGGATAGCACTGCTCTAAAATGTAAAGAAGTGGCACTTTGGACAATAAGTTAACTTAGCCTTTATCTTAATTTTAAATCAGTTCAGAGAGATGTTTTAATCTAGTACTAAATGTTTCTATTTGTTTCTTTAGCCTAGATGAGTTTATATTGTTTCTTGATTGTTTTATGTTTAGACAATGTTTATTATTTCAAGTGATTTCCTTTTAAATAATCCATGACCTCCCTTGAGAGATTTCAGAATTGAATTCAATTTTGAAAAGAAGTTGGTTATTTTATCGTTGCTATTTATTATGTTTGATATTGATTAAATGAACTATCTTAATCTACAGTTAAATGGTAAACTATAATCAGTGAAGAGTTTAATGTCTGTACTGAGAACCAATTCTGCATTCACTATACTCTGTGTTTTACTGGGGTAAAATCAGTAAGAAAGAACAATGTTTACAAATGAAACTTCCATTCTTCAGTTACTGGTTAATGAATTAAAGTTATAGCGGGATAGAATACTACCAGCAAAATAACTATAAATGGAAATTTTAAAAACATCACCATTGTAGTTCATTAATTCTGGGATTCATTTTAAAAAGAAAAAGATTTTTTAATTAATTTATTTGAGAGAGAGAGAGTGAGAGTGGTGGGAGGGACAGAGGGGGAGAGAGAGAATCTCAAGCAGACTCTGCGATAAGTGCAGAGTCCTCCTACCCCCTACTTGGGGCCTTGATCTCACAACCCTAAAATCATGACCGGAGCCAAAACCAAGAATCTAATGCTTAACCCACTGAGCCACCCAGGTACCCCCAGGACTCACTTTAAAAAACTCTTTAACATGGGGCACCTGAGTGGCTCAGTTGGTTAAGTCCCACTTCCGGTTTCAGCTCAGATCATGATCTCAGGTTGTGAGACTGAACCCCGCCTCTTAAGATTCTCTCTCCCTCCGCCCCTCCCCCTCTTTAAAAAAACAACACTTTAACACATTTTAACATTTCTGAAATGTAAATGTATCTCACAGTAACATCTTAACACTAACTGGTAGATGATTTTTTCTTGATCATATGTAAGTAACAGTGCATCTTACAATGAATGCTCTCTTATATTCAATGAACTATATCAGTTGGTCAATTAAAGCATTTTGTTATATTCTGCTTTTCTCCAAAATGTTTTTTTGGAACGTTACAACAAAAGATTTTATATAGTATGAACAATAACATGGAAAATGAGGCCAAGAAAAGTGAAAGAAGCACATATTCTTAAGAACAGAATTGGTATAATTGAGTATAATCAGTAGATTAAAGATCAGCTATGTTGTACATAGGCCTAGTTAAACTTGGTCTTGTCCAAACCATTCTATAGTATCTATAGAATATTAGGATTACATATTCTAAAATGAATATGCATGAATATGTAATCCTAACATTAGAATATATAATCCTAACATTCTATAGATACTGTAAAAGTGTATATTTCTTCCACGTAGCACAGGAACATAGGAATCTAGCAAAGACCCTGTCCACTGATCTTACTTTTTGGCAGTTAACTTTTTTTTTTTTTGGTTGTCTAAAGGGCCCTCCTCTCTTTCAGAAAACCAGTTTTCACCGAGGTCAGGGCTTCTGATTCTTTCCAGGGACAATCCAGTAGCATTAGTGTATATTAGAATTCATACAGTTTGAGGAGCAATATTTTCAGAGACAAACAAAATCCAAATTTGAGTCATTTAATGGCCCTAGATATTTTAGTTTATAAAACCTTAACAAGAAAAGAATTCAAAATATCTGGTTCAAACCAAGTAGTTAGAACACATTTTTGGCTTGAACCAAACCCAAACTAAAATATTTAGCTGACTCGAAACTGAAACTGAAATGAAATTGTATTGGTTCTAGCCCAATGTCCCAGAAAAGATAGGGCAGAAGGCTGGGAGAACACAGGTACAGAAGTTACTCCAGAGAAACAAAACAATTTATCTTTGGCAAGTTGATACTCTTAGTTACATTATGCCCCAACTGCCTGTATTTAAAAGTTAGTGTTACATTTTTTAAAGTTACATTTTTAACAATCAGGATTCCTGATTTGGGTTGTGTCTAAGAAAAACATCATCTTTGGTAAGATTCTAGATAAGTTTAAAAATGTGGCACTGAAAGGCTATGCAGAGAAAAAAAGACAAATTACGCCAGGTGATTATAAATATTTGTCTTTGAAGAATGAAATGTGTTAATATTTTTTACCTGCCATTTTATGTTGTTGATTTCCTATAATGAGCATTATTGTTTTTATGGTGAAAAATGGCCATTTTTCTATGTTACAAAGGAGTTAATAAAAACCAAGTAGAAATTTTTCATAACTTTTCTTCAAATTATGAGTGGTACAGTCACTTTGGAAGATAGTTTGGCAGTTACTTACAAAACTAAACATACTCTTACCATACGATCCAGCAATCACATCCTTGGTATTTACCCAAATGAGTTGAAAACATGTCCACACAAAAACCTGCATACAGATGTTTATAAGAGCTTAAATCATAATTGACAAAACGTGGAAGCAACCATGTCCTTCAGTAGATGAACAGATAAATAAACTGTGGTACGCCCAAACTATGGAATATTATTCAGCACCAAGAAGAAATGAGCTATCAAGCCATGAAAGAC
This sequence comes from Halichoerus grypus, assembly GCF_964656455.1. Lineage (NCBI taxonomy): Eukaryota > Metazoa > Chordata > Mammalia > Carnivora > Phocidae > Halichoerus > Halichoerus grypus. Next base: position 73,017,911 of record NC_135725.1, on the reverse strand, counting down.
TTGGAGGAAGCTTGAATGTATATGACTAAGTAGAAGACTCTTTCCCACTATATGACATTCTGGGAAAGGCAAAACTATGGAGACAGTAAAAAGATCAGTGGTTGTCCAGGGAGGAGGCAAGGGATGAATAGGCGGATCACAGAGGATTTTTAGAGCAGTGAAACTATTCTGTACAATACTATAATGGTGGATACACGTATTATACATTTGTCAAAACCCATAGAATTTACAACACCAAGAGTGAATTCTAATATAAACTGTGGACTTTGGGTGATAACAATGTGTCAGTGGAGGTTCATCAGCTGTAACAAATGCACCATTCTGGTGGAGATGTTGATAGTGGGGGAGACTGTGCATGTGTTGGGGCAGAAATTACGGAGAACTGTCCGTAATTTTTGCTCAATTTTGTTGTAAGCCTAAAAATCCAGAAAATAAAGTCTATCTTTTAAAAATAAGTACTGCACTGGGCGCCTGGGTGGCTCAGTTGGTTAAGCGACTGCCTTCGGCTCAGGTCATGATCCTGGAATCCCTGGATCGAGTCCCGCATCGGGCTTCCTGCTCAGCAGGGAGTCTGCTTCTCCCTCTGACCCTCCCCCCTCTCATGCTCTCTCTCTATCTCATTCTCTCTCTCAAATAAATAAATAAAATCTTAAAAAAAAAAATAAGTACTCCACTCAAAAATATATATATTGAAAATGTTGTCTGGGTAAGTAAGATAAACTAGTTTGTCATCAGATACTAGGGCTTTGCACCTTCTAGGCACTCAAATATTTGTTGAACAAATGAATAATCTACATCGAGAGAAGTCACTGGAAAAACTGCTCATCTTTCTCCTTTGTTTGCAAATACTTTAAAAATATTTTTTCTTTGTGGAAAAAAATACACATGTACACATTAACTACCATAACCCCTCCTTCCTATTATACAATTAGATCACAGAGTGAGAGTAACTACACATTAGTTTGCCTAATCACAACCTGAAGACCTGCTCCAACGCCCATGCTCTACTTGACAGTCAACAGCATGATTTTTATGTCAGCATTGGACATATTTTCCATCTTTGTCATTATTATAAAGAAACTTTCATATAAACATTTTTAAAATCACAGTTCAGTTCCCTATGGTTAATGTGTTGTTTTTAAAAGACAGGTATACTATAAATTTTCAGCCCTATAAAAAAACTTTTTAAAAATAAAATTAAGCAAAACAAGGTGATGGATCCTCCAGAAATTGAGTAAATCTGAAGTTTCAAAAACAAAGTTAGAATCAATTGATTTGAAATTTGTGGTGCTAATGCCAAAAGAAACAATTTAATTCTTGTTCTTTCTTTTTTCTGTAAGCATGTTTGCAATTAGTTAGAAAAATGCCTTATCTACTTATTAGCTCAGGTGCTTAACTTAATGTTGGTTTTGTTACCCATGAAACAGGTAGGAACAAATCCTAAGATACTATGTAATATTACTGTGAATAGCCTTCAAATGCACAAAGGTTCTAAGCAAACTCAGTTCAGGGCCTGATCCTGACAATCCACAGGTAGAGTGTGTTTGTATGTATGGGTGTGGTCCAGGGGAGTGCCTGGAGTTCACTAGAGTTCGTTTCATTCACAGGTGTTTTGCTAACTCAGACCCAAATGACTCATTAAAAAGATTTACCTCATACTCATTTTTCTTTTCAAATTTCATATTTAATTTTATTTTAATCCATAGTGTGCTAGTGTGCTAGGTTGAAGCACTAATGTTTATTCTTAAAGGAAGCTAAATTTAAGGGGTGCCTGGGTGGCTCAGTTGTTAAGCGTCTGCCTTCAGCTCAGGTCACGATCCCAGGGTCCTGGGCTCGAGCCCCACATCTGGCTCTCTGCTCAGCGGGAAGCCTGCTTCTCCCTTTCCCACTCCCCCTGCTTGTGTTCCCTCTCTCGCTGTCTCTCTCTCTGTTGAAAAATAAAATCTTTTTTTTTTAAAAAGGAAGCTAAATTTAAAATATTTGCAAATATGTCTCATATAAATGTCAACTTTTCTTTTTCAAAATGTTTTAAAAATTGCTTTTAATTTTTTTAAAATTTTAAAAAAATTTATTGATTTATTTTCTTTAGATTTTTTTAAAAAGATTTTATTTATGTATTTGACTGAGAGAGAGAACACAAGTAGGCAGAGCGGCAGGCAGAGAGAGAGGGAGAAGCAGGCTCCCCACTGAGCAGGGAGCCTGAGATCCCAGGACCCTGGGATCATGACCTGAGCCGAAGGCAGACGCTTAACCGACTGAGCCACCCAGGCGCCCCAAGATTTTTTGTTTGTTTTTAAAGTAATCTCTACCCCCAATGTGGGGCTTGAACTCATTACACTGAGATCAAGAACTGCATGCTCCACTGGCTGAGCCAGCCAGGTGCCCCTAAAATCGCTTTCTTTTTAGATAGACTCAATTCAATTTATTTATTAAAGTTTATAATGTTAAAAACTTACCTAAGCTGTGTGTGTGTGTGTAAAAAAACTTGGTAGTTTATTGAAATAGACACTTTTACTGAACTGAGGATGATACTCTAATATTCACTGAACACAAGAACATAAGTTATATACCAGTGAGTTTTTGAAATATTAACTTGATTTTCACAAAAGTCATGAAATATATAATTAGAAGCCAAAAGATTAAGTTAGCTACCCAGGTGACACACCTGATAAGTGAGGGAGCTGGAGTTGGACCTTCAAAGCCAATACTCTTTGTATAAGCAAGTAAAATATTAAGTTATTTTAAACAATATATAGTGGATGATCAATCCTCACAGTTCAGACTGCAAAGTAGATTTTTGTTTAGCATTATTTAGTTTGGAAACCAATGTTCTCTATAGGTCAATTTCACCATCGGAGATGTAGGAAAATATATTAAGAATAGATCATTTATTTTATGCTGATACACTGGCAATTTAAACATCTTGCTCTTTAACACATTTTTTGCTTCAGTTAAGAGGAATTTCATAAAATATGCTGTCATTTCAGAACAATTCATCTAAGAGAGTAAACAACAAGTAGAAGAATTAAAAAGAACAGTTTTTTTTCATAAGTGTTTTCTTCCCATAAAATAATTCAGGGAAATGCCAATCAAATCTGCTTCTTCTGGTAGTTATTTCATTTATTATATTTATTCATTTATTATTATTATATATTAACAATATAATTCAAGTGTGAATTTAACTTTTACTAAGTAGCAAAGGCTGTTGAGATAACCTGTATCACCTGAGCTTAGGATCTCTACAAAATACCTTTTATCTTAAGAATGCTTTGTTTTAGGATTCAGTATAGACTATCAGTTAAGCACATCCACTGTGTCTTAGTTTGAATCCCAGTTCTACCATTTACTAGCTATATGTTGTGGGCATTAAAGTACATATTTTAAATATTCAGAACAGTTTCAAGCACATGTAAATTCTATGAAAGTTTTATTACCATTCCTTAATAGAGTTCATTCATTCTAATTTCATCTAGATCACCTGTTTTCTCCACTTCTCCCTCTGTTTTTACCTATAGAAAATAAAATTATACTTACAAGGATTTTTTTTTTTTTAGCAAATCAGTCTATCTGTAATAGAAGCATATAACATTCTACAAGTCCTGCATTTTACACAAATAAGAATATCCTATAGATCTCATTTTCTTGCCAACATAACTGGTTTAGTCAATCAGAAACAAGTGCAATTAGATGACAATTGTATGGAATAGGAAAAATATAATTAAATAGTAAAGAGCAAACAAAGATACATTTTTTAAAGATTTTATTTATTTATTCATGAGAGACAAAGAGAGAGAGAGGCAGAGGCAGAGGGAGAAGCAGGCTCCCTGCCGAACGGGGAGCCTGATGTGGGACACTATCCCAGGACCCCGGGATCATGACCTGAGCCGAAGACAGATGCTTAACAGACTGAGCCACCCAGGTGCCCACAAAGATACTTTTATTCCATGAATAAATTCCTTTTATTTCAGGCCTTGAAATATAATATTATACCAAGCAAAGAATAAGATTAAAAAGGTATTTAGATATACAGGGGGCCTTCTGACATGTAAGAAACGGTGATATTGAATAAGTGTTCATAATATTTGTTGTAATAAATAACTTTAAAATACTCAGAATAAAATGCATCAGGCTATCAGGATTGACAGAGGCAAAGCTTCTAGAGTCTAGTTTACATGACAATATATATACATGTTTTATTGTGGTTTTTTTTTGGTTTGTTTTGTTTTTTTAGCTCAGACTTGGTTTTAAAAAAAAAAGATTACAACAGGGCACCTGGATGGCTCAGTCAGTTAAGCATCTGCCTTCAGCTCAGGTCATGATCCCAGGGTCCTGGGATGGAGCCCCACATGGGGCTCCCTGCTCAGCGGGGAGCCTGCTTTCCCTCTCCCTCTGCCTCTCCCCCTGCTTGTGCACTTCTCTCTCTCACTCCGTATCAAATAAATAAATAAATAGATCTTAAAAAAAAAAAGATTATAACATTTGCATAGTTCCAAACTAAGAATGAATTTGTGAAGATAAGCCCTCCATCTAGCCTAGCAATTTTATGGTTCAAAAATCCTATCAGATTATTTTTAAACCTTTATTTTATTGTGGGCATAAATTTGAAGTGTTATCTCAAGTGTGAAGAAGCATGAAACAGCCCATTGTGCAATTCCAGGAAATAGAAACAACTACTGGGGCCTTTTCCATACTAAGCTCATCCCTAAATTCAATAGCCCATTGTAATTATTTTGTAATCATTTGGGTTTGGGAGACATCATTAAGGGCCAGTCACTGTACAATGGAAAATATTGAGCAAAATTATATGAACAAGACTGTTCAGATAACAAGGTAAACAAATGGCTTTCCTAATCAGGTATTTCTTTTCCTTTATTCCTCAACAAATTTCAAAAGAAACTATGTTCCAGGAGAACATTGTTCTCATGCTTTGGATACAAAGTTAAAATTGATGTAATCATTTTTCCCCCCAGAAGTTTGCAGTTGACTATGGAAGATAAACATCAAAACATATCATTGTATGCAATGTTATAAGTGTTGATAAAGAGGTGTGAGGAAAATTGTTTGGGATTGGGAATGATTATTTTAATTTAGTAAAGTCTAGAAAGACTTCATGGAGAAGTCCTGGGTCCTGGGTCCTGGGTCCTGAAGAAAGAGTAAGAGATTACCAGGTAAAGTGAGAGGAAAGCAAGATGTTTTGTGTGGTTCCTTTGTGACTCCAAGTATTTTAAACAACTGAATAATCTGAGGGAGCACGCTGGGAGTCAGCCAGAAAACAGTTTGAATGGACACAATCTGAGAAACAGTTGGCCTTGGTTAACTAAGAATTTAATTGATATGTAATTGAAAATCCAGTTATAGAGAATGTGACCATATAAATGATTGTCTGTCTAAATCAGGACGCTTTTGAGAAAGCAAGGGGGCACTATTACCAATCAGGCTAGGAGAACTGGTGTAAACTGAGACTGTCTTTGGCAAATTAGTCATGTGGCCACATACAGTTTAAAAGACACAGGAGTCAGCCAAGGCTCCATTAGGGCTCTTCCTCCATTTTTCTGTGATAGTCTTGGCTTTCTCCTTCTCAACATGTCAGTTCTATCTTCCAGCTGACTTCTCTCATGGTTGTAAGATGGCAGCTAACAGTTACCTGTCCCTCATAGTTTTCCCTTCACATGCAAGAAGAAAGAAAATGTGTTAGTTATTCAAACCCACCTAACAAAACCCCTTGATCATTGAATTGAAATCACATTTAGACCATAGAAACAACGTTAGCCATTAAGGAAATGCAAATCAGAACTATAATGAAATACCATTTCACACTTACTAATATAGCTATAACAAGTTTTGGTGAGGATGTGGGAAAATGGAAACTCACATATATTGCCGGTGAGATTGTAAAATGGTAGAGCCACATTAGGAAAAAGTCTGACAGATCCTCAAAAAGTTCAAGTTACCCCAAAACTCAGCACTCCTATGTTTGTATCCAAGAGAAATAAAAATATATGTCTACACAAAAATCTTTCAACTTGAATGTTTGTGACCCCCCTAAAATGCATATGTTGAAATCCTAACCTCCAAAGATGACATTATTAAGAAGTGGAGCCTTTGGGAGGGGAGTAGGGCATGAAAATGAAGCCTTCATGAATAGGAAGATTACTGCTCTTTTAAAAGAGATCCTACAATGGTCCCCAGCCTCTTCCACTATGTGAGGGCACAGTCAAAAGATGCCGGCTATGAACCATGAAGAGGGTTCCCAATAGGACACAACCATGTTGGCATCTTGATCTTGGACTTCCCAGCCTCCAGAACTATGAGAAATAATTTTCTATTGTTTATAAGTCACCCAGTCTGTGTATTTTGTTTTAGCAGCCTGAATGGACTAAGACAGATGGTGAACATATTTTCATGTGTTTATTGGCTATTTATATATATTCTTTGAAGAAATGTCTATTAAAATCCCTTGTTGATTCTTAATTGGCTCTTTATCTTTTTATTATTTGGCTGTATGAGTTCTTTATATATTCTAGATACAAGTCCCTTATCAGATATATGATTTGTAAACATTTATGCCATTTTGTGGATTGTCTTTTTTCCTTTCTTGATGGTGCCCTTTGAAACACAAAGTTTTTCATTTTAATGGTCCAATTCATCTATTTTTCTTTTGTCACTTGTGCTTTAATATCATATCAAAGACACCATTTCATAATTCAAGGTCACAAGATTCACTTCCCTGTTTTCTTCTTTTATAGTTTTAGCTCTTGTATTTAGGTCTTTGATCCAATTTGATTTAATTTTTTTTTTTTTAAGATTTTATTTTATTTATTTGACAGAGAGAGCAGGAGAGCACAAGCAGGGGTAACAGTAGAGGCAGAGGGAGAAGCAGGCTCCCTGCTTGGCAGGGAGCCCAATGCGGGGCTCGATCCCAGGACCCTGGGATCATGACCTGAGCCGAAGGCAGACGCTTAACCATCTAAGCCACCCAGGAGCCCCTGATTTAATTTTTTAAATTAATTTTTTATATGATGTGACATAGGGGTCCAACCTCATTCTTTTGTACATGGGCATCCAGTTGTTCTTGGCACCATTTATTTAAAAGATGACTTTTCCCCCTTGAATGGTCTTGGCATGTTTATTGAAAATCAGTTGGCCATCAATGTATGGATTTATTTTTAGACTCTCAGTTCTATTGCTAGTACCATATGGTCTTCATCACTGTAGATTGGCAGTAAGTTTGAAATTGGAATGTGTGAGTTCTCCAATTTTGTTCTTTTTCAAGATTGCTTTGGCTTTTGAGTTTCAATATGAATTTTAGGATCAGCCTGTCAATTTCTACAAAAAAAAAAACAGCTGAGATATTGATAGGGGTTGCATTGGATCTATAGATCAATTTGGGTAGTATTGCCATCTTAAAATTAAGTCTTCTGATACATGAATATGGGATGACTTTCCATTTAGTTAGGTCTTCTTTAATTTCATTCAACAGTGTTTTCTACTTTTTAGTGCACAGGTCTTACCTTTCCTTTCTTAAATTTATTCCCAAGTATTTTATTTCTTGGGAAATTTATTTCCAAAGTATTTTATTCTCTTTGATGCTATTGTAAATGGAATTGTTTTCATTTGTGGATTGTTTATTGCTAATGTATAGAAATACAACTGATTTTTATATATTGATCTTGTATCCTGAAGCCTTACTGAACTTGTTTATTAGTTCTAATGGCTTCTTTGTGGGTTCATTAAGATTTTCTATATAGAAGATCATGATCTTCCAATAGAAATAGTTTTACTTCAAAAAAAAAAAAGAAAAGAAATAGTTTTACTTCATTCTTTTCAATCTGAGTGCCTTTTATTTCCTTTCCTTGCCTAAGTGCCCCAGCTAGAACCTCTAGTATAATATGAATAGAAATGGCAAAATCAGAAATCCTTGTCTTGTTCCTGATGATGGGGTGGGGGACCTTTCAGTCCTTCACCACTAATTATAATCTTAGCTGTGAGTTTTATCAGGGTGAGGAAGTTCCTTTATATTCCCAGATTGTTGAATATTTTTATCATAAAATGGTGCTGAATTTTGTCACATACATTTTCTGCATCTACTGAAAGGATTATATAGTTTCTGTCCTTTATTTTATCAGTATGGTGTATTACATTGATTGATATTCAGATGTTAAACCAACCTTGTGTTCCTGGAATAAATCCCACTTGGTCATAGTGTATAAACCTCTTTAGATATTGCTGGATTCAGTTTGCTAGTATTTTGTTGAAGATTTTTATGCCTATATTCATAATGGTAGTTTTATGTTCTTACAATGTCTTTCATTTTGGTATTGATAATACTGGCCTCATAGAACAGCTGGTTAGCATTCCCTCCTCTATCTAATTTTTGGAAAGTTTTTGAAGGATTTGTGGTAGTTCTTCCTCAAATGTTTGGTAGAATTCACTAGTGAAGCCATCTGGGCTTGGGTTTTTCTTTGGGTTTTTTTTTTTTTAATTATCATTTTGATGTCTTTACTTGTTATAGGTCTATTCAGATATTCTATTTCTTCTTGAATCAGTTTCAGTAGTTTGTGTCTTTCTAGGAATTTTTCTATTTTATCTAGGTTATCTGCTTTGTTGACAAACAGTTGTTCATATTACTCACTTGTAATCCTTGTTTATTTCTGTAAGCTCAGTAGTAAAGTCCCCTCTTTCACAGCTGACTTTAGAAATTGAGTCCTCTCGTTTTCTCTTGGTCAGTCTAGCTAAATGTTGTCAGTTCTGTTGATCTTTTCCAAGTACCAACTTCTCATTTCACAGGTTTTCTCTATTGTCTTTTTTATTCTCTATTTCATTTATTTCCATATTCATTTTTATTGGTTTCCTACTTCTGCTTACATTGAGTCTTGCTCTTTCTTTTTTTCCAGTTTCTTAGGGTGGAAGTTTAGATTCTTGATTTGAGATCTTTCTTCTTTTTTAATATAGATGTTTACACCTATAAATTTCTCTCTGCAGTGCCTTAGCTATACCCCATAAGTTTTGGGATATTGTAGTTTTGTTTCCATTCACCTCAAAGTATGCAAATAGGGCAAATGAAAATGTCACAAGACCAACTGTTCTTACCCAGATTCAGACATTTTTCTCAAATAAGTTCTCCTCAGGTGATTGTGGGTTTTTGGTTAATTTACAGAGTTCTGAAAAAATTAATTTTGACAGTTTCTGCTAGTGTTCACATTGCTTTTAGTGTTTCAGAAAGATAGAATTTAATATTCTTATGTTGTGATATTTAACTGCTTAGCATACATAGTAAAATGGGAGTTAGGTTATGTCTTAACTTAAGACTGCTTAGGAAAGGGAAATTTTTACTAGCATTTATAACCTCCTATGTTACAGTAACTTTTCCAATCTCTTCTTATGTCTATGTCCTCCTATCACCTTGACCAGCTCATCTTGTGCATGGGCCCTGATGATTTATTCCATGGTTTATATTACCAACTAACCTTGGCTAGGATACATACACTTATCAGTAGAACTGGAATCCTGTCAGAGGACTACTAAACGTATATGCTGGAAAGAGATAGGAATTAATCTAATATTCTAAAGAAGAAATAAAAGGAAAGTAGTTGTGTTAATTTTGGCAATTCATAATTCTTCCAAGATGGACTATTGTTAGATCCCTAGAAGAGAATGAATGAGAGGCAGATCCACAAATTTTATACCTTTCTTCGATTTGCAATGGAATCTACTCATTATTAATATTAGGGAAGGTGCTGCTCCACATTGAGCCAAATTACTCCCAAGATTTTATTGAACATCCTCTTCTGGCTCCAAGTGTTGGATCCCCCAACAGGCAGATGAAGCACATTTATCTATTCACTCATTTAACAAATATTTGTTGAGTACCTATTATGTAATAGACACTGTTTTGAGTGATGGGGAAATAGCAGTGAGCAAAACTAAGTTCCTGTTCTTATGGAGCCTGTATTCTAATAGAGAATGCAGGCAATAAAAAAATATATATAGTATAGTGTGGTAGAAGGGGTAAAGAGTAAATATCTCTGCAGTAGTAGATGGCTTCTCTGAAGAGATGACATTTGAGTAAAGACCTGAACAAAAAGAGGGAGTAAGCCATGTAAATATGTAAAGAGGGAGAGTTTCATTTAGTGCAAAGTGCAAGTGCAAAGGCCCTGCAGAAGAGTACATTTGACTTCTTGGAGAAGAGCACATAAGCCAGTGGGAGTGGAGTATAGTGAGTGAAGGGAAGAAAGGTAGGAAATTGGGTCAGAGTAAAGGCCAGGGTCTAGACAATATAAAGCTCTGACGGTCATAGTAAGGATTTTGGATTTTACTTTGAGATCTGAAGCCACTGGAACATTATGAACGCATGGATGACATGATTTTGATGTGACTTTAATATGATCTCTCTGACTGTTGTATAGTGAAGAGTCCATGAGAATAAGAGTGGAAGCTAATAATCCAGTTGGGAGACTATTAAAACAGTCCAGGAAAAGGATGATGTGGATTGTATTAGGGTACATATATTTTTTTATTGCATGCCTTCTCCATTAAAATATAGATTCCATGAGAACAGGAACAGTGGAGGTGAAGTGAGTAAGCAATTAGACTTAAGATGTATTTTGAACATGGTGCCAACAGGATTTGCTAATAAACAGGATAGAGAGTATGAGAGAAAGAAGACAGTCATGAATGGTTCTAACATACAGAGCCTGAGTAACTGGGTGAACAGTGGTCCAACTTACTGGGATGGTGATCACCACAGGGAACAGATTTGGAGAGAAAATTAAGAGTCTTGTTTGGATGTGTTACAAGTGAGATACCTATTAGGCATCTGCGATAGATTAAAGATGGCTATGGATTCTCTGCTTCCCTTCCCTTTGAGAGACAGAGTCTAATTCCTCTCTTCTCAAATCTGGGCTGCAATTGAGACTTGCCTGACCTACAAACAGTGGTAAGAGTGATATTTTGGAACACCCTAGGTTAGGCCATGAGAAGCCTCGCAATTTCTACCGAGGCCTGTTGGAACATACTCTAGGGTGCCCTGATCCTCCACGTAAAAAATCTTACCCTCTCAGACCACCATGCTGGAGAGGCCACAGTAGGTATTTCATTCAATGATCCCAGATAGGTTTAGCTTTCTGGATGTCACTACCAAAGTGAAGCTGTCTTAGATTCTCCAGGCCTGGACATCTGCCAAATGAATGCTAATGAGTGATCTCTGTCAATGCCAAATTCCTCACCTACGAAATGGTGAAATAGAACAGTTGAACAGTTGTTTTATGCCATTACAATTTTTGGCAATTTGTTACACAGCAGTAAATAACTGGGAGAAAATCCAAGTATTGAAAATATAAATCCGGGGCGCCTGGGTGGCTCAGTCGTTGGGCACCTGCCTTCGGCTCAGGTCATGATCCCAGCATCCTGGGATCAAGCCCCACATCGGGCTCTCTGATCCGCGGGAAGCTGGCTTCTCCCTCTCCCACTCCCCCTGCTCTCGCTGTCTCTCCCTCTGTCAAATAAATAAATAAAATCTTTAAAAAAAAAAAAGAAAAGAAAACATAAATCCAAGGGTCATCTACATGTAAATAAACTTTAAGAGCATAAATGAAATTATTATGTAGGTGTTCTTAGCCTTTTGTATGACACAGAACCCTTTGGTAATCTAGAGATTTTTATGGACCCCTCCTCAAAAAAACTTTTTTTAGATGTAAAATATTAAATATATAGTATTACAAAGGAAGTCAATTATACTGAAATATCATTCTATCCACGTATCCAAAGACTAAAAAGCCATCAGCATTGATAAAACAGATTGATAAAGTCATCAGTATTGATAAAGAAGAGGCCTAAGAACTGAACTCTAAGACACTCAGACTCAGATGTTTAGAAGTTAGCAAACTGAATTAATCCAACACAGAAAATTGAGACAGAATAACCCGTGAAATGGGAGGAAAATTAGAAGACTTTAGTGTCATAGAAGCCAAATAAAGATAGGGATGAAAGGGAAGAATATGATTAATTAGTAAGCTGAGAAAATTAGGTGAGAGGTCCTGAATACATAAGGGTGTGGCACATGGAAGTGCTGAGTTTGAGTCCACATTCTAAAAAGGGCTTGGTGGGGCACCTGGGTGGCTCAGTTGGTTAAGCGACTGCCTTCGGCTCAGGTCATGATCCTGGAGTCCCGGGATCGAGTCCCACATCGGGCTCCCTGCTCAGCAGGGAGTCTGCTTCTCCCTCTGACCCTCCTCCCTCTCACGCTCTCTGTCTCTCATTCTCTCTCTCGCAAATAAATAAAATCTTAAAAATAAATAAATAAATAAATAAATAAATAAATAAATAAATAAAAAGGGCTTGGTGTTAGCATAAGAGGCTGTAGAATGTGTGGATGTCCTCATCCAAGGTCATGTCCTCTTCCCATAGCCAGTGGATGATCACTACGGGCATATAAAGACCCAGCCCTCTCACTCCAACTTGGGACAATTCTGATGGGTCATCCCAGCTTCAGATAGAGACATCTTGGTGGCTGAGGCCTCCAATGTGACCACATCACAGTTTAACTTCCTACTCTGTTCAATCTTACTTCTCCCCTTCTTCTTCATAGATGCAGCGCAGCACCCAAGAGGACTCCCTAATAAACCTCCTGCATGCTTATCTCTGAGTCAGCTTCCTGTGGGAAGCCAACCTTCCACCCTGCTTTGGGATTTAAAGACTTTGTAAGTCAGGTTAAGAGTCTGGACATTATTCTGAGGATAAAGTGGAATCATTAAAGGATTTTAAGAAGGGGTAATGTGATCAGCTATGGTTATTAAATCCTCAGGCTACAGTGTAGAGAGTAGATCCAAGAAGGCTTGATTGGAGGCAGGGAAACCATATATGCAGACACTGAATTACACAGACACATGATAATGCCATGACTTTGGAGATGTGACAATAGAGATGAAGATAAGCTGACAAATTCTAGAAATATTTAGAAGGCTCAAACAAAAAGACTAACTGATTATATGTAGAAGTGAAATTGTGGGAAGAGTCAGTAATGATGTCCAGGTTTCTGGATTGAACAACTAGTGATGCCAACTAGTCACAGCTTTAAAAAAAGAGGACACTTCCTACTCCCTATTGCATCTGAGCAGCACTGTAAATTGGTCAGCAGCCTAATAATTTTCTGGGTCCTATATATGGCGACTCTCTCCCACCCACTCCTGGTAGAATGTATAGCCAGCCATTCCCCTTCCAATTCCTCACAACTAGTAAAAGAAAGAGGACACAACTATTTTGTGTCCACAAAACATATGTAATTTATTTATGCCCAAAAGAGAATGCAAGTTAAACATATGAAAACATTAAGGAGAAGCAATACAGTATAGAGGTTAAAAGCATTCATTTTGGAGTTAGACCAAATTCAAACCCTGGATCTACCAGTTATATCAATTTGGACAAGTTATTAACTTGCCAAATTATTAACTCTGTGGCTTAGTTTATCTCTGAAATATGGATAATGATGGCACCTACCCCAAAGGATTATTGCAAGTATCCAATAAATTAATACAAATAAAATGTTTACGTATACTAATCACTTAATAAATGTTATCAATTATTATTCCACTGGAATGTAAGTTCTATGAAGACAGAACTTTTTCTTTTTTCCCTGATGAAATCCTAGTGTTTGGAATAGGGCCTGGTGCCTAATAAATAGAGTCATACAATAAATATTTTTTTGATGAATGAAATCCCTGAGAGTACAAATTACTTACCTCAATGTGAATTCTTTCCTCCCTCCTCAGTAACAGAATCTGGATTTTTGTCTGGGCATCTTACCACCTGGAATTATGTTTTCCAGCTTCCCTTGTAGCTAGTTTTGGTCAATGAAATGTAAACAAATGTTTTGTGAAATTTTCATGAAGGCCACATAAAGAAAACTGCCCCATCTGCAAGTGGCCCTTTATTGCCCTTACGCCTTTTCTTCTCCTTCTGGCCTGCAACTAAGACAAGACGCCTGCAGCTGCGGCTGCCATCCTGAACCACGAGGTGCCTTAAGGATGGCAGCTATGTGCTAATATGGCAGACAGAAATACAGTAGCTCGAAGTCCATATGTTATCAGATTGCTGCTGCACTAACCCAGGAATGCCTACCTCCAGACTTCTTCTACAGGAGAAATACATTTCTGTATTTTTGAGTCATCATTGTTTTAGGGCATTTAGTGAAATACTGCCCAACTAATCCTAATTTTTTTTTTAAAGATTTTATTTATTTATTTGACAGAGAGAGACAGCGAGAGAGGGAACACAAGCAGGGGGAGTGGGAGAGGGAGAAGCAGGCTTCCCGCCAAGCAGGGAGCCCGATGTAGGGCTCGATCCCAGGACCCTGGGATCATGACCTGAGCCGAAGGGAGACGCTTAACGACTGAGCCACCCAGGCACCCCTCAACTAATACTAATTAAATACATTTGTCAAATTTATATTTTAAACTATAGTAATAAAACCAATTTTTCAAGCTCTGAGTCCTGTACAACAACTTTAACAGCATTATAGAAGGGGAAAGACGGGAGATCAGAGCTGGAATGGATAAGAATAAGGACTGTAGTGCTTAAGGGTTACTTTCTTATGCCATGCATTACAGGGAGAAGATGATTACTTTACACAGTTAGAAATGGTTGCAGGATAGGATTTTGAAAACCAATTAACAAAAGGCACAGTGGTATCTGGTAAAGTGGTCTGAGTGGGCCATTTTACCCTTGGGAATTTTTATATGAATTTAACAGGAGGTACTTTGTCCATAATAAGAAGAAAGGGAAATCCATATATATTTAATACCCATAATGAATTAACTTCTTCCACATACATGAAATTATTTAAATCTCACACCTGGGATAGTGGGTATTATTTGCTACATTTTCAAATAAAGAAATTGAGGCATATAGATGTTTAATTGGATTGCCCTCAGTCATAATGTAAGTAAGTAGTGGAGGTGGGGTTTGAGCCTATGTCTGTTGGGCCCCAGAGCCCTTGTGCCTCCCCTCACCCCTCATTCCACATAACCAACCACATAAACTCATTCTCAAAGGCCCAAGATCTGTGTTCCTCATCACATGTCTGAAGATGGTCTACATATTTATTTCTTTCGGCATAACCTGCCTTTACTTTTTCATTTTCTAACATTTTGGAAACTTGAGGTCCATTGCTCTAAATCCATCTTTATTTTTCACAGGCCTTGTTTTCAAACCACAGATTCCTATTCACAAGGTGACGGAGGCTCCTAATATCTCCCTCAACCACTCTGACTGGCTGGAGCCTGTCCTTCCAGTGCTAACCAAATGCAGGTGACTCAAATTGAGATTATGACCCTCTCATCAGACCAGCTAGAGAGAGTAGATGGCCTGCCTTGGCCACACCCCGTTCTCCTTCCCAGACCTTTTCTCATTTACTATATAAGACCTCAAGTTTGCTCCACCTCTGTGCTCTTTCTCTCAGCGAATGTCATCACCATCCATCCTGTTGCCTAAGCCAGAACCTTCTGAACCATTCGTAACACTTCCTTCTCTCTCATCCACCACATACAAGAAATACCAAGCTCCTTCTTCCTTACCTTTTATGTGTAAAAGTAATCCATCTCCTATTTCAGGCCACCACTCTCTTACTGATATTACTGCTAATTTTTCTTCCTGCTTCCAGTCCATTCTACAACTAGAGTGGCCACTTCAAAATGCAAATCTTGTTATATCACTCCCCTTTTTAATTTTTATTGAGGTATAACTTAATAAAGATGTTAACTTAGTAAAGTGCCCAAAGTGTAACCTAGTAAAGTGCCCAAATCTTAAATATATGACTTGATATATATTCAGTTATGTATACCAGATCAAGATGTAAAACATGCTGCCATGCCAGAAGGCTCACTCATGTCCCCACTTCAGTCATGCTCCACCTCCAAGGTAACTACCATTCTGACTGCTGCCACCACAGATTAGTTTTGTTTGCTTTAAAAATTCATATAAATGGAATCATACAATAGGTTCTTTTTTGTGTATGACCCTTTCACTCGATGTCTGTGATATTCATCCAGTATGTAGCATATATAAGTAGTTCATTCTTCTTTATTGCTATGTAGTATTTAATTCTATGAATATACCCTCAATTTATTTACCCTTTTTACTGTTGATAGCTATTTGGGTCATTTGTAGGTTTTAGATAATATGAACAAAACTGTTTCAACATTTTTGTGTTAGCACATGCATTCATTTTTTTCGGTACATAACCTAGGGTGGAACTGCTGGGTTGTAGAGCATTAGTAGGTATTGCATATGAGAATTCCAGTTACTCCATATCCTTATCAATTCTTGGTGTTGTCAATATTTTCAATTTTAGTCATTCTGACTTTCAAAAATTCTTTCTCTGACACCCCATCTAGATAAAAGTATAAACTCCATAATGTGATGGACGGAGTCCTTCATAATCTGACTTTTGCTTATATGTTCAGCTTCATATTCTCCTTGAATTTTAAGCTGTAGTCCTGCTCAACTACTTGTGTATCTTTCAGAGTTCTTTGGTTGGTTGGGTTCATTCTGTTTTTCTCCTGGCCTTTGCACTATTCATCTCTTGTGTCTACACTCAGATTGAGTCCTTCTCATCCACTGAGTCTCAGCTTAGACAACACTTTCTAAACTTTCCAACTTTCAAGATTCAGTAAAACGCCCTTCAGTGAGCACCCAGGGTTCCATGCGTTTACTCTTTTTTTTAATATGCATCACACTATATTGCAATTGCCTATCAACTTGTCAATTTTTCCTGAGGGCAAGGACCGTATCTTGTTCACTTTCATATCACCAGTGCTTAGAAGAGTATGGGCACATAATAGGTGCTTAAGAATACATGAGTTAATGAACAAATTAATGAATTAATCAACTGAGTATCAATGCTGTAATTCAAATTATTATTATTAGGAACTCAATTATCAGGCTACTTTGGGATTAATATATTGGTTTCTAAATTCTCATTCCGTAGGTTGTGTTTTGACAAGTGATAGTAAGGGAAAAAAACACAGTAAGTCTTAAATAATTAGTTATTCAATCCATAGAATTAAATAAGTCTCAACTGATAGGAGGGGATGAGAATTTTTCAAAATACACATGCCTCTAAAGATTCAGTTCCTGCAATTTTCAACTAAGGCAAAACATTGGAAAAATCTGGAAAGCTTTCAAAAAATACTGATGCCTGGAGACCTAACTCTGGAGTTTCTGATTTGGGTTGGAGTGAGTCTTTTTGAGGCTTGCCCACTGTAAAGCACAATAGGGATATAGTCAGAAAGTTCTGGGGCTGGGGGGGAGTGACTTATTGACAAAAAATGAGTATAGAAAAGCCAATAGACAGTTATATATAGTGTGTGTATATATATATATAGTCATGGCTCTGGAGGGCTGTGAAACTACAGGGTCTGTCATGGTTCATATTAAACTATCATTTTCAATGGCAAACCTTCTTTAATGTGGAAAGAAGAGAATCATATATACAAGGTAATATTGTAAACATCTGCTCTTAAGTTGGAACATCTGTTAGGAAAATAAGAAATTTGGTTATCTAGCTGGGATCTTGGGCTTAATATAGATTCTAATATCTTAGGTGGGAATAACCCCTTGAAATGTGTCCAGTAATAATGTAAGTAAGAACCTTAGAGAATTGGGCCCCAGATATTTAAACTGAGTCTATTGAGGCAATATTGGTGTCAAGTCTTCTTTCTTCCAAAGGCCCTTTCAGATATAAGCAGAATGTATTGGCAAGATTCTCCCCACTCCTCTATTGGGCCCACAAGTGCCTTCCAAATGATTTAACCCTGTTTAACAGATTTAATTTTAACAGATCTCATATGGCCTCCCTGGTCTTTGAGAGATAGATAGAACTGACTCAACTGTCCTAATTCCATAGCCAGCAAGAGTTCAGAGCCCTTTGCAAAACTTCTGCACAGTCTAGGGGGCTTACATCTCATAGTCTTTCCTGCATACTGGGCTTCGGCCTCTTCTGTCCCATTTTCCATTCTGAGCAGGTCACTCTGTACACAGAATTCAGTTTCTTCATTGGTTCCCACACAAACCCCACTCATACACACAGAATTTATTTAAGAGCAGGGGCTTGTAGGGGGGAGAGATTACAACACAGAGAATACATTAAACAACTTTTAAAAGCCACTTTAGATATTCTTGTTTTAAAAAGTCTTGTTGGTGCCCCTCCCATTCCCTAATTAGGGGACCCTTCTCCTGATCAATCTGCCTATGCAGAACCCAGTCTCATATATTCCCCAGGGTCCCTCTTTTTCCTCCACTGTCACAATCAACTGTTCTGTCCTGTCCTGCTGGTACCCCATCCTCTCCAGATAAACAAATTCCTCTCTTTGGCTTAGGTAGCAAGGCTGATCTCCTTAGGTTGGCCATCAGGCTGACACACATGCTCTTATGACCCCATCTCCTATCCCAAACAATTTTGAGGCATTTTTCCCTCCTTACATTTCCTCCCTTAGAAACTGTTAATTGAGTACTTTCCTTAGTTTGTTAATTGAGTACTTTCCTCACTTTATTACAAACATTTGCCAGAGTTAGAGGTGGCCCTGAAATAAACAGGATGGACTTGCTTTCCTCACTCCATCTAAACTTAGCTCCTGGCCTGCTTCTCTCCCCATCTCCCCTGCGCTCCAGGGCAGCAGAGAGAGGAAAGGAAGGAACAAATGCAGAGAGGACTGGTCAAAGAGGAACTCGGGGGAAGTTAGTGTTCCTGGCTTCGGAAAGAAAAATTGAAACTACAAAAAGGGGACAGGAAGTATTTGTTCTTCCTTGCTGTATGTGGGCCCCTTTCTTCCTTCCTTCTCCTACCTTTTTCAGGAAGTACTGGTGGTCCTGAGATCTGGAAACTAGTGCCCTTGGGTTTGGGTGGGTTCCAGCCTGATCCTTACTTTCATTAAAATTTTGGTATTTTGTTCATCATGAAGTTGTGTGGTTTGTTGTTTTTTTTTTTTTTTTTTTTTAAAGAATTAAGGCTGATGCTTTGGGGCATGCAACTCTTTTTCTTTTTTTTAAGATTTTATTTATTTATTCGACAGAGAGAAAGAGAGAGACAGCAAGAGAGGGAACACAAGCAGGGGAAGTGGGAGAGGGAGAAGCAGGCTTCCCGCCAAGCAGGGAATCCCATGTGGGGCTCGATCCCAGGACCCTGGGACCATGACCTAAGCTGAAGGCAGACACTTAAATGACTGAGCCACCCAGGCACCCCTGGGTTTGTTTTTTTTTTTGTATTAATTTTTTTATAACAGCTTTATTGAGATATAATTCACATACCATAACATTCATCCTTTTAAAGTGTACAATTCAGTGGTTTCTCAGTATATTCATAGAGTTGTACCACCATCACTGTTACTTAATTTTTATTTTTTAAAGATTTTATTTATTTTTATTTTAGAGAGAGAGAGTGAGACAGAGAGTGCGTGAGCAGGGGAGGAGTAGAGGGAGAGGGAGAGAATCTCCAGCAGACTCTGCGCTGAGCACAGAGCCCAATGCAGGGCTCGATCCCAGGACCTTGAGATCATGACCAGAGCAGAAACCAAGAGTCAGTCACTCAACTGACTGAGCCACCCAGGTGCCCTACCATTATCTAATTTTAAAACATGTTCATCACCCAAAGCATCAATTTTTATTTAAAGAAATATTACATTAAATATTACTGAGTGTATAATTACATACACACTGCCTCTACTCAGCTTTCACATCTGACACACACATCTGGAGCTGTCACACACTCTCTATCCCAGCCCCAGGGATATCACTCATCTTTTTTTTTTTTAGATTTTATTTATTTATTTATTTTAGAAAGAGAGGGAGAGAAAGAGCACACATGGTGGGGGTGGGGGTGGGGGCAGAGGAAAAGGGAGAGAGAATCTCAAGCAGACTCCATGCTCAGTGCACAGCCTGATTCAGGGTTTGGCGGGAGGCAGGGCAGGGGTGGGAGGACTCAGTCTCACGGCCCTGAGATCATGACCTGAGCCCAAACCAACAGTCTGATGCTTAACTGACTGAGCCACCCAGATGCCCCATCATTCATCTTGCCTCCACTCTCCTATACCTCTTTATCTCCCTGATGCCCTCCTGCCCCCTGCCAACATCATGCATTGCTCAAACACAACTCTACCACAGATATCTCATTCTTTCCTTCACATTACAACATTAAAAGAGTGGAGGGACATGTAAGGATTCCAGGGTTGTTGGAGGTATTGGTTATGTTTACTATACATACAAATACTCTATTTCATGTTGAAGGACTAGTTTGGGTTTCCATGAGTGACTGTACTTTTGAGTGACACTCATAAAATTTCCCCCATGGACATGTAGTCACTTGTTTTCAACTGTTACATTGTGTTCCTTTTGAAAAAGGCCAAGGAAAGGCTGGCCACGTATGGACACAGAAACTTATAAATCAAAGATAAACTGAAAAATTAAGAGCTTTTTACATTCCATTTATAGCAATCACTTTCTTGTCTTTATGCCCTACAAGATCTGAAACCAAAGGTAGTTGCCACATCATTAATACATGCATGCAACCATTATACATCCTAGGTCTCAGAAGGGCAGCATTCAATAGCATAGGCAACTTTTAAGCTGCAAAAGGGAAAAAAAAATGTGTGTGTGGAGAGAGTACATCAGCATCCTTAAATCTTAGGACTAGAAGTAATCTAACAATTCTCACTGCAGTCCAGGAATTTTGTCTGTGGCAACAGCTTCTTACCAGGTGGGAATCGGCCTCCTCCTGAACACTGCCAGGGTTGAGTGCTCTTGCCTTCTCAACACTACCACTCCAACCTCTAATGGTAGGAATTTTTGGGGGGTGTTGAAGCCAAAATTATTTTCCTAAGCATTAATACTATTGGCCCTAGTCCTTCTCCCAGAATAAAATAGAACACTTTATTCCATCTGTTCTAACAGTCTATGGGGAATTTATTCTTTACTTAGCTGATTTGACAAAGATCTATTGAACTCCACTGGGTGCCATACAATACAGTAGCTACTGGGGAAATAATGGAGAGAAAACCAGTCACAATTTCTGTTGCAAAATTTAGTAATCGTACTTGGAGACGGAAATGAAGGAGAACTTGAATAAATGGGAAGAATTGGTAACATGAATTGGGAAAGATAAGCGATTGTTTAATAAACTCAGGATGCACCTGTTAGTTATTTCTGCATTTCTGCTCTCTTGTTGACATGGGAATTAGGAGGCAGAAACTGCAGGAGCCAGGATTTGGCATTAGACAATACCAGGAGACAAAAAAAACTGAAGACATGCCAACGGATTCCAAGGAAATTAGATGGTAGGCATATCACAGATGTTTTGGGCAGCCCAAGATCCACAGGTGTCAATGATGCTAGGGTTCCAAGATAAAATAGAGGATGTTCAAATAAATTTTAATTTCAGCTAGACAACAAATAATTTTTTTAGTGTAAGTATATGTCATGCAATATTTGGAGCACATACTAAAAAATTATCTATTGTTCATCTAAAATTCTAATTTAACTGGGCATCCTGTACTTTTATTTGCTAAATCTTGCAACTTTACATGATGCCAATAATTGGTGACGAAGACAAGATTCTCCAATTTGTGTAACTGGCCTTTTTAATTCGCTAAGAAACAGAAAGTAAATGGAGTCAAACTGAAGAAGCCAGAGCTCCAATCTCCAATGAGTAGAAAGAGGCAGAAGGAAGAGGTAAGAAACGGGAGAATGACAAGTGGTAATGAAACTAAAGCCAGTGACCTAGGGCCCATTCCTGGCATGGAGCCTGTATTATAGATCCTACAGCTTGGTTTTATTGCCAAACCAAAATCCATTTCAGATCATGTACATATCTTAATTTAACATTCGGGGCAGCTAAAAATGAGGTGGAAGGGAGCCAGAAGCTATAGACCCCCTTAACTGTCCTATCACATTTTTTTTGGCTGAGTTCTAGTTCACTTTGGGATTAACCTGTAATCTGAAATTTTGTTCTTTTCTAGCTATCAGTATAGCTGACATTGTTTGCTAACTTATTTTCACAGTAAATCTTCCTTGTAGAAAACTCCAATTGGTCTAAGAAGAAAAGGATATTTTCTATACCCAGGATGGGCTACATAATTTGTGGGTCTCAGTGGGAAATGAAAATGCCAGGCCCCTTATTCGAAACTTGTTACGAATTTCAAGGAAACATTAAACCAAGCACAGGGTCCATCTAAGTGCAGAGCCTTGTGCAACAGCACAGATCATATACCCATAAATTCAACCCCTCCCATACCTTAGTCATGATAGAGAGATAAAATCTGTGTTCTAGAGCTAGGGCCAGGGATAGAAGAAGTCTGAACTCATTTTAGAACTCACAGGGATAAAAGGAACTGGGCAGACACAGGGAGCACAGGGAGGACAGATATGGGGATCAACTTTAGCTATTGCTACATTCCTCTTGAGTTGTTGTCTGGCTCACACTGACCTTGGGATAGTGAGTCTCCTCCTACTTGCTATTTTCCAAGTTTTTTTCACCACTTTCATCTGACATAGTGTATAGACCCTCTTCTAGTTTCCCGACCTCTCACTGTCCTTCCCCCTCCACCTACCTTACCTGTTTTGCCTCACCATAGAAAATCATGTTTCAGATAGGACAACACACAGTACAGTATGACCATTCCTTCCTTTGATCTGGACCCTACTTTTAATTCAGTCTAATAATATGTTAGCCTTTTCAACAGCTGCTTCATGCTTTGGGCTTATATTAAGCTAATATTCAATTAAAACCCTTCAATCTAGTCCACATGAACTAACCCCAGTCAGGACTTGAGTTTCTGCCGGTTCTCTTTAAATTTAACACGTTGGACTTCACATCTGCCTAATTTAAATTTCAGCTTGTTGATTTCATACCAGCATTCCAGCCAATTGAGATCATTTTGGAAACTGATTCTGTCATCTATGCCTTCATACACATCCCTGTTAAAAGTGCTAAACAGGGCAGCGCCTAGGACAGACAGGATCCTCTAACAAAAGACTTGCTCCTGAGTGACACAGAAACAATAATAATCCCATTCCTCTAGGTGTGGTTCTGTCAAGTGTGGAAATATGTGAGGAATCATAAGAGGAACTTATTGGACATTCCTTGACAAGTGAGCAGTCTGAAGAGTAACTTGAAATCTTTTTTTAGGTAAAGTGTTAGAAACCCAAATCACTAGCAGAAAAAATTAAATGCCCAAAGAGATAACGGGTAGGCATAAGAAATAAATTAAGAAGAAATTTAGACAAAAGAAAAAGAAAATGGGCAAAGAGGAAGGATGGGGGTCAAAAGGAAGGATAGAGATCAAGAGGGAGAGAGGAAGAGAGACCTCAGTGACATCAGCTCTAAAAGCCATGTGACCCTGTTTTAAGGTTTATCACTTCCTGCCTTTGAGTGCAAAACGAAGCTAATAGCCAGTCCTTAAAGAACTTCTCTCATGAATATAATAATTGAATTTATGGGCCACATTGGATAAAAACCAGGATTTCCTGAGGCTAATCCAACTGACTCTTTGAGGTTGGGATTCTACTTGCTACAACTGGTCATAGTCCTCTATCTTATGAAAAATAGAATTAACATCCTTCTGATTTGAATGAAATACTGCCAGGAAGATTGGCTGAGAATAACTGAGAAATTATTCCCTTGACTATTCCTATTAATAACCATTGCCCCCAGCAAATAGTAAGAGTAACTCTTAAAAGTTGAAGAGATGAAAAATTTCCTTCGAGTTTCTTCTTCCTGTATTTGATACTAAGGCACTTATAATTAAATGATATAGGATCAGATTTTATTCTTGTCAATTTTTTAAGGATTCTGCTAAAGAAGAGGGTTAAAATTAAGGCCTAATTTTATTTTTACTGAAATATCATCAGAATAGGTGACCAGACACTCCTTTATCCACATTTGCACAATATGCTCATTTACATTTCACCATGTGCTCTCACTCTTCCATGATGTTGTTCATCATGTCTCTTCTGTTGGGAATCCCTGTTCCCCCTTGTCTGTTTGGCTACTTGCTACTCATCCTTTAAAGGGTGAGTTCAAGCATAACCTCCCTAGAAATATTTCCTGATCACTCAGTTGAGTTAAGGAATATAGATGTTCTGCCTAGTCTCCTGAATATAACATGTTCTCTCTTTTTCCTACTAGGTAGTATTAAAGATAGGAACTGATTATTGTTCATCACTAAATCAATACTAAATACTAATCATTGCTTAACATAGGACCTGGCACAGGTCCTCAGTAAGTGCTCAGTAAACATTTGTGTAAAGAGGAGGACAAGGAAGAAGAGAGGAAAGGAAGGAAGAAAAGGAAGGAGATAAGGATATATTATATACAGATGGCCAACAGACACACGAAAAGATGCTCAATATCACTCAACATAAGGGAAATACAAATCAAAACTACAATGAGATATCACCTCATACCTGTCAGAATGATTAAGATCAAAACATAAGAAACAACAAGTGTTGGAGAGGATGTGGAGAAAAAGAAACCCTTGTGCACTGTTGGTAGAAGTGCAAACTGGCACAGCTACTGTGGAAAACAGTATGGAGGTTCCTCAAGAAGTTAAAAATGGAACTACCCTATGATCCAGCAATCGCACTCCTGGGTATTTACCCAAAGAATGCAAGAACACTAATTCAAAGGGATACATGCACCCCTATGTTTATAGCAGCATTATTTACAATAGCTAAGATACGGAAGGAGCCCAAGTATTCATCGACTGATGAATGAATAAAGAAAATGTGGTGTGTGTGTGTGTGTGTGTGTGTGTCTCTCTCTCTATATATATATATATATGGAATATTTGGCCATAAAAAAGAATGAAATCTTGCCATTTGCAACAACATGGATGGAGCTAGAGAGTATAATGCTAAGTGAAATAAGTCAGAGAAAGACAAATACCATATGATTCACTCATAGGTGGAATTTAAGAGACAAAACATATGAGCAAAGGGGGGAAAAAGAAGAGAGAGACAAACCAAGAAACAGACTCTTAACTATAGAGAACAAACTGATGGTTACCAGAGGGGAGGTTGGTGGGGGGTGGGTGAAATAGGTGATGGGGATTAAAGAGTACAATTATTATTATGAGCACTGAGTAATGTAGAGAATTGTTGAATCACGTATATTGTACACCTGAAACTAAGATAACATTCTATGTTAACTATACTGGAATTTAAGAATTTTATTAAATTTTTTTTTAATTTAAAAAGAATATATTATAAAATCTCATCCTACAGAATGACCTATGGTCCAGTGCCTGAAAAGAGGAAGGTGACCTTTTTTTCTTTTTTTAAAGATTTTATTTATTTATTTGTCAGAGAGAGAGACAGAGAGAGCACAAGCAGGGGGTGTGGCAGGCAGAGGGAGAAGCAGGCTCCCCACTGAGCAAGGAGCCTGATGTCAGACTCATGAGACTCCATCCCAGGACCCTGAGATCATGACCGGAGCTGAAGGCAGATGCTTAACTGAATGAGTCACCCAGGCATCCCAAGAGTAGGTGACCTTTAAAAGACTCTTCTAGTCTTATAATTCTTGTCTTATAATTCTAATCTTTTTATTTCTAAGTTTTCATCTATCCAAATCCTGTGTAATGACCTATGATTCAAAAAGAAGACAGATGACCATTTAGCAGAGCTGCACTGCAGATATTCAAGCACATTGATGAATATCATCCTGTTAATTCACATAAATCCTCAAGTTTCTGATGAATGTTCAAGTGCACTCTGTGATGATATTTATAACCAGTGTGTTATCATCAAAAAAGTTTGTTGATTATGGCAGTTCAAAGCAACATAATTTTTAAATATATAATGAGGTAATTGAGACTGACAGCAATTATCCATCAGAGAAATAAAACTCAACTTTATCAAAGGGAATTTGGAATATGATAAACTTCTGAGGAGTAGTTAAACCAAAAGCTAAAGACATGCTACCCAAAAGTTCATCAGTATTTCTCAGCTTCTGCCTGTTTCTACTCTAAATGTAGTAGATACTTTTTTTTTTAAGATTTTGTTCATTTATTTGACAGAGAAAGATAGTGAAAGCGGGAACACAAGCAGGGGGAGTGGGAGAAGCAGGCTTCCCGCGGAGCAGGGAGCCTGATGCAGGGCTTGATCCCAGGACCCTGGGACCATGACCTGAGCCAAAGGCAGACGCTTAATGACTGAGCCACCCAGGCGCCCCTATAGTAGCTATTCTGTTAGGAGGTGGTATTCAAAGGGGGAGGTTGAAGCATCCAGAGAATAATGTGTTTTGACTCCCAGAGAGATAGTAAAGTCATTTTCTTTTTCTTTCTTTCTTTTTTTAAAGCAAGCCCTAGAGGAAGGAAAGAAGGAAGGAAGGAAGGAAGGAAGGAAGGAAGGAAGGAAGGAAGGGAGGAAGAAAGGAAGGAAGGAAGAAAGGAAGGGAGGGAGGGAGGGAGAGAGAGAGAGAGAGAGAGAGAAAGAAAGAAAGAAAGAAAGAAAGAAAGAAAGAAAGAAAGAAAGAAAGAAAGAAAGAAAGAAAGAAAACGCTGCTTTATTTTTTTTTTAAGTACACTCCACACCCAATGTGGGGCTTGAACTCACAACCCTGAGATCAAGAGTTGCATGCTCTACTGACTGAGCCAGCCAGGTGCCCCAGTAAAGTCATTTTCTAACAAGAGTTTGGGGAGCCTTTCTTTTAATAAATATGGCTGCACATTGACTGTAAGGGTTTCCTCAATTATACAAAAATATAAGAAATCCTAAAAAGGATCCAGAATTATAGTTATTTTCTGCTATAAGACTAGAGAAATTTTTCTGGATTCCACATCTGGAGATTGAGATGAAATTCAAAGTTGTAAAATCTGGGTTTTCAACACCATGGACGTACCTTTAAAATAAATATGTTAATATGCCCAAAACTTAGAGGCCCTTTGTAGAAAAGCACTAGGAAAAGAAATACTTAGGGATAAGCCCCACCCCTCTTCTACCCAAGTTAATGGATAGTTCTATGCCCTTGATGTGTCAGAGCAAGGAAGAAAGTAGGATATCCAGAATTGATCTCTCTCCTAAAGATACATGTATGCATCTCCAAACCTTCTACTTTACGTTTCTACCGGAATAGCCCATCAAACTGTACTTAAAAAACTGAAGTCCCAGGGGCACCTGGATGGCTCAGTCGGTTAAACGTCTGATTCAGCTCAGGTCGTGATTCCGGGGTCCCCTGCATCAAGCCCTGCATAGGGCTCTGTGCTCAGAGGGGAGTCTGCTTGTCCTTCTCCCTCTCTCTGCCCCCTGCTCGTGCTCTCTCTCTCTCTCAAATAAATAAAATCTTAAACAACTCCCCCCAAAGTCCCAATTCCTAATTCCTGCTTCTAAAAATATTTCCCCTTTTCTAACTTTCTTATTTCTATCAATGGCATCCCTTAAGTGATGCTCAGAGTGGATATTTCCCAGATAAGGCAAAAGCCTAGGGAACAGAGACCTACCTGGTATAGAAGCTTCTGAAATGCAAGTCAAGAGGGAGACATGAATGATACCAGAGAGTTAACTGATGGAGTAAGGCCCGTGAGGAGGTAGAGAGGGATAAAATTCAGACCACAGGTAGCTTTGGCTTTAGATTAGCTTTAGATCAGAGGATTAGCTTTAGACCAGACGAGGGAGATGAAGATAATTTTGCATACTGGAGATGAGGCACAGAGACTTAAGGTAATTGCTCTTTAACACTTTTTATTTTCTGTGTAAGGTATTAAATGCGGCCATCTTGTAAGAGTGATGAGGTAAGGTGAGACACAGAAGGGGTAGAGAGTTTGCAGAGAATAGAGAAATTAAAAATAACTCAAACTTCAATGAGGAATAGGACAGCTGATCAGTGATGTGTCATGGAAGGTCCAGCTGTTTTTCCACGTGGGTTAGATAAAAAGTTAAGGGGACAAAAGAACAGAAAATTTTGCCAATCAGTAATTGATCTGAAGAGCTGAGAATTTAGGTTAGATAGGGGAGAGACAAATAGACTGGAAGAAAATGGAAAAATCAAATACTGGAGGTCTTGTTAAGATCAAAGACCAGTTTTAAAAGAGCAAGGAGTGAAAGAAGTGGAATACTGAAGCCAGAGGGTACTAGAGTTACGATTATGGAGGTGTGGTTTGGGGCAACTGACAAGATTCAAGTTTTGTCTGTGACTGGGGGGTGACTAAAATTACATGGAGGTCAGGACATTGAGAAGGTCAAGAAGTTATTGGATAGGTGCTCCCCCCAGACACCGTGGTCACCCACGGATATTAAGGGACTGGACATGGATCAGGGGCCAGAGGCAAATGTGGGGGAAGGACTAGGAAGACAGTAGTTTGAGTCAAGGAAGGGAACTGTGGTATAACCTAGTGGCCTGAAATTCAACAGAGGAAAATGTTCTACTTGAGGGTATAGGAGTAATAGCCTGCAAATGACAATGGGATGTAAGAATGATGCTGTTTCTTCTGGCACTTGTGGTTGATGGAGCACAAGTGGTAGTGGTAGTGTCCTTTGGGGAGAACCTGTGTCTGTTACGTCAAAAGGAAGAGGTCAAAGATGTAGAGGACCTGAGTTAACATGAGCTGGGGTAGAAGTGAGGGGAAAATGGGGAAGCTGGTCTTGGAAGTGGAAGTATAGAATGTGGACCACTTCCCATAGGGAACTATTCCCCACCAATCCAGTTTTTATTTATCCTATATTCTCTGCACTTCTAAAAATTAATGTCTTCAAGTGCAGAAACTGAAGGGCATCCCTCAGTATTCAGACTGCCTGATTCATTGTAGAATGCTGCCTTCCAGGCATCCTCCTAGATTCTGATGTTACACACCTGAGTTAAGACTTTGTGAATATTCCAGCTTTCCTCAACTGGTCCAGCAAGTTGAGAATGATCAGGTGTGGGTGGTTATTGCATGCTCTGACTACCAAGAAGCCTTAGTAATCCTAACATACCCTGATTCCACACCCCCCCCCCCTTTTTCACATAGCAGGGTAAACCAAAAGGCAGATAAACCTTTACCTACAGATTCTTTGTGTACTTTCTAAAAACTCAGGCCTTCAGCACCAAAAGCAAGCATACTCTTAGGATTTAGGCATGAGGTCAGAGCCAGAGGGATCTCATTTTCCTTTTCTCCCAAGAAATTCTCTTAATCAGGTACTCCAAGTCCTGGTGGAGCCATTTGGTAACTGACACAAGATGCATAGACTGTTCATAGAAGCAGTATGAGGTAAAGGACATGGTCTAGAAGTTCATGGTCATCAAACCAACAATGCAAAGATGGCTGATGGTCAGGAATTCACAGCCATTCTGATCTTACAGTGCTCAGGTGTCCAACCTGGCAGAGAGAGGGACTTGAGCTCTCTTACATGATCAGTCAGGAGATAAATAAGCAGAAAACTGCTCTTCTCACTGACATCATCCACATACTATCTATGGCCTTTCCTTCCAGTTACAATGGTTTGTCTCAAGATAAGGTTTCTAGGACCTGCAGCTGGGTATATCTCTGAAATGGATGGTTCAAGTTCTCGGTACTGGCTCCTCTCAGCTACCCAGTTCTACTGCAGTTAACTGGGTCATTCTCAGCTTCATTCTAGGATATGACAAGTTCTCATGTGGAGAAGAGCTCTTTGCCATTATTACTAATAATAGACATTTATGAGAACTTATTATGTATCAGACATTTTATAGATATTAATGCATTTAATCTTTTCAACAATTTTATCAGGTTGGCTCCATTTTTTTACATAAGGAAATCGAGAAATTAACTAACTATACCCAAGGTCACAAAGCTAGTAAGTAGCAAAGCTGGTCTTCAAAATCAAACAGTCTGAATATGGAGACCTTGCTCTTCACCAGTACATTATACTATCTTGCTTGCTTGTTTTATAGAGATAGGAACAGTGTATGATTGCCTAGTGGAGGGAGTGAAATTCTTGAAGATTTCTTCAGTTCTGGGTATCAATAACAACACAATGAGGCTTCAAATCACAGATGGGTGATGGGAGATAGTCAACTTATCAGAGAGCACTGAGGTTGAAATTTAAGGGGACTTCCCAATGCCATGTAAGTGAACCCATTGGATGCTAACCTCTTCCACACACACACAAATTTATCAAGTCCAGCATAACTGGAGGAACCTATCACTTCAGAGAGAAAAACATACATTTTTTTATCTTTCTAATGAGACATCTCTTCAGATGAAACTGTAGTGAAAAAATGGCAGGAGTGAGATTTCAAGTCACAAATAGCCAAGTGCATACCTGTTTCATGCCTGAACTTGTGTCATTAGACAGTCAATTCACCCCTCCAGGGTGCAAAATTTTAATAGTCTTTACTGACATGTGCACACTGGTGGTGGGGTGTTGGCAGCAGCAGGGCCGGGGAGGAGTGGATAGGTAAGAGAGGAAAGAAGTTATCATGTATCAGCCAGGCCTTATGCTATATGCTTTTTAGACAGAATCTCATTTAATCCTCACAGCAACAATGACATAAACATTATTATCTCCACTTTACAGATTAGGAAACTGGGAATCAGTCACATAATTATTAAGGGGTGACACCGAGACTTCAAAGATCCTGGGTTTTTACTGTAGCAAAATGCATACTCATGTACAGGTGGGAGGGATGGCAACTTCCACAAGGGCTTAACAAATAAAAGGAGAAGTTGAACTGAAGTAAGTGTAGTGATGTTTGGTATGCCAAGCACAATTATATCCTTGATTCACTTGGCATGAGCTGAATAGGAGAGAAGACAGGGCTCTGTGCCTTCCAACCATATCTTTCCTCTTGTCCTAGATGTGGGCTCCATGGGACTACAAACCAGTCCTTGCTGCCAAGTCACTTTTATGCTTCCAATCTCTGAAAGCCAAGCAGGGTATAACCACAGCCTGACAGAACAACAAAGACCCAATCCTCTTATCATATAGACCAAGAGACTGAAGCCCAGAGAGAGGTAAGGACTTATTCAAGAGCAGGCACAGAAGTATGATCAAAACCACAACTGGAACCTCGTGTTTTCCAGGCAAGGTTGGCCCTGGGGAATCAGCAGTTCTATGCCACACTTCCTCAAATGCTTAGTGTTCAAGTTCAGTTGCATCTTCCTGGGGATTCTCTAGAATTCCCCATACAAAGATATGTCAGTGAGGATAAAGAGCATATATTCACATTCAGAGGAGATAAATATCCGTAACACTAATGTGAGGAATGACTGGTGAGAAACCAGAAGACCCATTATGAAGTCAGAATTCCAGGTTAGAAATGGATCTTCAGAAAAACCCTGGTTCTAGGCTGTTTCAAAGCAGGGGACCTGATGTGGATGGTGATGTCCACTCAGTACCTCGCTTTGTAAAGCCTGTGTCTCTCCATACAGCCAGTGTTCCCACTCTGGTTTAGAACTCCTTGACCTTGGGGCGCCTGGGTGGCTCAGTCGTTAAGCGTCTGCCTTAGGCTCAGGTCATGATCCCAGGGTCCTGGGATCGAGCCCCACATAGAGCCCCGCATCCGTCTCCCTGCTCGCCGGGAAGCCTGCTTCTCCCTCTCCCATTCCCCCTGCTTGTGTTCCTGCTCTTGCTGTCTCTCTGTCAAATAAATAAAATCTTTAAAAAAAAAAGAAAAAGAACTCCTTGACCTTCCCATCAGAGAATTACAATCAGAGAACATGGATCTGCTTCCTACAACATACACTACTTTTGTGGCAATGAGAAAAATGTGCCCATGCCCTGCAGCCCTTGCCTCACGGGTTAGTGCGCTGAGCGCAGGCTAGATTTCTGCCCTGACTCTCCTCCTCCAGGCACTCCATTGCATAGCAACTTACACAACAATACTGGGCAATGGCCCTTTCTCTTCCTCCTTCAAAGAGCCCAGATAACTCAGGGGAATCTTTCTATCCATGTACTTACAACTGCGCACAGGATCTTATCAACAAATCAGGTGTGGGTGTAGGAGAGGGCGTTACTCAAGTATATGCAACTCTGATGGGAATTGCTCAGTTTTAATTGGAGTTTGTTCCACTTATTCCTCAATTAGAGTCTGAGAAAAAACCCCATTCAGCTCCTAATATTGGGGTCTTTCAGACTTTCCTAATTTAAAGTTGGCATGTGGGGCACCTGGGTGGCTCAGTCAGTTATGGCTCAGGTCATGATCTCAGGGTCCTGGGATGGAGCCCTGAGCAGGGCTCCCTGATCAGTGGGGAGTCTGCTTCTCCCTCTTCCTCTGTGCTCTCTCTCTCTCTCTCTCGCTCTCTCAAGTAAATAAATAAAATCTTTAAAAAAAAATAAAGTTGGCCTTTTTTTTCCCACCATCTTGGAGTCTGTGGAGGCCTGCTGGCAACAGGACTCCTATAACGCCAAATAATGTCTGGAAGGCTGTGGTCCAAGGCCATTTTTGCTGGCTATAAGCGGGGTCTCCGAACCAGAGGGAGCACACAGCTCTTCTTAAAATCGAAGGTGTTTATGCTCGAGATGAAACGGAATTCTATCTAGGCAAGAGATGTGCTTATGTGTACAAAGCAAAGAACAACACAGTGACTCCTGGTGGCAAACCAAACAAAACCAGAGTAATCTGGGGAAAAGTAACTCATGCTCATGGAAACAGTGGCATGGTTTGTGCCAAATTCCGAAGCAACCTTCCTGCTAAAGCCATTGGCCACAGAATCCGTGTGATGCTGTACCCCTCAAGGATTTAAATTTAATGAAAAGTAAATAAAGGTGTAGATTTGTTCTCTTGTATTTTTGTTAAAAAATAATAATAACAAAGTTGGCATGTGATTCTTACCACGTTCTTATTGGAGTAGTGTCTGACATGCATAGCTCAAAGCATGCCTAGTGAGTGAAGGAAGGAAAAAGGGACGAAAGAAAAGAGGTAGGGGTGGGGGAAGGAGCAAGGATGGAGAATCCTCTGTGACAGAGATCATATCTATATGATGAAGAATACAGAATTCCAGGAGCAGCCTTGGGCCACGCTCTATTCAGAGAGTGGATACAGGATTAATTTGGGCTCAATGGTACGCTGTGTGGCAATGATCTCCATATGTCTTTCCCCCTACCCCTAGTTTGCATGTCTGCAATTGCCAGACAATGCTGTAGTGGATGTGTTTGGCCCCCGAGAGATAAGAATGCATCGCTTAATAATATGCTTTCTGAGATTCTTCACTTGACTAGTGAGTACGTACAGCTTCCTGAAATGTAGGTTCCCCAAATGCACAGGTCACTCTCAACCACAGCATCAGCTACTGAATGGAGAGAATTATGAGAGTCATGGCTACCAGATTTAATGATGTCCGAAAACCCATTTTGGGGGCAGAATGATATGCTAAGAGAATAAACAGGAGAGACTCCTTGCAGCAAGTAGAAGTCATGTTAAGGGCAGTGCCCGGCCCCAAAGGAAATGGGCAAAGACATTGTTGACATGCCATTCTGGGGAAATCAAAAAGCTCCAGTGCTTTGGCTTGGGTAGTGATGAAATGAGTTCTTGCTCATCTCATCATTGGCACTATCATAATCATTATCAACAATAACAACACCAACGTCAGCAAATATTTATTGGGTGCCTTCTCTGTAAAACTGTCAACAGGATCTTTGGGCCGAGGTTCTGAAAGACCTTCTCTTCTTTAAAAAACCTTCGGAGAGAGCCTTAAAAATAAGGAATATTATCAATTTTAGATTTATAGATTGAAGCAGGTAGGTTTCCATAGACTTTTTGAATAAAAAAGAAAATTCACTCCCCAAATTTGAAAGGTACCAAAGCGTAGACTAAGAAAAGTAAGTCTCCCTTAAGCTTTAGTAGCCACCTTTTTTTTTGCATCCCACCAATACTCCACATCCTCCTATCCACCCTCTGCTTAGTAGCCATCTTTATTAGCAATAAATTTGTGTCTTGAAATTTTGTTTCATCTTAAGTGAGAATTTGTTTCATTTATTTTATGGCTCTCTCTCTCTCTTAACCTCTCTCCTTGCCTATATATATATTTTTTTTTACCTCCACTCGGCCCTCTGGGTCCCTAATTCAGAACTAGGTCTCATAATAGTGGATCAGAGCTGATATTAAGGGTAAGGCAGATCGAGTCATGTACCATTGGGTATCTTGGCTTATATCCTGGTTGCAAGGCTATGATCTTGACCTTGGCCTCCTTAGGCCTGCAGTTCATTAGAAGTTATGGTCCCAGGCAGCAGTTAGCAGTAGTTAATTTTCATTCTCTTTTCATGGTGTTGAAGATGCACCACTACTGCTCAGGGTTCTGAGCTACGTGTCTGGTTCCAGTCTTCTATCTCATAGGTGTATTTTCAATCCCTTTCACTTTATAAAAGGCAAACTTTAAGCTGCCCCAGCTTTAGTCCTTTTTACTGGCTTGAGTTTCTGTTCCTTTTGGGATTTTTTGCATTTATCTGGTATTTGAGCCTACTTATGCCTTTTGGTTTTCTTTCTTTATATTTTTATTATTGCTATGTATATGGAGCAAAGTGGGATTTCATGGTATAAATCCACTGTACCATCTTGATCTGAAAGTCTTTTGCTTCACATTAGAGTCATGACTTTTTTCTATATTTCTTAATTATTTTCCTAGGATTTCTCATGGCTTTTCTTTCTTCTTGATTTATCTGTATTTATGGTTTCCTCAAGTTTTCCAAGTTGTCAAAAATATTTTCTTTAATATTGGGTTCCCTTTATTTCTGTAAACTTTTGTCTAAGAGCCCTTAATCTTGCAGTTTCAATCTGAGTACCTGTTCTATAGACTTGCTAATTACTTCATCCAGGAACTTCTTTTCTCTGTGTTTTTTTGAGTTAGAGTGGTACACTGTTTTCTGGATTCCATATCTCATCTTTCTTGGTCTGTTCTCTAAATTTGCTGGGGTATATCCTCAAGTAAGTTCTAAGAACAGTTACTTGGAAAGTAAAATTTTAGTCTTTTCGTGTCTGAAAAGATGTTTTCTTCCCTTATCCTTGATTAATAGTTTGCTCAGTGTTGGATTATATTTTGAAAATAATCTTTCCTCAGAACTTTAAAATTCTGGAAGGACTTTATACGGAGGGACATGTTCTGGAAGTTGGCCCAGGGACATTCATGATCAGAAATAGGTGAGCAGTTCCTTAGGCCTCTGAAGGCCTGTCTTTATATCTGGTTAAGGTGCCATAAGTGTGAGAACATTAGAAGGGGGGATATGTCAGGCTATCAGATGTCTCTGTGGGGCATGTTAAGGGCTTTGGACAATCCGGAGAGGTTGGCTAGATTCATTTTAGGACAAAAATAAAACACCCAGAAATGGGCTTCTCTGGCCTGAATTTCATTTCATTCATAACTGTTCCTGGTCAGAACAGTTCCCCTCTGAATTCTGCATTCCCACAGGCAAGCTCTGGATGGCTGGGTGGTCAAAATCAAGCTCAGGTACAGAGCATCTGCATGTTTCCTGTACCAAACAGTTCCCAGTCATCACTGGGGCTGGATTGCTGAGATACCACAGGACAGAGGGAATGAGGAATAGAGAAGTTTTGTACTGTTATTTCCGTTGTTTGTGAGATAAGGCATTATCTACCTGCCTGCCCAGTGCCTACAGGACAGAAACAAAAAGGTGGACCACCTTGTAGGACGTGAGGTAAGCCTCCAGGTCTATCTCAGTTGCTCCAAG
This sequence comes from Halichoerus grypus, assembly GCF_964656455.1. NCBI lineage: Eukaryota > Metazoa > Chordata > Mammalia > Carnivora > Phocidae > Halichoerus > Halichoerus grypus. Next base: position 72,982,292 of record NC_135725.1, on the reverse strand, counting down.
CTTACTCCCTGAAATTAGCCCTCACGCTTCTAAGGCAGCCTTTAAAACCATTAACGCTCACTCCCACAGGAGGTAGTTGTGGAAGTCAGTTATCTGTGCCTATATGAATATGATAACCCTATACCATGGATAAAAGTAAAGCTTCCAACAATACGGGGGTGGGGAAGGCTTGGAACAATGGGAGTTCTCATGGCTTAAAGATGCAGCATGTTCTCTTTATTGAGGTGATTTGGATAAAATTGGGCTGATGAATTGCTCATAAAACAATAAACCCCAAGATATGCTAAATGCTTTTGATAAAGTCCTATTTCCAAAACCATTGTTAAATTATTAGGTATCACATTTAAGCCTTGTTTGTGTATGTGGACCAGTAATCAGCCTGTGAGTCCTCAAACACAAATCTAACAGTTAAGCCAGTTTTTACTATACTGTGTCCAGGAATATCCATGTCAAGCTAGATTTTTAGAATAGGAGGATGTCCCCAAACAATATGTAATGTACTGTCATGGTTAGCACTTGGGCTGTCAAGTCAGGTTTCTGGGTTCTTCCTCGCTCTGTTACTTACTAGCTGGGTGACCTGGAGCAAGTTATCTGCCTTTATTAATCTTCAGTTTCCTTTTCTGCAAAATGTGATTAATACTGGTACTTAACCTCACAGATGTGTGGTGAGGCCTAAATGGGATAATCATGTAAAGTTCGCAGCATAGTGCCAGCAGAGAATACGTTTGTAATACAGATTAGCAGTTATTAATAGCTATTACTTTAGGAGGCCCTACTTTAGGAGCTTATCACTAACCTTATCACTAACCACTGGAAGATGATGGTGGGAGGGTTATCCAACAGTCCCAGTAGTCCAAGAGTGTTCTCAAAGGCCAACATGTACCATGGGACCTGGAGAGTCATGTTTGTTAACTGCTTTAATTGTAGGTACCCCAAAGATCCAGCTTCACGATCACCCATGTTCTGGGGTTGGTCTCAAGGTTGGCCATCAGTGAAACTGTGTGGCTATCTCTGATGGTGAGCCCAAGGAAGCTGAACTAATCTTGCACCAGGCAGAACTCCCTGTTTCTCACAGAACAGCTCCAAAATTGCCATAGATTTGAGAAGCACCTTAGCTTTAGGTTTGGAAAAGACATATAGCGATGTAATGGGAATACATTTCATTGTCATACACATTCATGCATGCAAAATGGGAATGACTTACTTATAACTCAACTTACTTTAGCTCTGGAGTCCTTATGGTACTGATGATGGAAAACCTGACTCTGTAATCCAAAGTAATCTTGGTAAATTCTATTTTAAACTCAATCTTTTTTGGATAAATAGTCAAATTAGTATTTTTTCCCTTCACCTTTTTCTGTCACTTTCTAGTAGTCATCTAAGATCTGGATGATCCAAGTCCTGGGTAGTCTATCACCCTGACTTTGGGGGAGAGTAATATGTTTTGCAGTCATTAGCAAACCACCCAATGGCTTCTGCTGAGAGGAAAAATCCATTTCCTGTGTAGTAGCTGTCCATTCCCACTATTACCATGCCAAACTGTGTGTCAGCTTGGCTTACCAGTCATCAGGGCTTCACAAGTCACTCTATACTCCCCTGTCCTGACCCACTGACTTGACTTTCAGTCATTTTTGTCTTCCTACTGGGGGCATGGGAAATTTTTCCCCCTTGATTTTTAAAAATTCTGGTAAAATATATATCACACAAAATTTCCATTTTAATCATTTTTAAGTGTACAGTTCATTGGCATTATTATTCATATTCTCATTTTTAAAAATATTTTATTTATTTATTTATTTATTTAGAGGCTGCACGTGCAAGTGGGAGGAGGGGCAGAGGGAGAGGGAGAAAGAGACTCTCAAGCAGACCCTGTGCGCTGAGCATAGAGCCCAACATAGGGCTCAATCTCACGACCCTGAGATCATGACCTGAGCCGAAATCAAGAGTCAGATGCTTAACCTACTGAGCCACCCAGGCACCCCTCATATTCTCATTTTTGTGCAACTATCACCACTATCCATCTCTACAACTTTTTCTTCACCTCAGCTAAAACCAATACTTATTAAACTCTCCATTCTCCTTTCCCCCAAGCCCCTGGTAATCACTATTCTACTGTCTCTGAATTTGACTATTCTAAATATGCCATATAAATGGAATCATACAGTATTTGTACTTTTGCGTCTATCTTATTTCACTTAGCATAATGTTTTATAGGTTCAATCCTATTGTAGCATGCATCAGAATTTTATTCCTTTTTAAGGCTGAATAATATTTCATTGTGTGTATATAACATATTTCACTTATCTAGTCACTTGTCAGTGGATATTTGGGTTGTTTCTACCTTCTGGCTATTGTGAATAATGCTATGAACATGATTACAAAAATTATGTGTGAGTTTCTGCTTTTAATTCTTTGGGGTATATAGCTACAAGTGAAATTGCTGGATCAAATGATAATTGTGTTTGCTTTTTTGAGGAACTATCATACTGTGGCATAGGAACTTTTGAAGGTTCTCTCACACTACGCAGGGGTGTGCAGAACACCAAGAAGCTGCCTCAGGCCCAGCTACCTGGTGAAATTTAGCAATTGCTCCTCCTCAGTTCAGATGCTCTCCTAGAGACTAAGCCTTCACTATAAGGTGTGCCATCTCATCAGGCAACATTCTGGGGAGTTTGATGATGGTTCTCCTGCCATGACAGCCCCCTAAATCTCAGTGGAATAGCTAGCTGATGAGTTTCTTCAATATCTCTCTTGGGACTCAACCTGAAAAGTGTTAAGGATAGAAACTACACCCATAAAGACAAGTTCCTTTCATGTCCTCTCCAATTCTCTTTGTCCTGCCAAGTCCTGGAAATCTTACTTTCTTTTGGCTAGGAAAACTGCTCTTCTAGCATCCTATATTGTTCCAAAATCTGATAATTATGGTATAAACTTTATATTTGGATTTTGGCTCTTGGTTTTCAAAGACAAGTTTCTGATTTTAAAAATACTTTCACTCTCAAACAGCCCAACTATTGCAATTTATAAGTCTGTGCTTGCAAGTCTGTTTTCTCTGCTATCAATTTCAACAGCCTACTTTAGAATTCAAAGCCAAGAATTTGACTTTTTGTTCTTGACTGTATAGGCCAACCCCTCTAGATCAGTACTTTTAGAAGTGATTGCTGCCATGCAATAGCTTGTTCAAGAAAGCTAGGAAGAGCATAGCTTGTTCAAGAAAGCACAAGGGTCAAAAGGAAACAATCTTCATTATCTCAAAATATTTTACAGCTGTTTGCTTGGCTGTACCACAGGTCATGGACACAAAGTATGTTACTTAGTTACTAGGGATATGAAACCAGTCAGCCAGAGAAGAGCCTGAGACAGTTTCTCAAAACCAGAGTATAAGAGAACATGAGAGAGCTCTGAAATCTGAGAACTCAGAGTAATAGGATACTCATCATCCTGGGATGAGGATCCTAACTAGGCAAATGCCAGGATCCTAGGTAAATACTGCTGGCATTGAGAGCTGGTACTGGCGACTGACTTTGACACGCTCTCTATGGGCTGGCTAAATCACAAGGGCCAGAAACAGGGTAACATACAGCATGGAAGTAAACTACCTTACATCCTAAAATGTTCCTAGTACCTCTATATATAACATCTTAGCCCAAAAGTCCCCCTAAAGGGACTCAGCAGGACATACTTTTGATGTACTTATCCTTTGATTATCTAAAAATACTTATTAGTAGGTTATTGTTTAGGAAGGAATTTTCTCAATAGATTATGTGTGGATGTGGGGGGCGGGGAGGGGGGGAGAGAGAGAGAGAGAGAGAGATTGATTTTAGGCACAATTTCCTTTGCTTCTTTATTATACATACCAAGGAACAACAATAAAGCCCAATTCTGAATCCCACAAGCACAACCACAGAACCATAAAATTGTTGAAGGTTAACAAAAGTTGATTAGACAAGACAACTGCGATTTGATTTTTGGGGTTTGTTGAAGTCTAGTCTTTATCCCTGCCCTTAACTTGTCCTGGCTTTGGCTTGGTCATATTGTTTCAGTGCTCATGTTCCTTCACTTGCAAAATGAGGTTAATTATAAGGACCAGCCTCACTCCCAAAGTGATTTGTGGTTGTTGACTGTTTTAATTAGCAAGTCTTTTAGTATTAAGGATTTATCAATATAAACCATCTATACTCTTTACTGGTAATTGTATGGGTGGGGATATAAATATCACATATCTGAAGGTTTTGACAAAAAAAAAAAAAACCATTTGAGGGTCACTCTCCTTCAACAAGCACTAGTTCACAAGAAATAAATGTTTCGTTTATACACTGCAGACACTTAGGTATCTCTCCATGAATGCCCTTCTGGGAAAATAAAAATCTTAAATCTCAGGACACTAAAAATGCAAATTAAGTTCATCATCTTCATAATTTTAGTCTTTGCCATTCTTGTAATGTCTCCTGTGGCTTTGGTGAATCCTACCAGGCTCTTTGTTTCCAAACTTCTCCATGTTTGCAGAAATCAGGTCATCGAAACAGGGACTACTTTTCCCAAGCAGATGGAGACACATAAACTTTTTTTTTTTTTTTTTTTTGACACATAAACTCTTTAAAGTTAATGGGCACTCATGTGAATGTCCCATATCATGTGATATCAGAATGGCCAACAGACAATGTTCACTTAGCACCAATTTTTGTCATCTGAAGGTTCACAGGGTAACCAACAAACAAAAGAGGGAAAGGACCATTATGTGCCAGCACCTACTAGGGCTTGTGCATACCTGACCTCATTTATTTCCACAACAACCCTAGGAGTACTTTGCATTTGAAGAAACTTAATATTAGAGTTTAAGAACCTTCTTCCTATGACCACACAACTATAAACTGACAGAACCAGCATTCAGACTCAGACCTGTAGGACTCCAAACCCAGGTTTTTCCTGAGGTAATATATGAAAAGTATTAATAACAGTCCCTGATTTATAGTAAGTCCCATGTAAATGCTGGATATTCTTTAAGTCATTATTACACATTACAGTGTTTCTCAAGAGTGCCCCCTCTTTCTTCTGACAATGATTCCCATGTGCTGGGACAAATGTGGAGACACTACTTGAAGATGACTTCATTCCGTAGGGGAAGAAAATTTTTCCTTTCTTCCTTTTTAGGTTCTTTGGACTGTCTAATAATTAAATTGATATAAGACAGATTAACAGGAGAAAAACAAATTTAATTTTGTACATACAGAAGCCCCAAAGATATATGACACTCAAAGGTGAGTAGAGCAGTTGAGGCTTATATGCTATCCTGAGTTAAGGAGTGGGATAGGGGCCTGGGGCTTCAAAGGGAAGGAGGGTAATTCACAGGACGATAAGAAGATATGTTTGGTAATTAGATGTTTGCCCTGCCCTACAGATAGGTCTTTTAGATAAAAAGTTATCTCTGGTAAAAAGGAACCGTCTGGTACTGTCAGTGGGAATGTAAATTGGTGTAGCCACTATGGAAGACAATATGGAGGTTCCTCAAAAAATTAAAAATAGGGGCACCTGGCTGGCTCAGTTGGTGGAGCATGCAACTCTTGATCTTGGGGTTGTGGGTTCAAGCCCCACATTAGGTGTAGACATTACTTAAAAATAAGATCTTTGTGCCTGGCTGCCTCAGTCAGTAGAGCATGCGACTCTCAATCTCCAGTTCATGGGTTCAAGCCTCATGTTGGACATGGAACCTACTTAAAATTTTAAAAAAAAATTAAAAATAGAAATACCATATAATCCAGTAATTCCACTACTGAGTATTTACTCAAAGAAAATGAAAATGTTAATTTAAAAAATATATGCATCCTATGTTTACTGAAGCATTATTTACAATAGCCAAGATATGGAAGTAACCCAAGTGTCCATGGACAGATGAATGGATAAAGGAGATGCGGGGGTGATTGACATCTTGCTATTTCCAACAACATGGATGGCCACAGAGGGTATTACATTAAGTGAAATAAGTCAGACAAAGAAAGACAAATACCATTTTTCACTTACATGTGGAATCTAAAAAACAACAAATTAACAAACAAATAAAACAGATGCATAAATACAAAGAACAAACTGAGGATTGCCAGAGGGAAGGGATGAGGGGATGGGCAAAATGGGTAAAGGTGAGTGGGAGATACAAGCTTCCAGTTATGGAATAAATAAGTCACAGAGATGAAAGGTACAGCATAGGGAATACGGTCAATGGTATTCTATGGGGACAGATGGTAGCTACACTTGTCAGCATAATGTATACAGTTGTTGAATCACTATGCTGTACACTTAAAACTAATGTAATATTGCATATCAACTATACTTCAATTTTAAAAAAGAATACATTAAAAAAGTTATCTCTGGTAATAGCTCTTTTTCTGGGCCAGCCCCCTTATCTAAATTCTTTTAGGTATTTGAGAGGTAAAAGTTTTTCTTGAGTCTTCTGGGTCTTAACTGACTTCAGCTCAAAATAATCCACGTCTTGATTATTTTGTGGCACCTTCTGCTCCCCTTCAATTTCCAGATCCCATTCATACCAGGAATTTGAGAACAAGTATTTGTCCAATTTATAGGTGAGGACACCGTGTTTCCCACTTAAAAAGCCAGTTTTCAAAAGTTGTTTGAAAGTACGTCTTCCGGGGCGCCTGGGTGGCTCAGTCGGTTAAGCGTCTGCCTTCAGCTCGGGTCATGATCCCAGAGTCCTGGGATCGAGCCCCACATCGGGCTCCCTGCTCAGCGGGGAGTCTGCTTTTCCTTCTCCCTCTGCCTGCCGCTCTGCCTACTTGTGCTCTCTATCTCTCTGCCAAATAAATAAATAAAATCTTTAAAAAAAAAAAAGAAAGTATGTCTTCCTCCTATCATATGCCCTTCCTCTGACCTTTCTGTCAGTTGTGAAGTTGATGACATTTTTTTGAAGTCCCCAGAGGGCACTGGGCTGGCTGTCACAGGTTTACCTCTTTCTACAATCTTATGAAGACACGATTATGTCTTGTGACATGCACAGTCCATACATCTAAAGCATTCAGCATGGATACACAAATTTATGAATAAGGCAGACTTGTTCTTGCTTTGCTTGGGGGAGATATGAAAAGCCATGTGAGTGCCACATAGGATAGAATCAAGAGTACTTTCACCACAAAAAAAGAAATGGTAATTATGTGACATGAGGGAGGTATTAGCTAATGCTTCAGTGTTAATCATATTGTAGTACATAAATGTATCAAATCAGCATGCTGTACACCTTAAACATATACAATATGCTGTCAACTATATCTCAATAAAAAAAGAATCAAGAGTACTTTATTAATCTACAAGCTATTCTGCATAAAACTTTATGAGATTTCAGATTAACATTCTAATTCTGTTGATTTTTACACATCAGATGGGGGCATAAAGTTCCTTCTCTAAAGGAAAATAGGAAATACAGACTAACCTTTTACATAAATGCCGTACCTCCAGCAGCCATACTGGGAACTCAAAACTTTTGTGGGAACTCAAAACTACATCTGATTTGCTGCTAGTATAGAGAGCAGCTGAAGTTCAAGTATGTGTGAAACTAGTTTTAATGTTTTATTCACTTCCTATTCTTGTAGATAAGAATGAGAAAAAGTGGCTGGTATATTGAAGGAAACATTAAAAAACTTTAGGGAAAGTGGGTTGAGGAAAGAAAGTGAGAAAGTAGATACAGAGAGAGAAATTCTCCAGAACTCCATCCTTCACTTGTGAAATCCTGAATATGTTTACACAAAATGTAGTTTATAATTAGGGTGACTATATTCCCTGTTTTGCCTGGGACAACCTCAGTTTGTTCCGGTTGCCATGGTATGATTATTAGTTTGCTTCTTCCGTTCTCAAAAGTGTCAGATTTAGACAACAAATTTTATGATCACTTTATTTATAATCTAATCTCCCAAGTTCTGGTTTCATGTCAGTGTAGTATTTTTTAACTATCGAGGATTACATTTCAGCAAGTCAAAATTTGTATTTACATCTAACCTTCCTCACACACAGGTGATTACATAAATGTTGGCACCACTCTAAAAAGGTTCTGGCAAACATTCCTGAATTAGCTGAATTAATGTAAGTTAAATAGCTGTAGTAGAAATTGGAGAGCACATACTTCCCGATCATATAAAATGTTCTGTTTCCTTAGGTAGTCATAGGATATCCAAAGTCAAATTATGTAGAGGGCTATTTAGAACTGTTTTTTCTTTTTTGGTCTTGCCTTCTGTCTTCACACCTGACCGGTTGAGATAGGATGGTATAAGAGTTGAGAATAGATAGTCCTATTCTGTAAAACAGATGTGTCTGCTGGAATAGAGTGGTACTAGATCAGAGCTCAACCACACAACATAGCTCAGCAACAACAACAAAAAATGAGTAGTAGTAGACAGAATGCTTCAGCAATCCTCATTAGACAAAGCCTACCTGCCTGCCTGGTATCTGCCTCTTATTGTTAAGTGGTCCTCACAAAGCAATTAGTTAAATCTTTCAGCATTCATACTTCAATCCAAGATAGTTTTACCAAATGGCCAGATCAAATTACTGTTGGCTAACAGGAACCTCAGCACATATCAAAAATCATGGGCTGATTATATTACAAGGTCCTTTAAATTCCCTCAATTCTGGATTTAGTGGAAGTCTCCATAATTATAGGAAACCAAGCGTGCCTGGGTGGCTCAGTTGTTAAGCGTCTGCCTTCGGCTCAGGTCATGATCCCAGGGTCCTGGGATCGAGCCCTGCATCGGGCTCCCTGCTCCACGAGAAGCCTGCTTCTCCCTCTCCCGCTCCCCCGTTTGTGTTCCCTCTCTCTCTGTCAAATACATAAATAAAATCTTTTAAAAAAAATTATAGGAAATCAGTAATAGGCCACCTAAAGCCTATAGAAGCATTGTTTTCTTAGTTTTTCCTAACCAGAGTTTTGGATTATTTTCTCAGAAATTACTCAAAGGGTGAGTGTGCTCCTAAGATTCTACGCTGAATTCTAATGTATGGGGTTTTTCTCCCAGACCTAGCAATTTCTGATACCAGCTGGGTGTCCTACAACTTAACTCAATTCTGACACTGTCTACCCAAAGATAGCATCAGATCCCACAGGTTAAGGGCTCAGTCCTATAAGACTGCACCCCATCCCCCCACCCCGGCCCCCACCACACACACACTTCAGACACCAATTTCAAATACAGGTAGTCACCTATGCTTCTGACCAACTGGGTATAGATTGGATATTCCAAAGACCTGTCCTTAGTTTCCATTAATTTGCTAGGGTGGCTCACAGAAGTCAGAGAAACATTTTACTTACTACATTACCAGTTTATTATAAAAGGATATAACTCAGAAACAGCCAAATTGAAAAGATGCATAGGGCAAGGTAAGGGAAAAGGGACACTAAGCTTCCATCCTCTCTCGGAACACACCACTCTCCCACAACTTCCATGTGTTCACCAACCTGGAAGTTATCTGAACCCTGTCCTTTGGGGCTTTTATGGAGACTTCACTACATAGTCATGATTAATTAAATCATCAGCTACTGGTGACTGAACTTCACCGCCAGCTCCTCTCCCCTCCCCAGAGGTGGGGGAGGACTAAACTAAAAGTTCCAACCCTCAAATCACAAGGTTGGCTCCACAGGCAACCAGCCCTAGCTTTAGGTGCTTTCCAAAAGTTCCCTCATTAACATAATAAAAGACACCTTTATCTCTTCCTGCACAGTTAATTCCAAGGGTTTAAGGAGTCCTATGCCAGGGCGCCAGGGTGGCTCAGTCGGCTAACATCTGCCTTGGGCTTAGGTCATGATCTCAGAGTCTTGGGATCAAGTCCTGGGATCGAGTCTAGTGTTTGGGCTCCCTTCTCAGCGGGCTTCTCCCTCAGCCCCTCCTCCCTGCTTGTGCTCCCTCTCTCTCTCTCAAATAAATAAAGTCTTAAAAAAAAAAAAAAGCCCTATGCTGGGAACCAGAATAAAGATAAGATACTTATTTCTTATATAAATCACAATATCACAGCTCCATTCTTTCTGTGATATTTTGCAGGGATATTTAGTATATATTTCCTTTGAGGAGAGCTATACTCTTCCCAACTTCCTCTCATCTCAGGCATCATTATATGTACTGACAATCCAATTAATTTTTTCATTGCATCTTTCAATACTCTCCCTATACTCATGAACGTCTGTACTCTGGTACCACTGATAATTTCCCTGAGGCTGTGATACTCTCACTTTGCCACTTAAGTTAGAAGCAACACATAATTTATGCTAAATAAATACAGAAAAGAAGAAATGACATGAATATGAGGGCGAAAGTCAAAAGAAGGAAGATGAGGAACAGAAGTAGAAAAAAAAAGTTTTTTAATAAGAGGAATAAGAAAAGAAAACATTGGGGAGGAAAGATGCAAAGAGAGAAGATGGGAAATAAGAGCCTGTTCTCAATAAGATTTGAGGGATTAATGGGGCACTTGGGTGGCTAAATCAGTTAAATGTCTGCCCTCAGCTCAGGTCATGATCCCAGGGTCCTGGGATTGAGCCCTGCATCAGACTCCCTGCTCAGTGGGGAGTCTGCTTCTCCCTCTGCCCCTTGTCCTGCTCCTGCTCTCTTGCTCACTCGATCTCTCTCTCTCTAATAAATAAATAAAATCTTTAAAAAAAACTATAAGATTTGAGGGATTAAGAAAGTTGCTCTCAAACAGCCAAAATAATCTTAAGGAAGAACAAAGCTGGAGGCATCATGCTTCCTGATTTCAAACTGTATTACAAAGCTATAGGAGTCAAAACAGTATGGTATTGGCATAAAAAACAGACACCTAGATCAATAGAACAGAATAGAGAAACCAGAAATAAACTCACACATATATGGTCAACTAATTTATGACAAAGGAGCCAAAAATATACAATGAGGGAGAATAGTCTCTTCAATAAATGCTGCTGGGAAAACTGGACAACCACATGCAGAAGAATGAAACTAGACCACTTTCTTTCACTACCCACGAAAATAAACTCAAAATGGATTAAAGACTTGAGCATAAGACCTGAAACCATAAAACCCCTAGAAGAAAACATAGGGGGTAGACTCCTTGACTTTGGTCTTGGCAATGATTTTTTTGGATTTCAAAACAAAAGCACAAACAACAAAAGCAAAAATCAACAAGTGGGACTACATCAAACTAAAAAGCTTCTGCAACAGCAAATGAAGAGGTAACCTTACTGAATAGGAGAAAATATTTGTAAATCATCTATCTGATAATGGGTTAATATCCAACAAATAAAGAACTCATACAATTCATAGCAAAAAGACAAACAATCCAATTAAAAAATGGGCAAAGGATCTGAACAGACATTTTTCCAAAAAAGTATACAGATGGCCAACAGGTACATGAAAAAGTGCTCAACATCATTTATTATCAGGGAAATGCACATCAAAATCACAATGAGATATCACCCTACACCTGTTAGGATGGCTACTGTCAAAAAGACAAGAAATAACTAGTGTTGATGTGGAGAAAAGGAAACCCTCGTGCTCTGTTGGTGGGAATGCAAATTGGTGCAGCCACTATGGAAAACAGTATGGAGGTTCCTCAAAAGATTAAAAATAGAATTACCATATGATCCAGCAATTCCACTTTTGGGTATTTATCTGAAGGAAACAAAAAACACTAAATCAAAAAGATATCTGCACCCCCATTTCATTTCAGCATTATTTATAATAGCCAAGACATGGAAACTACCAAAGTGTCTAAGGAAATGTGATTTCTCACACACACACACACACACACACACACACACACACACACACAGAGGAATATTATTCAGCCATAAAAAAGAAGGAAATCTTACTGTTTACAATAACATACATGAGGGCATTATGCTAAGTGAAATAAGTTTGACAGAGAAAGACAAATACATATGATGTATGACATGATCATATATATGTTAAGTATGAACATATGACTCATTTATATGTAGAATCTAAAAATCAAAAGAAACAGAAACAAACTCCCAGATACAAAGAACAGATTGTTGACAGAGCAGGGGTTGTGGGGTGGGTGAAATGGGTAAAGGTGGTCAAAAGGAACAAACTTCCAGTTATAAAATAAATAAGTCCTATGGGATGTAATATACAGCATGTTGACCACAATTAATAATACTGTACTGTGTTTTTGAAAGTTAAGAGAATAGATTTTAAAAGTTCTCATCACAATGGGGTGCCTGGGTGGCTCAGTTGGTTTAGTGTCTGCCTTTGGCTTAGGTCATGATCCCAGGGTCCTGGATGGAGGCCCCATCAGGCTCTCTGCTCAGCAGGGAGTCTGCTTCTCCCTCTGCCCCTCCCCTTGCTTGTGCTCTCTTTCTCTCAAATAAATAAAATCTTTAAAAAAAAAGTTCTCATCACAAGAAAAAATATTTGTAACTCTGCGTGGTGATGGATGTTAACTAGACCTATTGAGGTGATTATTTCACAATATATACAAATATTGAATCATTATGCTGTCCACCTGAAACTAATATATTATGTGTCAATTATATCACAATAAGAAATTATAGGTCCACAAACCATAAGACCCAGCCATTCACTCCTAAGTGTTTATCCAAGAGAAATGAAAACACATCCACACCAAGACTTGTACACAAACATTCACAGTTGCTTTATTTGGGATAGTTGCTAAATAACCTAAGTGTCCATCAAGAGGTGAGAACAAATTATGATATATATTTATTTTATTTTTTTGTTGAGATATAACTGACATGTAATAGTGTATAAGTTTAAGGTGTACAATGTGTTGATTTGATATGTATATATTACAACATGATTACCACCATAGCTTTAGCTAAAACCTCCATCACATCACATAATTATCATTTCTTTTTTGTGGTGAGAACATTGAAGATCTAGTCTCTTAGCAATTTTGAAGTATATAATACAGTATTGTTGACTATAATCACTATGCTATGCATTAGATCTCCAGAATTTATCTACTAGTTGTATTGGTAGCAAAGGAAAAAAAGCTAGTGAAACAAATGCTAAGTGAATGGACTCCTATTCTAAAACTGTCCTCACTCTCTGACTTTTGCTGGCCCTTGCCTCCTCTGGCAGTGTTAGCCAAGCATGCTATTAGATTGAATAGATCCAAGATATACGCAGATGACAATTCCTTCTCATTCAAAATCATGAGGCTACACAAGGAACAGTTCACCTGCTTAAGAGTGCCTTGAAAGCAATGTTGCATTAACTAGAAAAAAGTACAGAGAACATAATAGAATGTAAATAGATTTGTGAGGAAATTTTCCATGTCTTTTGGTTACTTTTTTTACCCCACCTATTCTAACAGAAATTTGAGGAAGTATACAAATCAAATTATAAATTAAAGAACAAAGTCCTGCTAAGTTAAATGAGAGTACTCAAGCTAAATATAGTCACTGCAATTGAAATTTTTTCTCTGAAATTGTAGGCAGCTAAGTTCTAAAGGAAAATATTCTAAGTTAGGTAGCTATTACAGAAGGGTATCCTCTATTTCTCTGGCTTCATGTCCCCATGCAGTATTTCAGCTAGAATACTACTCCTGGCCTTTCTCTTCACCAATCACTTCACCATAAGAAGAACAACTGACCTGATTAGTACTTTTGATTAATACATTAATAAATACATTAGCATCTTCTAGGCTCCCTACAGAGAAGGTTAACACTAGTCAGTTCTCACTATGTGATAAGAAGCTAGTGCCTTCAGGGAGGCCTGAGGTTGCCCAACTTTGCCTATAACAGGGTAAGGAAGTTTGATTTTAAGGTGAAGTATTAAGAAGTCCAGTCTAGACATCAAAATCATGCCCTCCAATACAGCTTTTATAGTAATTAGCTAACACTTTTTATTTCCAGTTTTGATCTGTGTGTATTTCTCAATGGATTCTGCCAAATTTTTATGTCAGGCTTGCAAAACACAGAAATAAATTGACTCTATCTCAGGAGTTCACAGTTTGGTTGGGGAGACAAACAAGTTAACTAGCATTTACAGAACATTATGATAAGTCTGTAATAGAGGTAAATACAAGGTATTGTGGAAGTATACAGAGCAGGAGCGTCTCAGCCTCAGTAGGGAGGGGTCAGAGAAGAACCAGAAGTGACCCGAGTTGAGTCTTTAAAGAGAAGTAGGAGTTTTAGAAGAAAATGTTCTAAGCAGGGATGATCAAACAAGGTAGCAAAGTAGGATAACATTAGGAGAAAAAATGCTATGAAATATTTAAAGATTTACTTATTATTTAGCTGTAAATCATTAGAGGCTCATGTCTTAATATATCGAATTATCTTTGCATTCCTGAAATAAAATCTATTTGGGTCACGGTACATTCAACTTTAAAAATGCTGTTGTATTCAATTTGTTAATGTTTTATTTAGGATTTCTGCATTTATTTCATTATTAATTGTCCTATTGTTTTTTCTTTTCTTCTGCTATTCCTCACTAATTTGGTTTCATAGTTATGTTAGCTTTGTATAATGAGTTACAAGTTTTCCATCTTTTTCAAAGTTCTGTAAATAACATTGTTTCTAAAAGTTTTGACAGAATCCATGTTTTAAAACATCTTGAACTAGAGGTGCCTGGGTGGCTCAGTAGGTTAAAAGCGTCCAACTCTTGATTTCAGCTCAGGTCATGATCTCAGGGTCATGAGATCAAGCTCCGCATCAGGCTCCATGCTCAGTGTAGAGTCTGCTTCTCTCTTTCCCTTTCCCTCTGCCCCTCCCCATTCTCTCTCTCCCTCTGTCAAATACATACATACATACATACATAAAATATAAAAAAAAAAATCTTGACCTAGTGCCCTTTTCAGAGGTAGAACTGGTAACATTTCCCATTTCTTCTTTTGATCAGTTCAAGTTTTCTGCCTCTTCTTATATCAATTTTCATAATTTATATTTCTTAAATAATATCCTATGTTGTCAAAATTTTTGCTTTATTGGTAGGTTAAACTTCGAGTATTCTTGTAATCTTTAAACTTCTTGGATATTTATATGCATCTGTTAATTCCATTTTTTTTTTTGCATTTTCAGCTGTTTTCTCTTTCTTCAGTTTTGCAAGAGGATTATTTGTCCTCTTAGTATTTTCAGTGAACTAGCTGTTGATCTGCTTTATCTTACTTGACCTTTCAAATGCATCAGACACACATTTTCTTTTTCATCACTTGGCTCTAAGTGACATAAAATTCTTATGAAAAAGAAGTTATGGGAAATGATAGTAATTCACAGGAAAGGGGAGCCCTCTGGAGGCTGAAATTTCAAAGTTTAGTGTTTATTAAGATTGCACTCCATACTCAAAATTAATAAAATGGCCACCAATAAGAAGAGAATAAGAAAAAAAAATCGATTTTTAATAACAGTACATAAAACACAAATTTAATAAGAGACATGAAATGTTTCTTATATATACCATATAATCATGTAATCATAGGTAGTACTCATAGGGTACTTACTATGTGCCAAGTATTGTTTTAAGCACTTTAGATATATTAACCCATTTAATTTCCATGATAACTCTAGGAGGCACTATTATTATCATCCCCCATATTATAGGAGGGGGAAATAAAGAACAAGTACACAAAGGTGAAAGAATAGGTTACATGGCTAGTAAATGGCATAGCTGAGTTTGGAACCCAGGCAGTTGATTCTTGCGTATATGAACTAAAGCACAATGCTCTATTAAAGTGTACACACACACACAAATACACAGAAATTGTAAAATTGGGTGCTTGGGTGGCTCACTTGGTTAAGTGTCTGCCTTTGGCTTAGGTCATGATCCCAGGGTCCTGGGATCAAGCCCCGAGTTGGTCTCCCTGTTCAGCGGGGAGCCTGCTTCTCCCTCTCCCTGGGCTGCTCCCCCCTCTCCCTGGGCTGCTCCCCCTGCTTGTGCTCTCTCTGTCAAATAAATAAATAAAATCTTTGAAAAAAAAAATTGGGCGCTTGGGTGGCTCAGTTGGTTAAGCGTCTGCCTTTGGTTCAGGTCATGATCCCGGAGTCCCCAGAATCGAGTCCCACATTGGGCTCCTGGCTCAGCGGGGAGTCTGCTTTTCCCTCTGACCCTCCCCCCTCTCCTGCTTTCTCTCTCTCCCTCTCTATCTAATATAAATAAATAAAATCTTAAAAAACATATTAAAAAAAAGAAATTGTAAAATTATAAAATCTTTGGGAAAAATGACAGAAGACTTGAAAAAATGGAAAACCATATTAAGTTCTCTGATTCTGAAGACTGCATATTAAAATGAGTCAATTCTCCAAATTAATCTATCACTTTTATTTCATCCCAATCAGAATCCCAGCAAAAGAAAATGAGGGATCTTGACAAAATATTTTTTTTTTTTTAAGAATAAACCTTAGAGGGGTGCCTGGATGGCTCAGTCAGAGGACCAAGCAGCTCTTGGTTTCGAGGTCATGAGTTCAAGCCTCATGTTGGGTGTAGAGATTACTTAATACAAAAATAAATAAACTTTAAAAAAAGAATAAACCTTAGAGGGTAGCTAGGAATATATTTTTTTAAAGAAGAGTAGTGGGGGCACCTGAGTGGCTCAGTCAGTGAAGCGTCCAACTCTTAACTTCAGCTTAGGTCATGATCTTGTGGGCCTAAGATCGAGTGCCAAGACGGGCTCCAGTGCTCAGCGTGGAGTCTGCTTGTTCCTCTCCTTCTGCTCCTCCCCCCCACTTGCTCTCTCTCTCTCTCTCAAATAAATAAATAAAATCTTTAAAAAATTTTTAAAGTAAAAAAAAAAAGAGTAATGAACGAGACTGCTGCCCAGAAATTAAAACTTTAATAATTAAAACAGTGTTGGGGCGCCTGGGTGGCTCAGTCGTTAAGCGTCTGCCTTTGGCTCAGGTCATGATCCCAGGGTCCTGGGATCGAGCCCTGTGTTGGGCTCCCTGCTCAGCGGGAAGCCTGCTTCTCCCTCTCCCACTCCCCCTGCTTGTGTTCCCTCTCTCACTGTGTCTCTCTCTGTCAAATAAATAAATAAAATCTTTAAATAATAATAATAATAATAATTAAAACAGTATAAATAAATAAAAAACAGCTCAGGAGTAAGTCATCAATAGAATAAATTAAAAATCTGGAAAGCTTAGTTTACGTATATAATAATCTATATATGGACATATATGATAAAGATGTAATTTAAATCAGAAGAGAAAATCAATAAATAATTCACTCAACTATATAAGAAAAACATTAAATTATAAACCTATTACATGCCTTACACACATGTATAGAAACACACACACATGCACAGACACATAATCCCAGAGATTCTAAATGTAAAGAATGACATGATAAAAACAGTAGAAGAAAATATATTTGAGTATCTGTATAATTTTTGGGATAGAGGTGACCTTTCTAAAATAACCCAAAAAGCAGAGACGATAAGGAAAGAGAATGATAAATTTGGCTACAGAAAAATGAAAAACAAAAATTGAAAAATTACTCTCAATTTTCTTTCTACCTGCTGATTTTAAGTAACATAAAAACTTGTTTGTTAAAGGTGTGTGGCACGGGTGTTCTTAAGTGTATAATAATACAGACTTGAACCTAATGCTGCCTAAGATATTTCATCAGAATGGGAGGGTTTGTTTTCTTTCTACCTAAATACTATGTGTGAGGATGAGTCACATCCTAAAGTGCTGTTATTCTTGGTGGCCAATAAACCTCTCATGACTTTCAACCTCAAAAAGTATGTTCTTTTTTTTTTTTTTTTAAAGATTTTATTTATTTATTTGACAGAGAGAGAGAGAGAGTGAGAGAGGGAACACAAGCAGGGGGAGTGGGAGAGGGAGAAGCAGGCTCTCCTCTGAGCAGGGAGCCCGGTGCAGGGCTCGAGCCCAGGAACCTGGAACTGTGACCTGAGCCAAAGGCAGATGCTTAACAACTGAGCCACCCAGGCGCCCCTCAAATAGTATGTTCTTAACAGACATTTACTCATTCATTCAGCTCATATTCAATAACTACGATGACCAAGGTATAGAGCTAGGATATACTGGGGGGCCAAAATTCTGAAGCCCTAGGTAGTATAGTAGAAAGAACCCTCAATTAGAACTCTTGAGTTAGAGCTTGGGTCTTATTGGAATATTTCTGCCCTTTGGCAGATCACTTGATCTCTCTGAGCCTCAGTTTTCTTATCTGTTAGTAAAGTATAATAATACCTTGGAGAATTGCTATGAAGATTAGAACCAAACAAGCAAACAAACATTTATTGAGCTCTTGTTATTTGTCAGGTTAACATATTTGAAAGTGCTTATAAAATTCTACACAAAAATATGTTACTATCACATAATGAGTTCCCTATTCTAAAGGAGGTAAAAATAGAGAAAGGGCAAAAAAGCATATACATACTTTAAAATATCAAAATTTGTAAGCGAGAAAAAGCCCACTAGGGGAAAAAAAAGGGAAAGATCAAAGATCGGCTGGGAAGCTTGGGTTGGGCTTGAAAGTGGGTGGGTATTTGGACCTCTAGAGATGCATGAGAAGATTAACATAGAGGGTATGATATGAATGGGAGCAAAGAGAAGAAAAGAAAGCAAAGAGAGTATGCAGAGAACAGCAGTACTTTAACATGAGTGTAGGGTGGATGAAGGTCGGCAGTAGCTGGAAAAAGTTTGAAGCCAGACACAGAGAGACCTGAAGCCAAAATCAGCAGTCTGGACTTGACGCCTTAGGGAGTAAAGAGTTGTGTAAAATGTATGCCAAGACTTTGGCATAAGACTGACTTGGATTTGAATCGGCTCCTCACATCCTAGCTATAGAGTTTTGACCAAGACACTTAACCTCTCTAAGCTTCAGTTTCTCATCTATATGATGGAGATTAAATACTAACTTAAGTCAAGTTCCAAGCATAGTATCTTGTAAATAAAAAATGCTTGATGTGGCATAGTTATTGTGTATGGGCACTGGTTGACTACTGAAGGACTTTGATGAGAGTAGTTGACATAATCTAAATTCTACAGCACAACGCATACTAGATTAGAGGCTGGGAGAACAGTTAGGAGAAAATTATAGGAGTCCTAGGGGATACAGATAAGTTAAAAAACAGAAGGATCAAAGTAAGAGTTTTAAAGAATATTTTAAGATAGAATATAATTAAGTACTTTTTAGACACAGAGAGAACCCATTGTAGGGGAAAGAATGAAGATGCATGAGAGGAAATAACCTGTGAACTAAATTCTGGAGCTGGTGAGTGGGGATGAGATAAAGAATC
The DNA here is from genome assembly GCF_964656455.1 of Halichoerus grypus. Taxonomy (NCBI): domain Eukaryota; kingdom Metazoa; phylum Chordata; class Mammalia; order Carnivora; family Phocidae; genus Halichoerus; species Halichoerus grypus. The sequence continues at coordinate 72,963,086 of NC_135725.1, read as the reverse complement.
CAGAGGAAACAGTACTCTTTGCTTGATTTCTTATCTGTTTTATTCTGTGATACAGAATGCATTCTTAGCAGCAGCATAAATAATTTGGAAAATAGGGTAGGGCATAAATATTGGAAGAGATTAGTCTTGGAAAGAAAGAAGAATATTTATCCACAGAAAGAAGTAAGAAAATGCCAAATGAGACTATATGGACATTTTGATATAAAGAGAAAAGTGAAGGAACACAATTTCTCATTCAAGAAGATGAAGTCATCTCCAGGGAATGGGGTAAGTTATATATATATATGACTAGAAGAATGTGGATATCGTTTAGTCTTTAATCAGTTAAGATCAGGATTTCTCAACCTTCGTACTATTGATATTTTGGGCTGGATAATTCTTATTTAAGGGCGGTGGTAGACTTCCCTCTTAATTTTAGGATGTTCATAGCAGGATCCTGGCCTCTGCTAATTAGATGCCAGTAGCAATCCTTTCCCCAGTTATGACAACCAAAAATGTCTCCAGATATGCCCAAATGTCCTCTAGGAGGTAAAATCACCTCAAATGAGAACCACTGGTCTAGCTGTTGGAATATGACAAGGAGCCTAAAGATATGGACATTGTTTTGAGACTCTTTCTCACATTCAGAAGATTGCTGGCACATGCAGACTCTCTCTCTCTCATATATATATTTATTCTCTAGGTACAGAACAGGTGAGAGAAATCAGGAAGCTAGAAACCTAAAGAGAAAGATATTTAAAAGAGAAGGTGCTCCGCGTTGTGATGAGTACTGGGTGTTACACGCAACTAATGAATCGTTGAACACTACATCAAAAACTAATGATGTACTATATGCTGACTAACTGAACATAATAAAAAACAAACAAATTAAAAAAACAACTTATAAAAAAATAAATAAAAGAGAAGGTGCTCAATAGTGTTAGATATTATTGTTTCTGGGTACTTTTTTTTCTTTTTTCCTATAAGAGACAACACAAGTTGCTAATCTGCTAAGTTTGTACATACCAAGCATGTAGCAGGTGTTCAAAAATTATTTGTTAAATTAATTTACATTGTGAGGTATGAGATTGGGTCTAAATTCAAAATATGAAGTTGTGAGAATTGCTGTTTATGAAACAACATTAAGACTTCTTTTGGAGAGGGGTGCCTGGGTGACTCAGCCGGTTAAGTGTCTGCCTTCGGCTCAGGTCATGATCCCAGGGTCTTGGGATCGAGTCCTGCATCGGGCTCCCTGCTCAGCAGGGAGTCTGCTTCTCCCTCTGTCCCTGCCCCCGCTCATTCTCTCTCTCTCTCTCTCTAGTAAAAATTAATAAATAATTTTTAAAAAGACTTCTTTTGGAGAGAAAAATAGTTTTTCCATCTTGTATAAGGATGATATTGGCTACCCTGGATATTGGTGATTTGTTATAACTTATTATAGTTTGAATTTGCAGTTTAGACCTTAGGAAGTTATTTATTTTATAAGTTGGTTCATTTTCTATTAGGTACACAGTGGTGTTGTTATGCTTTTGTGGTTCAAACAGCTAGATTTCCCATAGGTGTAGTTAACCTGGGTGAAATATCTAAATGAGATATTTACTCAATTATTCTGTATCTCTACAACTTATTTGTTAAAACAATAAAGCATTATTTCCTTTAAGCTCCCATAACTCTTATGACATTAATTTCCTCAGGGAATAATTAGTTTTTATGTAAATGTCTTATTTCCCCTGCCACACTGACAGAGTAGAATCATTTGCTCTCCCCAACTAGCATAGTTCCTTGCACATAATATGTGCTCAAAAATAATTGATGGATAGGGGCACCTGGGTGGCTTAGTCGATTAAGCGTCCCAACTCTTGATTGGAGATAGGTCATGATCTCAGGGTCCTGAGATCCAGCGCTTTGTTGGGCTTTGCCCTGGGTGTGGAGCCTGCTTAAGATTTTCTCTCTCCCTCTCCTTTTGCCCCTCCCCCCCAAAGAAATTGATGGATAAATCGATGAGTGAACAATTTCACCTCACTGGGTGGAAGTCAAAAGACCTATATTCCTATCCCACCTATGTTATCTTTGGCAAATGCCTTAATTTCAATGGATCATAAAATATGAGAGGTGTTAGGGTGAATGTTACCCAGGGAAATATTAAAGTATAGAGCTAGCCCTTCCATTTTTCAGAAGGAAATGGACACAAGTATAACTGTTTATTCCAGCCTAAGGCTTCTTTAGGGGAACAGAGTCAAGTCTAAGCATGGATAATGTTTTTATCCTAGCCAGAAGCTTAGCTTAAGTAAATTTTTCAATGTGTGTAAAAGATACAATAAACACATAAAGTATGAGGTGACTCATAATCAGAAAAATGTTTAGGGGTTCTACACGTGAAAAAGAGAAAAGTGATAGTGTTTGTAGAGACAGATGTTGCAAAAATAGGCTACAATAACATCTGCCTTCTGTAGTTGAAAAAAGGTAAACTACATAAATATGAAATATTAGGCTTCCCTTGTATACTTGGGAAAATTTCGTTACATGCTGATGCTACCACAGCTCGTTTCTAGCATTATTATCTAGTTTAATTAGATTAAATATGTTGTGCCAAAATGTTTGCTCTCCATCTATTGATGTAAAATAGTTCCTTACTGATCAAAAGATAGTATGTGAGACTACACCCATAAATTAGCAACCACAAGACAATTTACTTATGCAACACATTTGTGCAATATTATTTCATTCCATATATCCAGATTTTCTGCATAATCTGGTTCAGACTAATCTGCAACTCTGTCTCAAACTGATTATCTGCCATATTTATGCCATGTCTCCTTTGGCTGATGTGTGTGTATGTGTGGGTAATATTTCATACACATTAATGCTTCTGCAAAAACACTGAAAACCTACATTTAATAGAAAATGCAAAAAAAAAAATTTTATTATTTCAAAATGACCTAGTGCCAAATTTCAAGTAGTGAATTAAATATCTATTTTAGAGCTTGCTCTAGATAAGGCATTGTGCTAGTATATACAAAGTGTATAAAGATAATTAAGACATGGTCCATGGCCCATGATCTTAAGAACACAGCAACCTGGTAGGAGAGGCAGGCATAAACAAAACAATTATAATGTAAAGCATGGAAACTACCCAAAGTGGGACACTGAGAAAAACTGTAAGAGTGCCAAAAAGGTAACAACTAATTCTGAGATTATCAGTGGGAAGAGGAAACAGTTGAACTGAACCCTGTAGAATAAATAGGTTTTCAACATGTGATCAGAATACAAATAAAACAGCAAGAACAAAGACTTAGAAGTTGAAGGATCTGGAAGATGTTCAAAGAATGGCTAATGGTTCAGGGTTCCAAAGTAAATGGGATGGAATAATTGTTCCATGCTAAGAATTTCAGATTTCATCCTGTATGTGATAAATTATGAAGTTTGAGCAGGAGAGTGATATTCTCAATTAGTTATTTTAGAAATATCATCCTGGCAGCAATATACAGAATTGTCTAAAGAAAAGATGAAAAATAAGAATAACCCCAGACAAGGATTCACGAGCTTCTCAAAGGCTAAAATCTGTTTTCCTTATTTTTGCATCTTCAGTGCCTAATATTGTGCCTGGCACAAAGTATGTTCTCAGTAAACATTAAACATTATTACTCTGTCCTCAACAGCATACCATGAGAATACAACAATGAAGCTTAATATTATTATAAGGGATTTCCACAAATGTATGGAATTGATCTGGATAGTAAAGGGTTTTTCCAGCTTCCTTTATGGCTCCTCAGCTTAGTTTACATTCAAGTGTGTTTAGGGGCGCCTGGGTGGCTCAGTCAGTTAAGCGTCTGACTTGGTTTTGGCTCTGATCATGATCTCAGTGTTGTAAGATCAAGCCCTGCATCAGGCTCTGCACTCAGTGTGAAGTCTGCTTGGGATTCTCTCTCCCTTTTTCTCTGCCCCTCCCTGTGTATGCTCTTTCATTCTCTCTCTCTCTCTCTCTCTCAAATAAATAAATAAATAAATAAGATCTTTATATTCAAGTGTGTTTAAATTTACTTCCACCTAGATACAAAATAACAATAACATAAATAATGTGAATTAAAACTTATAGGGAAAAGTAATTGTCCTAAGATTCTTTTCATATGCATAATTTTTAAAAAATGATGCAGAAATATTATCTACTGAGAAAAAAACACAGATGACTTAGATATATAGGTGAAATTCACTATAAATAAAAAAAACTACTTTTAGAAATTTCCAAAGATAAGCAGGAGGAAAATCTTTGTAAAATATATGGCAGACCAAGAACAAATATTCCTTTTAAAGAGTATATGGCCCAGGGGCACCTGGGTGGCTTAGGCATTAAGCGTCTGCCTTTGGCTCAGGTCATGATCCCAGGGTCCTGGGATCGAACCCCGCATCGGGCTCCCTGCTCAGCAGGGAGTCTGCTTCTCTCTCTCCCACTCCCCCACTTGTGTTCCCACCTCGCTATGTCTCTCTCTGTCAAATAAATAAATAAAATCTTTAAAAAAAAATAAAATAAATTAAGAGTTTATGGCCCAGCTAAAAGCATGGACTTTGAACCAGACTACCTGGGTTTGCAATTCTGTCTCATACTTTCTAGCTTAATCTTGGGTAAGGCACTTAAATTCTCAATGTCCCAGTTTTCTTATCTGTAAACTGGGGTTTGTAATATAGTATCTAATTTATAAGTAAAGTGTTTAGAATAGTGCTTGGCACATAGTAAGTGCTCAATAAAAGTTAGCTATTTTTAAATTATTATTCTTAATGTAGCAGAAACTATTTCTCAAAATCTGTTCTTTCCTTCTTATTTTAATAATAGAATCTCCAAGTTGTAACTATGCACATGACTGTCCAGAATAAACAATGAATCTTCTAGCCTTTACTACAGCCAAGAGTGACCAGGTGACTAGGGCCTAACCAAAGAGATGTAAGCAGAAGTGTCATGTGGCAGCTTATGGGAACCTTCCTTGAGAGAAACTAGATACTTACCAGATACTCAAAATTAAATAATATGAAGCTGCTAAGGGTTGGTAAGGACAAAAAGCAATAGGAACTCTAAAACATTGCTGGTGGGAGTGTAAATTAGTACAATCACTTTGGAAAACAGTTTGCCATTATTGAATAAATGTGATGATATGCATACTCAATAATCCAGAAATTCATTCCTAAAATTATATTCCAGAAAAATGTATACGTATACTAGGATATATGTACAAGGATATTGATAGCAGCACTATTTATAATTTGTAATAATCCAAAGGTCCATCAACAATAGAATGGATAAATAAATTGAAGTATATTTATATGATGGTGTATTCAGCAATGAAATTGAATTAACATACATACATACAATGGCATCCACTGAATAGAAACAAGAACCAAACTAACACAAACAGTAATATTTAAAAATAAGCAAAACTATATCATTTAGAAATGCATACTTGGGTGAAACTAAAGAAAAGCAAAGCAGTGATTACCATAAGGCCGGGATTATAGTAATCTCTAGGTCTAGGAGGAGACTTCCTCAAGGGAGAGTTGTGATTAGAAAAGGAAACATAGCTTCTCAAATTCTTGTAATGCTCTGTTTCTTTACTTTGAGTGGAGGTTGCATGGATGTTTCTTTAAAATAATTTTTTTAAAGATGTTATTTATTGGGGCACCTGGGTGGCTCAGATGGTTAAGCGTTTGCCTTTGGCTCAGGTCATGATCCCAGGGTCCTGGGATGGAGCCCTGCATCGGGCTCCTGGCGCAGCAGGGAGCCTGCTTCTGCCTCTCCCCCTGCTCATGCTCTCTCTCTCTTTCTGTCTCAAATGAATAAATAAAATCTTAAAAAAAAAAGATTTTGGGGCGCCTGGGTGGCTCAGCTGTTTAGCATCTGCCTTCGGCTCAGGTCATGATCCCAGGGTCCTGGGATCGAGCCCCACATCGGGTTCCTTGCTCGGCAGGGAAGCCTGCTTCTCCCTCTCCCACTCCCCCTGCTTGTGTTCCCTCTCTCACTGTCTCTCTCTCTCTGTGTCAAAAAATAAATAAAAATCTTTAAAAAAAAAAAAAAAGATTTTATTTATTTATTCATGAGAGACAGAAAGAAAGAGAGGCAGAGGGAGAAGCAGGCTCCCTGCAGAACAGGGAGCCTGATGCGGAACTCGATCCCAGGACCCTGGGATCATGACCTGAGCCAAAGACAGACGCTTAACCGACTGAGCCACCCAGGCACCCTTTAAAATAATTTTTTAAGCTATAGATTTTCTTATGTGTTTTTCTATATGAACATTATATTTCACAATTTTAATTACAGATACATAAAGAAACATTGTGCCCTTGGCCTCTCCTCTTTTTCATTCCTTGCTTCATCTTGCTGCCTGAAACATAAATACTGCCACCTGAGACCATGAGACCAAGGACCACAACACAGGAATATCAGAGTAATGAGCTGGATGGTTAAGTCCCTGAGGCCTTTGTGGGGCACAGCTGCCATATCAGACCTGAACCTTTTACTTCCGTACCTCATTTACATGACAGAGAAATAAATTTTATATTGCTTGGAGATTTTCTGTTATCCACATAGTCAAATCTGACAGTAACTAAAGTACCTATATACAAGATCTTCAAAAGAGAACCTACCGAATAGAAAAATCGCCTGATCTTGCACACAGACACACACACACACACAATTATGCAATTAATGGGAATTCATGGAAGAAGAAATCCGAAGGGCTCATGAATATCTAAAAAGTGTTTAATCTCAGTACTAATTAGGAAAATGCAAATTAAAACAATAATGAGATAGTATTTTTCATGTGTCAGACCAGCAAACATTTTCAAAGAGCAAAATATTCATTTCTGTTGAGTATTCAGAAAAATGATCCCTCTCAGGTATTGTTAACATAAATTGCTATAAATTTTTGGAAGGTAAATTGGCACTATTAAATTTGAAATGCTCTTACCACTTACGGCAGCAAAGCAACACAAATCTATACCATAGGAATAACAGCAATAATATTTAAAACCCTATGTCTAAGAATTCTTATTGCAGCATTATTTGTCAAGATTAAAAAAAAAAAGAAAACCTGAAAACAATCTGTTAAATCCATCAGTAGCAGAATGTTTGGATAAATTACAGCATATCTTTACTATGAAATATTATGCAACCGTTAAAAACGAGTTAAATCTATATATTTTTATCTGGAAGGTTGTTCATGATGTATTGTTTAGTGAAGAAGGGTGAAAAATAAGTCACCCATTTTTATATCATTGGCCGAACTATTTTGTGTGTGCATGTCCATATAAATTTGTGTGAATGTATAAGAGGTATGAAAAGTTATACCCCTGGGTGGGGGGATGGGGTAACTGGTGATGGGCATTAAGGAGGGCACTTGATGTAGTAAATACTGGGTGTTATATGCAACTGATGAATCACTAAACTCTACCTCTGAAACTAATAATATAATATGGTAATTAATTGATTTTAAATAAAAAAATTTAATTTAATTTAAAAAAGATACACCCCAGATTGTTAACCTTGGTTATCTGGGAATAGGGTTAGTAATAGAGATTACTTTTTCTGTATTCATCTTAGGATGGTTTTACTGGTTACAATGAGCATAACTATGTGTTACTTTTGTAATTTTTACAAAATTATTTAATTTAAAATTAGTTTTAATGAAAGGTATACATCCAAGAATGCATAGTAATGTACCTCAAGGCCAGATGAACATCTTTATATTGATTACCGCCAAACATTAAATCCGTATCAGAGAAGCAAACTGCACAAACCTGTACAAAATAGAATGAAGTCAGTAACTTGGGAGAGTAATGTGGCTTATCCACTGATGTTTCATAATTAGTATTTTGTTAATAATTAACTAGAAAGACACCCATGTGTTAGTAAAATAAATAAATGCATGTTATTTCTTGCAATATTCTGGGAAGAAATTTAATACCAAGTTACGTCATGGAAAGAAAGGAGTTAAGAAATACAGCGACAATTCTTCCTGATCTGGTGGGTCTAGTGATTCCTAAATGAGTGTGTTTGTGAAGGGGTGGCTATCAACGTGTACAATCTGCATGTCCCAATTGTAGATACCTTCCTGCCCGTCCTCAAATGCTCTTCCGCCTTCAAGGCATGGCCAATACCTAGCCAGACACCTGAATCATGTTGGCCTCCTCCCTTTCGCTTTCCTTCTTCCTGAATCTGATGGCTAAATTCTCTGTTTTACCTTTGGAACGCTTCTGTCCTTGCCTTCCCTCTGGTCCTGTCCCGTTTGGCCAGAATTAGCTAAAGTCCAGACTCCCTGGCCTGCTCGTCCCTGCCTTTCATACCGGCTCCTTCCGGCTTCCTGCCACCTTCTCCGCTGTCACTCTCCACTGCGTGCCGTAAAGGATTCGCTCAGCCTCAAGGACCCGGGCACCCCAGGCACTGGGCAACCGCAGGCGGAAGTGCCGGGAGCCCGAGGGGCGGGGCCTCGCCTGGCTGGCCAATGCCAGCGCTGAGCCCAGGGCCAGAGGTCACATGCTCAGTAGGCGGGAATTTTCTCAGGCGACGACGGGTACGTGGCGATTTTACCTCGGTAGCAACCCTGAGAGGCTGAAGAGAGGAGAGAGGGAAGGTGTTCTTGAGCAGAGGAGAAGAAAAGGTCAGAATGGGGCTAGAGTATGGCAGCTCCAGAATTGCTGGAAAACAGATCTGTGAGGCCCGGTTGATGTGGCTCTGTGGGGACAAGACCCCAGAACCAGGGTCCACGTAACCTAATGAGGCGGGAATAGAGGTTGTGAAGGGCACGGAAAGGCCAGTGGGATTTCAACGCACTAAGAAGAAGTTGTATAGATTAAACCATACGAGAAAATGTGTGAACCTTGTCTCCTCTGCGATTTTACATGGTTAAAGTGTGGTTTTTAGGCAAAGGAGTGAGGAAGGGGAGAAATCTCCATATGCCTTAGGCTGGCGAGAGGAGATGGGAAGCCAGACCTAAAATTCACATTCACTCGTATGTGTCTTAAATAATCTTGGAAATAATATCCCAATATATATACCTACACTTTAAATATGTAAAATTTTTACCTCAGTGATACTTCAGTAAAACTGGGTGGAGAAAATCTTGTGCCTTACTTCTCTGGCCTTGTGCATAAGAGCCTAACCTGATTACTTATACGCATTTCCATTTGGCCCCGATCAGGAGGTAGCACAAGAGAAATAAAATCTTTAGGAATAGGTAAGGAAAAATATTTCAGGAATTGCTGCAATTCCTGATTGATTGATTGATTGATTGACTGATTATTTTTAAAATACCTTCTCTTTAGCCATGATTTTGCTTTTCTCCCTTTGACTTTAGAAATAAGGCCGATTTATCTCTCTTCCTATCCATCCACTATTATAAGATGGGATCAAATACCTGTAATGCAATGAAGTAAAGTTGACAGGTGAAAGGAATTCTATGAATATATATGATATATAGTATCTTATTTAAGTACTGTATGTTCAGCATGAATTTAAATGATTAATTTCAATACAACAGTAATTATTTAAGGTAGTTGATGAGAGTGAATGAATCTGAAGCTAGTAGAAATATAGGCTTCACAAGAAAGGAAAATTTAAGGTAAATGCTGATAATAACTGAATGGATTAACTAAGTAGATTGGTTGTTTTAAATTTTTTGAAATGACTTCTAGAATGATGCACAATCAGATAATGTTTTTTGAAAGCACAATATCAAGAAATGGAAATTCTATATTAATATTTGCCTCAAAGGATCAGTGATACACTATATGGAAAAGGTATGGAAGTACAATGATTGGAAAATATTTCCAGAGAAGCAATCACCAGTAAGAAAACGCTATGTTGATATTGTTTAACTAAGAGTGAAAGAGTGAATTAGAGTACTATGTACTCCCCATATCTGTTGATACCACAGAACCTAACAATATTAAAAATAATTCAGATAACTTATTGGGTTTGTTTTCATTGGAAAGCTTATGATATCCAAAATGTCTTCTGATTCATTAATCAAATAAAGTAATTGTACTCTGGGACCAGTTTGCTCTTAGATTTTGTAATACAGTAGTTGAGTAGTTAAGAATGTTCACTCGATAATGACTGAAAATAGGAATAGATTCATAGCTAATTAATGTAGATGAACTCTTTAAGATCTTCTGGTGCAGTGCCTTCACCATAGATAAGGAAACAGGTAAACCTCAAATAAGTTTAAAATAATAATGAAACTAAGGCAGAACCATTCGGATTAAAATGTTTATTTCACTCATTAAAAACTTACTGACAAACTACCTTATGAAGACTTCTAGCTTACATCTGAATTCCCCAAAACATTTTAAGTAACTGATCAAAATGCTAAGAACTATCTGATACACTGGACTCTGTCCTAGAGTGACTCTTATAAGCTGTAATTGCTCTGGTTCTCACATAAATGAGAACCATCTTGGACTCTTTCAGCATTCTTAATTTTACCTACTGCTTCATTAGATGAATTTGTTTATTTATCAATAATAACCCATTGACCTAGGAATACTATGTCTTAGTGGCTTTATTCCAAATGAGCTATTAGGGAATTCTAACTTCAGCCTTTTTATTTTAAATTTTTATTTATTTTTTTTTAGTAAACTCTACGCGCAGCAGGGGCTTGAACTCATGACCCCAAGATCAAGAGTCACATGTTCTTCTAACTGAGCCAGTCAGGCACCCCTGGGCTTTTTATTTTTTAAGAGACTTGAATTTCCCAGATTCTTCTCCCCTGCTTCTGCACAGTTTTATGTGTGGTTATTCTGTTTCAAGACCACTTAAGAAATATGGTTATCCTGAGAAAACCACTGTACCAGTCTTGAGAATTCCTGCCTCTTTTGCAACAAAATGGTCACAGAATATATATTTCAATCCACCAACCAGAAGTTGTGTGGATTAAACAATATATGAACATGTATGAAAAATAGATGAAAAATTTTATATCAACATACATTATTTTCATATTAGATTTAAATCATAGTAATAAATGTTATTTTTATAGTAAACTTTTTTATCACTCAGTACCTTTTTAAAAATGAATGAACCAAAGTTTTGTGATTAAGAATGGTTTTCTACTCCTTGCTTTGCTATTTTACCAACATTTAATTTTAATTTTTATATTTCCAGATACTGAAATTTGTACCGCTTTCAAAGAAAGAAGACATGTTTTCAACATTCAAATATTGTGCAATAGACTATTTATATGAGGTAGAGTATTATTGGATCACTAACTACTAAGAATTATGATATGAAAAGTACTATCTGCATTCACTACATGATTATGATAATTTTGCAGTAGTCCTTAGATTAATCCTTAGTCTAATTACTTGGAGATTTATTTAAAATTTCTTCCCACTTCCAATATACCTTAAAAATGCCACTTTTGGAAGGAAATTATTGACAATGTATTGTGAATCTGAAGCTGTCAGCAGAAAAAAATGGAAACTTGGTATATTTGGGCTGCTTTTATATGAACATTCTTGAGTGATCTTCCTGGAAAAGAATGGGGGAAAAAGCAGTCCCAGTTATCTTTATGAGGAAATAACAGTAGCAGCATGTATTGACCACTTGTATGGGCCAGATACTTTGATCTTTTGATGGATTTATCATTTGATCCTTTGCTCTTTTGATGGATTATGCCATTTGATCATCATAACTACTTCAAGAGCTAGATTTTACAATTTTACAGGTTAGGAAACTGATGTCTAGAGAACTTAAACAGCTTATACAAAGCTAAGATTCAAGTCCACTACATTGTTAAGAAACTAATTGGACTAGTCATACAACAAATCATTGTTCTTATGATCTTAATTGATAAGTTAAATTTTGATTTTCTTTATAACCTTGACCTCATTACCAGGAAAAAAAATTACTCCAATGTAACTAAAACTGTTCATTTTATAGGAAATAAGAAAGACATTTAGACATCTTCAGGTTTTGTATTTCTTCATAATTGTGGGAGGTAAATGTGTTATTATAACATATTCATGGTAGGGAATCAGAAGTCATTGTTAACCAAATATATTTATGAATATATTGGTCACTTCAAAATTAGTCTGTATTCAAACATCTTTAAACTTTTATCTGTGCCCATGGTATCTTAGTTTCTTGCTGGTGGATCACACCCCATGATATAGTACAAATATGATACTGATTGATGGCATTTCTTGCAAAAGTTGTAGAATTTTGTAAAGTTCATGGAAACAGTGTTGGGGAACCACTCAACAGGTAAAGCTATTGTCAAATGAAGACCTTGCAACATTCATTAGTTACAGATAAGAGGAAGAGAATGGTTTGAATATTAAAGGAGTCAGAGATGCCTTGGGAATATTTTGGTTAAATATTTTTTAAAAATATCTTCTTTACAATCAAAGTTGAAGTAATGACTAATATCATGCATATCATTATATAATACAGTTTGTGGGAAAATTTTGACAAAAAACCAGTTATGGTTATAAACTAATAACCAAAATTTTGTTAGCTATAAAATTTTATTTTTATAACTTTATTTCATTTTTTTTAGACAAAGTATTAATCAAGCTTTTTTTCTGTTTTGCAATGAACCTTTGGTCCTTGTTTTATATAAATTACTTTAACTCTTCTTTCTTTGTACCATTTATTCTTGAATAATTAAGACCTCTTATTTAATATCTGTAACACCTTCAGCAAACATAAAACTCTTGGGAAATAATGCAAGAAACTATCATTTGTCCAAATACATAGAATAATGAAGTTTGTGGGAAGTTGAGAGTTACTGAGGAAAAGCTTCATAGAGGAGATATTGCTTAAGATGGGCCTTGAAAGATAAATAGGATTTTTTTTTTAATAAATAGGGTTTTGATAATCTGAGAAGAATAGTGGGACATTTTTCAGAGGCACACCATAGACTATGAGGTTTAAGAAATAGTTTTATTTGTTGATTTTTTTTAAGTTAGAAACTTATTTGCTGGTTGTCACAAGTTTAATAATGCAAAGACATAGAAAACAAAATTAAGACAGCCATATTATACTGTTAAGCAAAAAAAAAGCACATTGCTAAATGGCATACTGTATAAATGATGTGATCTCATTTTTGTCCAAACACATAGACACACACACACACACACACACACACACATTTTAGCCTAGCCTAGAAAAGGAAGTCTGTGGAAAACATGCCAAAGTATTACTTATATTACTAGGGACCTTGACTTTCTCAGTTATGTGTTCTGTGTTATTTTATATTTTATAATGAGCAAGTATTACCTTTAAATAAAAATAATATGAATTTAAAAGAATAAAAAATTTTAATATTCTGAATATTGATAGTTGCACCTGATAAATATATTAAAAGATTTTATAATCTTACTTTCTTACATAGAATATAGTTAGAAAGAAGTTTTGCAGAGATGCTTTATTGCTTCGAGTCCCTTCATGTTTATATCAAGATGGAAATTATGCAGGAGTTATTGATAATAAGTTTAGGAGGCCATGGATGAGAGGTATGTTTTATTTTTATTTCTCAAAAATCTGTTTTAAAAGTAATGTCAGAGTTTAGCACCATAAATTATTAAGAAAGCATGCTTTTCTTATTAATAAAACTGCATTGCATTTATTATTTTTTTTTAAGATTTTATTTATTTATTTGAGAGAGAATGAGATAGAGAGAGAGCATGAGAGGGGGGAGGGTCAGAGGGAGAAGCAGACTCCCCGCTGAGCAGGGAGCCCGATGTGGGACTCGATCCTGGGACTCCAGGATCATGACCTGAGCCGAAGGCAGTCGCTTAACCAACTGAGCCACCCAGGCACCCTAATAAAACTGCATTGCATTTATTCATATCAGAACTCCAAGGGGTGCCTGGGTGGTTCAGTCAGTTAAGCATCTGCCTTCGGCTCAGGTCATGATCCCGGAATACCAGGATTGAGCCCCACATTGGGCTCCTTGCTCAGCGGGGAGTCTGCTTCTTCCTCTGACCCTCCCCCCTCTCATGCTCTCTCTCTCAAATAAATAAATAAAATCTTAAAAAAAAAAGAACTCAAGGTTACAAATTAATATTTTTATGACAGAATTTAGGTGACAAAGTAGGGAATTGGGAAGCTTATACTAGATATGAATAGAACAAATAAAAGATATGTAGATGATGAAGTCTTAAAATATTCTAGCATTGTAAACATTGGTTGTATTGTAATAGGATCTTGCTCAACTGTAGGAGGGCTACTTTAAAATGTTATGATATACCGCATATAAAACTATTTTTAAATGTATATGTACAAAATACTATCTTTTGCTCTTATCATGTCATGGATTTAAGAAAGAGGTAGCTTCCATTGAGAAGTCAAGTCAGTTAACAACATTTATTTAGCATGTATTATGTACCAGGTACTGTTATAGGTGCTAAGGACAGTTACTAATAAGACAGAAGTAGTTCCTTCCCTAGTGGGTTTTCAGACTGGTAAGAAGTATGCAGCAATAAAACCATTAAATATATAAGCTAATGTCTGGTATTAATAAATATGTAGAAAAGACACAATAGGGTAATGTGATACAAGATTTAGTAGGGAGTACTATTTCCTAAGATGCTTAGGGAAGGAAGTGGACATTTGAGTTGAGATCTGAATGATGAGAAGGCAACAACAATAAAAAGATATGGGGGAGAAGCCTTTCAAGCAAATGCAGAGTTCCTGACTCAGGAATAAACTTGATGAGTTTTAGGACCAGAAAATTAAGCCACTGTGACAGGTTAATGAAAAGGGGATATCTAAGAAGTAGGCAGCTTCTGAAAGATACAAGGCATTATAGGCCATAATATGGAGTTTATTTGCTTGTTTATATTATGGCTAATGTAACAAATCATTGGACAGTTTTTAAAAAGGGAGTGACATAATCTGATATATGCTTTAGAAAAATCATTCTGGTTGTCTGGAGTATGGAAGGGGTAGGTATTGGGAAAGAGTAGAAATGATAAATTCAATCAGAAAGCTATCATATTAGTTCAGAATCTAGATTGCTAAGTGAATCTACACTCTACATAAAAGATGATAGTGGCTTGAACTAGGCTTATATTAATGGGAGGTGTGAGGAGTGGTTGAATTGAGATTATTTTAGAGATCCAGCCAACAGTGAGAGGGTTAAAGAAAAAATAGAACAATAAAGAATGTCTTCTAGGGTTTTTGACCTGAGCAACTGGGTGGATGGCAGTGCTATTTCCCAAGATAAGGAAAGGCTCATGGGGAAGCCAATTTGTGGCTAGAGTCAAAACTCTGCTTTGGCCAGGTTAAAATGCCTATTTAGGTATCTAAATGAAGACATCAAGGAGGCAATTTATTATATAAATCTTGAGCACTGCTGGAGTTTCAAATTGGAGTAATCATATATGGATTGCACATAAACTTATGGAAGCGGATGAAGTCACTGTGAGCATGAGTATATATAGAGCAGAGAGCCTAGGACAAAGCCCTAGAACACTCCAACAGTTAAAGGCAGAACCGGGTAAGAAAACAAGTGAGATAGGGACACCCACGGGGCTCAGTCCCATTAAGTGTCTGCCTTCAGCTCAGGTAATGATCTCAGGGTCCTGGGATCAAGCCCTACACTCAACAAGGAGTCTGCTTGAGATTCCCTCCTTCTCTCCCTTTCCTGCCCTCATGCTCACTTTCTCCCTCCCTCTAAAATAAATAGGGGCGGGGCGCCTGGGTGGCTCAGTTGGTTAAGCGACTGCCTTCGGCTCAGGTCATGATCCCAGGGTCCTGGGATCGAGCCCCTCATCGGGCTCCCTGCTCCTCAGGGAGCCTGCTTCTTCTGGAGCCTGCTTCTCCCTCTCCCTCTGCCTGCCGCTCCACCTGCCTGTGCTTTCTCTCTGTCTCTCTCTCTGTGTCAAATAAATAAATAAAATCTTTAAAAAAAATAATAAAAAAAAAAAGAATTAAAAAAATAAATAAATAAAATAAAATAAAATAAAATAAATAGGGGTGCCTGGGTGGCTCAGTTGTTAAGCATCTGCCTTCGGCTCAGGTCATGATCCCAGGGTCCTGGGATCGAGCCCTGCATCGGGCTCCCTGCTCAGTGAGAAGCCTGCTTTGCTTCTCCTTCTCCCACTCCCCCTGCTTGTGTTCTCTCTCTCGCTGTGTCTTGCTCTCTGCCAAATAAATAAAATATTTTAAAAATAAAAATTAAAAAAAAATATTTAAAAAAAAGAACGGGAAAACCAGTTTGGTTAGGAAGGTGTACTATTATCATCTGTCAATATTGGATGCCCATTTGAAATTTATGGTCATAATCTGAAATGAGTTCATTCAGCATGACTGGATGATCTTTTTCCAATAATTTTCAGCTGTTCTAGTGTATGTACACAAGGTGGAGAGTAGGGGTTTTCCTGAGTTAGTACAAGGGAAAGAGAGGCAAAGGAATCAAGGGTCTTTGTAAGGTAGTGGTTATGGGACTGGCTATGGAAACTGAAGTGTGTAAGAAAGGAAGTAAGGACATGAGGGAGGAAAGTCTTCATTTTACAATGAATATTGTAAAAAGGGAGTGAATCTCAATCAGGTTGGAAATAAGATAAAGAATAGCTTTCATTAATCTGCTTATCTAAAAGTACAGAAGGAAATAAATAAATGTACAGAAGGAAAAATGAGTTCATTTTTTCCTATTTCTTTTTCTCTTTTTAAAAACAATAATAACATTAATAGCCAAATTTTTTTTAAAAGATTTTATTTATTTATTTGCCAGAGAGAGAGAGAGAGAGAGAACAAGCAAGGGGAGTGGCAGGCAGAGGGAGAAGCAGGCTCCCCGCTGAGCAAGGAGCCCAATGTGGGACTTATCCCAGGACCCTGGGATCATGACCAGAGCTAAAGACAGACGTTTAATGGACTGAGCCATCCAGGCGTCCCCATTAACAGCCAAAATTTGTTTACAATATGTAAGGCACTGTTCTAAGCAATTTATATGTCTCATCGCATTTAATCTTCACAACACTAGGAAAAGACCATTATTATTATCCCTAATTTGTAGATAAGGAATACAGATACAAAGGGGTTAAGAGGTTTACCCGAGCTCATACACTTAATAAGTAGCACTACAAGCATTAAATAAAATGTAGTCAGGGTGATTCCAGAACCTATACTCGTAACCACTAAACTTTTGTATTTTTTTCAATGACACATAGACTCAGATGTTAAGTGATTTGTTCAAGATAACAAAACTAGTAAGACATAACATTGGTGGTAGAATACAGGTCCTTTGACTTCACTCAATTGCTTCTTCTGACATTAGTATATGACATGATCTCTCTTTTAAGGAACCGGTGGTCTAATTTGAGAGACAAGCTATAGATACCTAAAATTTTTAAATATGGCTGTGTATGATCATGTGCCAGAGTGAGTGCTACTGACAATTATGGCCCTTCAAGGAGAATATATCAGAACAAGCTGAAATGGTTAATAATAAAACTTCATGAGGACTAATATGAGCTGTTGAACAGGACTATCTAGGATGGTAGTGCTGTATTAGCAAAAGATAGGTTGTAAAAATGAGGATGGTATGTTCAGGTGATATTGTTCTGACTATAGTTGAAGGGTTTTGGGGGGGTGAATTGTAATAATGAGAAAGATTACTTAAATGTTTGGAATTTGATAAAATTTTGGGAAAAATTACATTTGTGAACAAATAACATCATAATGTAAAATGTTCATGTTTGGCTTGTAGTAAGTGCAAAAGAAAATTCTAGAAGCTAATGTTTACCATTCTCCTTTCTAGTTTCAGCTGTTTCAGTGTGGGGAATGACAGATGATATTTCAGTCTTGGATCAATGGAAAGCAAGTCTCTTTGTGGAGGAGTTCCTAGAGAAGTATGTGTCCTTAACCTCAATTTCCCCTTTACATCTAAGAGAGAAACAGTAAGTTCTCCAGACCTCTGCAGAGACAAGATCCTTTCCTTTGTATCCTCAGAGATTTTATTCTTTTATCTGAAGAAAAAGCCCTAATCTGAGCCACAAAAGAGAGATTAATAGAAGTGATTTATACCCTTTTTATTTTGGCCTAATTTATCACATATTAACTGTTCTCTATGCATTTGTGTTATAAAACACACAGAGAAATAAAGCAAATATGTTATTATGCTTTTAATCAATAAGTAAACTTCTTGTAGAATGTGTCTATAGGACACTTTATATTAAAACTGGTCTTTTTTCTTATAGTATAAACGCAGATTTAAGGCTATTTTCTAACATAACTTTGTCAAAACATTATTTATTACTAGTTCAGTCATTCATCAAATATTTATTATATACAATCCTGTGTGCTGGATACAGGATACACAAATGAATAAGACACAGTCTCTACTTTCAAAGAACACAAGAAAACACAGTCTCTACTTTCAAAGAACACAAGGGAGTACAGATTTATAAATAAATAATTACAATACAATATGGGAAGTATAATGACAAAGATAGGAACACAGAGCGTACATAATACAAGGAAGAACATCTAACCCAGTCTACATTGTTAATATAGACATAAATTAGAGATTTCAGTGCAAAGGTAAATAATTTACTGTGTTGCTTCACTTTGTACAAAGAGTGCTGATCAGACCCAGGAAGGATTTAGTTATTATTCACATTTTCAGGTTTTAGTAATTTAAGTTTTCCTTAATTGTGCTGGAAAGAAACAAATAACCAATTTAAATGTGTCCAGACTCAAAATGCAAAGAAACCCAATATACCATTTCCATCATCTAGGAATTTAAAAGTCAGGTTAGGAAGATAATATATAGACATAAAAAAATTAACCATGTGAGAATTAAATGATAATATCAGATGACCATCATAAAATCTATCACAAGGCATAAGGCCAATACAAAGTGCCTATTGCATGACTAAACTGAGCACCGAGGAAGCAGGAAGGTGTAGTGAAAAGAGCTCTGCTCCATGAATTAAAAAAAAAATGTGGATTTCAAGTCGTGATTTGAAAAGTCAAGTACTACCTACTTGACAAGTCATCTTCTCTCTCTGACCCTCACTCTCTATCAGTATAATGATACTGGATCAGTGCTTCTCAAACTTTAATGTGCATGTGAATCACCTGACAATCTTATTAAAAATGGAGATCCTGAGGGCGCCTGGGTGGCTCAGTTGGTTAAGCAACTGCCTTCGGCTCAGGTCAGGATCCTGGAGTCCCAGGATCGAATCCCGCATCGGGCTCCCTCCTCAGCGGGGAGTCTGCTTCTCCCTCTGACCCTCCCCCCTCTCATGTGCTCTCTCTCTCTCTCTCAAATAAATAAATAAAATCTTTAAAAAAAAAAAAATGGAGATCCTGATTCAGTTGGTCTGTGTTGGGGCCTGTGATTCTGCACTTTTTTTTTTTTTTTAAGTAGGTTCCATGCCCAGCATGGAGCCCAACACAGGGCTTGAACTCATGACCCTGAGATAAAGACCTGAGCTGAGATCAAGAGTTAGATGCTTAACTGCCTGAGCCAACCAGGCACCCCAGATTCTGCCCTTCTAATGTGCTCTTAGGTATGCTGATACTGCTGGCCCAAGAACCTACCTAAAGTAACAAGAAACAAGATGATCTCTAAGATCTCTTCACTTTATGAGTTAGATTGGTAAGGCTGTGCATTTATAAGCAGGAGAGATCAGCTTCACAAAGAAGTAGGAATTGAGCTTGAGCTGGACATTGAAGGAAAAACTAACTTGAGAGAAAATTTTTCAGGCAAAGGGAACAGCAAGTCTGAAGGCATAGAGCAAGAATACGCAGTAAGTCCTCAGTGAAGGCAATGATCTAGCTACTTTGACTCAAACAAGATTCACATATGGGAGAAATGGGAGGCCCTGAAGGAATGGATGCGCGATCTTATCTGACCTTCCATTCATTTTGCAGTACCAAGATAGAGTCCATGGCAAAGAAGGTGGACCTGTGGCACCACCTAGAATCACTTTTACATTTCTCAGCCTCTCTGTAACTACATATAGCCACGAGACTAAGTTCTTCCTAATGGGATATTAAGCAAAAGAGGCTTATGCAACTTCCGGGGAATGTCCTTAAAAGGAAGCAGCATGTTTTTCTCCTCCACTTTTCTCCTTCCCAATGCTGGAATAGAGATGTAATGACTGGCTCCAGCAACCAGCTTGGACTATACTGACAAGAACTAAATGTGGAAGTGAAAGAGTGGAACAAAAAGAGCTTTAGTCTCTGACACATTGCAAGCTGCTTTACTAACCATGAACTTCTAAAGTCCACTTTTTATATGTGTTTAAGCTATTATTAATTTCAATTTTGTCTCATACAGTAAGATTTAATTTTTAATAGACTTTATTTTTAGAGAAGTTTTGGTTCAAGCAAAATTGAGCAGAAAAGATAGAGATTTCCCGTGTTAAAATTTAATTTTAAATAATTCTGTTACTGCAGTTTTGTTACCTAATGGATTTTAGGAATAAACATTCTGGTCATTAGCACTACTTAGAGTCCCTAAATCTTGCTTTTCCTCTCTTTCTCCCCTTTCTTTGTTCCTTGTTTCTATTTTTGTTACTTCTTAATATTGATTCTAAGGCTTCAATTCTTTTACTAACGTGTTGGTGTACTGTGTTTTAACATATGTGGGTATTTTCCGCCGTGTGTTCCTAAGAAATCTTATGTTCTGCAAAATTATACACTAAAAGTAACAGGACATACAAGAGAATTGGCTTCTGTAGTCAAAGCTACAACTTGTGACAGAGCACTAACAAAAATATTAACTATTCTAATTTTTAGAAAACCACCAGCAAAAAAACCCCAGCATAGTTTAAAAGACATATTAAGCTTCTAATAAATATATACATATTAGAGTAAATATAGCACTTATTTTAGCTTGATGGACAGAATAAAGAAGGGGTTGAGGCTATCAAATCATGGAGACAAGGGCAAAATGCAAAAACATCAGGGAGAACCATGCAATAAACTTCTAGCTTCCAGGAGAGAGCACATGAACAAGTAGAGTAAGAGGAAGAATGTATAACAATATCCCCTGTTCCTCTGTGGCTTGCTATATTCTGATGAATGCAATTGAATTCAGGGCATTGCACATATATTTATTTCCCATATACCTCATAACTATTATGTGAGGTGGATATTACTATCCCAATATTATATATGAGAAACTGAGACTCAGATTAAATAACTTGTCCACAGTCAAGAGTTGGAGCTATTCAAATATTCAAATCCTAGTCTGTCTGACTTCAAACCCTATACTCTGGTTTGGTTTGGTTTATATTACAGCTTTATTGAAATATGATTCATATCCATATAATTCACCCATTTAAAATGTCCAATTCAGTGGATTTTAGTATATTCACAGAGTTGTGCAGTTATCACCACAATCAATTGTAGTGCATTTTCATCAACACAAAAAGAAATCTTATACTTATTAGCATCCACTCCCCGTTTTTCCCCCTCCTCCAGACAGGCAACTACTAGTCTACTTTCTGCCTCTCTAGACTTGCTATTCTGGACATTTCATATAAATGGAATCAAAGTAAAATCATACACCAATTCCAGCATAGGGAGGGGATGTAGTTTCCCCAGACCAACAAGCAGTGCTCTGATACCAGCTCGGTATCCTACAATTCAACTCAATTCTGACACTATCTACCCAGAGATAGTGTCAGATACCACCTGTTAAGGACTCAGTCCTAGAAGACTGTCTCCCCTCTCCTGCCATTTCAGACTCCACTTGCAAGTCCAGGTAATAACCTGTGCTTCTGACCCACTGGCTATAGATTGGTGGTTCCAGCAACCTCCTCCTTGGATTTGATCTATTTGCTAGACAGACTCACAGAATTCACAGAAACATTTTCTTTACGGGATTACCAGAATATTATAAAAGGATATAACTCAGGAACAGCTAGATGGAAGATATGCATAGGGCAAGGTATGGGAAAGGGGCACAGAGTTTCCATACATTGTACCTTCACACCACTTTCCCAACGTTTCCTTGTGTTCACCAACCCAGAAGCTCTCTGAATCCCACCCTTTGGGTTCTTATGAAGGCTTCATTTCATACATGTGATTGACTTGATCATAGGCCATTGGCAATTGATTCAACCTCTAGCCCTTCTCCCTGGAGGTCAGAGGGATGGGGCTGAAATTCCAGCCCTCTGATCACATGGTTGTTTCTCTGGGCAACAGAGAGGTTTTTCCAAAAGTCACCTCATTAACATAACCAAATATACCTTTATCACTCTAAACACTTAGGAAATTCCAAGGGCTTTGGGATTTCCTTGCCAGGAATGGGGATGAAGACCAAATATACATTTCTTATTTAAAACACAATATGACACATACAATATGGGATCTTTTGTGACTGGCTTCTTTCATTTAGCATAATGTATTCAAGGTTCATCTGTGTTGTAGCATGTATCAGCACTTACCTTTTTTCTTAATGGCCAGATAGTAATCCATTGTGTGGACATGGCACATTTTATTTATCCATTCATTAGTTGATGGGCATTTAGGTTGTTTTCAGTTTTTAGCTAGTATGAGTAATGCTGCTATAAATATTTGTGGGAAAGTTTTTGTGCATACATATGATTTCATTTCTCTAGTAGTAGAATTACTAGATCATATGGTAACTCATTGTTTAACTGTTTGAAGAATTGCCAAATTATCTTCCAAGCAGTTGTACCATCTTGCATTTCCACCAGCAGTGTATGAAGGTTACAATTTATTTACATCCTTGTCAACACTTGTTATTATCTGTCTTTTTGATTATAGCCATCCTAATGGGTAGCTTATTTTATGTCATAGTAGTTTTGATTTGCATTTCCCTCATGGCTAATGATGTTCAGCATCTTTTTGTGTAATTATTGGCCTTTAGTTTATCTTCTTCAAGAAAATGTTTATTTAAGTCCTTTGCCCATTTTCCAGTTGGTTTATGTGTCTTTTTATAATTGAATTTTAAGAGTTTGTTATATAGTCTAGATACAAGTCCCTTATCAGACACATGATTTGCAAATATTTTCTTCTGTGGATTATCTTTCCGCTTTCTTGATAATATCCTTTGAAGCACAATTTTTGAAAATTTTTGATGAAGTCCAATTTATCTATTTTTTTTCTTTAGTCACTTGGGCTTTTGGCATCATATCCAAGAAGGCTTTGCCTAATCCAAAGTCATGAGGATTTACTCCTCTATTTTCTTCTAAGAGTTTGCCTGGAATTTTTTTTTTTTTAAGACACAAATCAGATCATGAACTGTCTCTGTTATAACCTACTGACAGTATCCCATTGCACATAGAATAAAATCCAAAGTTCTTACCAGGTGCTATAATGCCCAACATGATCTGGTCCCTTCCTACCTATCTAACCTTACTCTGTTCCAGTCACCCTGACCTTTCTGCTTTTCTTAGATTATGCCAAACTTGTTACCCCACTTCAGGCCTTTGTATAGGTCACTCCCTACCATTCTTCAGGTAGCTGTGGAATTATCAGCTCCTCACCTGGCCACTCTCTAAAACAGACCTCTTACCAAAACTCTCAGGCTGTTACGTGATGTCCTAATATTTTATTTTATTCAAAACAATTTTTCGCCACCTGACATTATGTTATTTGTTTGTCTATCATCCCATTAATAGGTAAGCTTCACGAGGGTAAGAACTTTGTTTTGCTCTACCACTCCATTCTCAGTGCCTAAAATGGTGTTAGCACACTATAGACACTCAATAAATATTTCTTTTAAGTTAAGGAATTAGTGAATTGGAGTGGACGAACTTACCCAGATAGAATGATGTGGAAAGAAAGCAAACACCATCTAGATTGGAATCCTGGGAAATATCAGTACCACAGGTTAGGTGGAGGAGGAGACACCAGTGAACAAAGAAGAGATAATATTGGACACGGAGGTAGGAGGAGATCCAGGAAATACTTTTCTTCATAGAACATTTATATCTAGGGAAAGAGAATTGACTGATTTTTCTCAAAACTGTAGTACCAAGGATTATTACAAAGTGCTGACCCTATTAGTAACATTTAAAACAAAAAAGATAATTGCAATATAAATGCTAAATTTAGAAGTCTGTAAAGATTCACATAGGAATCAATGGTCTTACGAGTAATATGGACCTGGGTAAGTTGAAATATTTTTTCTTGTGCCTTGTATTTTCTTAGTAAAGGAGAAACTTCAGAGATTTTTCTATGACTTGAAGATACGGCATATTCGTTTTTCTCCAATTACATTAGGGGGTTATATTATTTTGGTTCTCAGTTTGTGTAGGGAATTATTGAGGCTAAAATATTTTAGGATATCAGGGGGGAAAAGGTATATTAGAATGTGTGGTTAAATTGCCAATAATATATTTATTTGTCAGAAAATTCATTAAAAAGATCTCTTAGAAATCCAAACTCTCCCAATGTTACAGACAGTGGCAGATTACCTGGGTGAATCAGGCAACAGGCAAGGTATGCGCAAGGTCAAGGGAGCCCCCCAAGAAAAAAAAGGGCCCCAAAACAGCAGGAAGTTGTTAACGCTCTAAGCTTGTAGGAGCAAGGGGACTGAACAGTAATCAACCCAGTAAGAACTACGGCTAGCTGTAGGAGAGGGGCTGTCTGACAAGAGATGTAACTCTTGGTAGAAGAATGCAGCCATTTCCAAACTGTGGCCCAGGAGAGGGATTTGGGAACAATAATATCTCAACTTGTCTCTCTTCCCACCTTTGATCTGCCAATGCTTCCTATTGGCTAAACCCAACCAGAAACCAGAGAGCAAGGGAGCTTAGTTCAGTCATAGAGATGAGCCTCTCAGGTTGAAAAACAGAATATAAAAGGTTGGCTAATGACGTGGAAAAGCAAACATTGAATATCCAATACAAGGGCAACTTGGCAATGCATGGAAAAGTGTAAAAATCTGTATACCTTTAACCTCATTGCTTCGGTTTTTAGGAAACCTATTTTGAGAAAACAGGCAAGTGCACAAAGATATTCCTTGCATTCTAATAGCAAAGGATTACAACAAATTTAAATTGCCAACAATAGGGAACTGTTTGAATATATTATGGCCTACCAATACAATGGGATCCTGTTCATCCAAAATGAAGTGAATGTACATTGACTGACATATAATTGTACTCATGTTTTATTGTTTATCAGAAAAGGCAGGTTTCATAATACTATGTACATAAATCCACTTTTGTTAAAAAATGTCCAAAAGTAATTGAGAAAATATATAATTTTTGAATTCATTTCTTGAGTGTTGGGGCTATGGGTAACTTTGTATCTGTTGGAATTTTGTAATTTTTCTACAATGAACATTATTTGTTAATAAAGATGTTTTAAAATAGGACATACATAAAATCAGTAATTTTATAATGTCATAGAAAAACAATTACAGGAATGGTGACTCAGATTGACTGTGGGTTTGAGGAAGTTGTTCCAAGTTCAAACCCAAACTCCCAAACTGAAGTAGAAGAAGCCAGTTTATATACCCATAAGGACTACACTGAAGTCTTTACACTTGTCAGCGGTTTAGAAAAATGTCCAGCACTTCAAACACAGGACAAAGGTAAAACATTTATTGTTTCTATTATTATAAAACATTTCTTACTAACAGATTGTCTTTTTTGTGAGTGTTTTTCTGTTTTATTGGATTTTTAATTTTTCTATTTTATTAAAGGTATCCACCTGCAAAATTATAATTCTAAGCTTTGCCACATTAGGGAAATACTTTCTTTTTCATATTAATCCCCTTTTTGTGAATTTGGTTGTTTTTGGAGTTTGTGTGTGCTGGGCATCAAAAAAGCCTCAGGGATTTGATCATTGTCTGCTCACACCATATTACTGTAACCAGATCTGATGACATAGCAATCTCGTATAACATTAAAATAGTAGATCACTAAATGATGGCTGTATTTTATTTTCAAAATATGCTCAAGATTTTCAATCTCATCTTATTGATGTGAAACCATAATTCAAAGTAGAGCTGGAATAGTTGCAGTATTAGATCAGGAAATTCACCTCATTTTTACAAATTTACCATAATTAATAATTAAAGTACATTTTGGAATATTATGCAGCCATCAAAAAATGAAATCTTGCCATTTGCAACGACGTGGATGGAACTAGAGGGTATTATGCTAAGCGAAATAAGTCAATCAGAGAAAGGCAATTATCATATGATCTCACTGATATGAGGAATTTGAGAAACAAGACAGAGGGTCATAGGGGAAGGGAGGGAAAAATGAAACAAGACTAAACCGGAGAGGGAGACAAACCATAAGAGATTCTTTTTTTTTTTTTTTTTTAAAGATTTTATTTATTTATCTGACAGAGAGAGACACAGCGAGAGAGAGAACACAAGCAGGGGGAGTGGGAGAGGGAGAAGCAGGCTTTCCACTGAGCAGGGAGCCCGATGCGGGGCTCGATCCCAGGACCCTGGGATCATGACCTGAGCCGAAGGCAGACGCTTAACGACTGAGCCACCCAGGCGCCCCGACCATAAGAGATTCTTAATCTCAGGAAACAAACTGAGGGTTGCTGGAGTGGAGGTGGGTGGGTGGGATAGGGTGGCTGGGTGATGGACACTGGGGAGGGTATGTGCTATGGTGAGCGCTGTGAATTGTGTAAGACTGATGAATCACAGACCTGTGCCCCAAAACAAATAATACATTATATGTTTATAAAAAAAAAGTTTAAGATACGCTATAGCTTCAGCTATGATAATCTAATAGATATAGAATATATAATAATTTGGTTCTTTTACGGCTGTTTTTATGTAAATATACAAATTGTGTATAAAATTTTTTGTGTTGGCATATAGGTGTGTGATGACATAGAGTTAAATCCCTCTTAGTTTGAGATGAAAGAGTGAGAGATTGAATTAAAGACTAAACTTCAGGGGCGCCTGGGTGGCTCAGTTGTTAAGCATCTGCCTTCGGCTTGGGTCATGATCACGGGGTCCGGGGATTGAGCCCCACATCAGGCTCCCTGCTCAGCGGGAAGCCTGCTTCTCCCTCTCCCACTCCCCCCTGCTTGTGTTCCCTCTCTCGCTGTGTCTCTCTCTGTCAAATAAATAAATAAAATCTTTAAAAAAAATAAAAATAAAAATAAATTTTAAAAAATAAAAAAAAATAAAGGCTAAACTTGAAGGGCAGCTGGAGAGCTCAGTTTGTTGAGTAGATCTGTCTCTTGATTTCGCCTCAGGTCATGATCTTGGGGTTGTGAGATGGAGCCCCAGGCCTGGCTCTGCGCTCAGCGAGGATTCGCTTCTCTCCCTCTTTCTCTCCCTCTGCCCCTACTCCCGCTCGCTCATGCACTCTCTTTCTCTCTCTAAAAATAAATAAATAAAATATTTAAGAAAGAATAAAGACTAAACTTGAGAACATGATATATTAGGAATAATCTGAATTTGATCATAGTCCAAATGAAAATTTGATCATAGTCCAAATCTACTCTGAAACAGTGGTGCAATTTGAGGACAGTTATTAAAAATTTTATGGTTTTCAATTTCCTTCTAGAATTTCTTTTAACTTCTAATTTCTTATAAAAATGTTTGTGGGGATCAACTAATATATTTGTACATGTAATGAGATAGTTTATAAAAAATAACAGATATCCAAACATAGCTATTATTATTAATGTGGAAAACCAGGAGCCGTTATTGGCAAACCTCATAATATCTATCATCAACCAGAGTCAGAAGCTTCCTTAACTACTATTCACTGAATATGCTTGAGTTTCCTAAATACATATAAATTGTCCGTATCCTGTATTTCCTTGGGGGTCCTGTGTCATTAGACATCATTTTATACATTTAGATTTGCAATTTCATTTATTGTCTTTGCAGCTGTATTGATTGCTGCCAGATTTATAGATACTTTGGTCTCAGTGTCTATATCCAAAGGAATGCATTATGTTTTGAAATTCAATTGATACTATAAATTTTCTGTCTTAAATGTAGTTAATTACTAAATTATAAGTTAATTTCAAAACATATTTCTTTAAGATATAAAAACAGTGGGTAATTTTCTTTTATTGTGGGGCATCTGGGTGGCTCAGTTGGTTGAGTGTCTGTCTTCAGCTCAGGTCATGATCCTGTAGTCCTGGGATCAAGCCCAGTGTCAGGCTCCCTGCTCAGCGGGGACTCTGCTTCTCCCTCTCCCTCTGCTCCTCCCCCAGTGCTCATGCTCTCTCTCTCTTTTGCTCATTCTCTCTCAAATAAATCAATCAAATCTGTAAAAAATTTTTTTCTTTTATTTATTGGTTTGTTGATATGTACTAATATTTCTACAACATTCACATATTTGTCAATAAATGTAATTATTTTATGAATATCCATTCAGATTCCAAGGAATATATAAGCAAATGCAAATGTAGCTTTATTTTTAATTTAACTTTTATTATTTTTTTTAAGATTTATTAATTTGTTTGAGAGAGAGAGGAGAGGGGCAGAGAGAGTCTTAAGCAGACTCTGAGCTGAGCACAGAGCCCATTACAAGGCTCGATCCCACCACTCTGAGATGACCACCTGAGCCGAAATGAGTCAGATGTTTGACTGTGTCACTCAGGCATCCCTTTATTTTTAATTAAAAGAAAATTGTACATGCAGTTTAGAGAATCAAATAATTACTCAAAATTTATAATAAAAAGCAGCAGTCCTTTGACTTCAACCACCCACATGTTTTTTCCTTTTTTTAAATATATTTAAGGTGTACAATGTGGTGATTTTATATACATATTCATCGTAAAAGATTCACATCATTGAATTAACACATCCATCACTTCACATATTTACCTTTTTTTTTTTTTGGTAAAAACACTTAAGTTCTATTTTCTTAGCAAATTTCAGTTATACACTGCAGTAATATCAACTATAGTCACCATTTTATACATCAGATCCTCACACCTTATTCATCTTATAACTGCAAGTTTGTACCGTTTTACCAACCTCTCCCTATTTCCCCACAGCACAGCCCCAGTCCCTGGCAACCACCATTCTATTCTCTGTTTTCATGAGTTCTACTTTTTTCCCCCTTAGATTCCACATACAAGTGATACCATGCAATATTTGTTGTTCTCTGCCTGGTTTATTTCACTTAGCAAAATGTCCTCCATGTTCATCCATATTGCAAATGGCAGGATTTCCTTCTTTTTTAAGGTTGAACAATATTTTCTTGTGTCTGTGTGTATAACATATCTTTTCCTTACAACACGTTTTTTATCCATTTATCTGTGGACAGACACTTACATGGTTTCCACACCTTGGCTGTTGTGAATAATGCTGCAGTGGGAGTACAGATATCTCTTTAAGACAGTGATTTTGTTGGCCATCTGTTTCTTCCTTTACAACATTTATGTCTTTGTGTGTGTGTGCTGACTAGGACCTACAGTACATTGTTTAATAGAAGCAGTTATGTTGCCATCCTCGTCTTGTTCTTGACAGTAAAGGAAATACTTTAACATTTCATCATTAAAAATGATATAAATATCATTTCAATGGTGAATCATTTATAATGTTTACATCAGTTTCAATGGTTAAATGTTGGAAGAATTTCCTTTATTGGGTTGAGGAAGCTCTTTCTGTTCTGAGTTTGCTAAGAGCTTTTGATTATGAATGAGAACTGAAATTTTATTAATGTTTTCTACATCTATTAAGATATATACATCCTAAATATGTAGGATGTCCCTTTATTAAAAACTTCCAAACCTATAATCTAAACATAAATCATTTTACTATTGGGATCATATTGTGTCTGCATTATCTTATTTTTAAATGTTAACATTATCTTGGGAACATCTCACCATATGCTTGTCTTCGAAAGCATGGCTTTTAATGACTGCAGTTTTAAATCTTATGTATGTATCATACATTTCCCAATTTGAGAACACTAATGTTTTTAATTGCAAATATGGACATAAATTTGTATGCTTCCATTTCCAGTTCTTTCCATAGACTAAATTCATGGAAATGGAATTATTTGATATTTCTTTTAACTGTATATACGTCCACTAGCATGATATGAGAATATCCTGTTCACACCAGCCTTATCATCATTGGATATATTACTACTGCTATTGTGTTAATACATTTTGCCCAATATGATGGGCAAAAATTATGTTTTTACTTGGATTTTAAAAATTATTCATGTTTGGGGTGCCTGGGTGGCTCATTGGTTGAACATCCAACTCTTGATTTTGGCTCGGGTCATGATTTCAGGGTCGTGGGACTAAGCCCTGAATGGGGCTCCACCCTGGGCAGGGAGTCTGCAAGAGCTTCTCTTACTCTCCCTCTCCCTCTGCCCTCCACGCCCCCTCGCACTGGTGTGTCCTCGCACACTCTCTCTCTCTCTCAATAAATAATGAATAAATGAGATCTTTTAAAAAATTATTCATGCGAGGGCGCCTGGGTGGCTCAGTCGTTAAGCGTCTGCCTTCGGCTCAGGTCATGATCCCAGGGTCCTGGGATCAAGTCCCACATCGGGCTCCCTGCTCGGCAGGAAGCCTGCTTCTCCCTCTCCCACTCCCCCTGCTTGTGTTCCTGCTCTCGCTGTGTCTCTCTCTGTCAAATAAATAAATAAATAAATAAATAAATAAATAAATAAATAAAATTATTCATGCTTACTGGCCATTTGCATATTTTTATTTTGTGAAATGATTCTTTTATCTATTTTTCTATTCTTATATTTTATCTGTGTATGTCAAATATATATTTAATCTTTAATTTAAAACTAACCAGTCCCATCAATGTTTTCCTTTAAGGTTTCTTTCATTGCTTTTATACTTAGAAAATTCTTCTTTAAATTAGATAAATATTTATTCACATTTTCTTTAAGTTTTTCCTTAAGACTTTGCTATATGTTTAAAAGTAAGGATAAAAAATATTTTTTCCAAATGTTTTGGCAGTCATCTCAATATCATTTATGGAATAGTCTTTCCTTTCTCTACTGATTAGAAAAGCCACTTAGAAAATATGCTAAATCCTTACCCACGTTAGAATGTTTCTGGATTTTCTGTTTTGTTCTATTGATTTGTCTATTATTGTATCATACCTGTAATTATAACATTTATAAATAGTCTCTTCTTTTTTGTTATTAAATTTTTTCCCCTAGTCTCACATTTTTATTCTTCTAGATTTACTTTCAGCAAATCAGTTTTTCAAGTTCCAAAACAGATCTCTTGGGAAATTGAAATGTCATTGTGTTTTTTTACTTTTTTTTTTTTTTTTTTTCTACTATAGTCAGTCTTACTAGCCAGGATGGTTTATCTTGCCTTTTATTCAGTTTTTTTAAATGGCCCTCATTAAAGTTTTGTAGTTTCCTGCATATGCTATCTGTACGTTTTTGTTATGTTGATCCCTTGATGTCTGTATACTTGTTACCATTATGAATGAATTTTTCCATTAATTTTGGGGGTGTTTATGTATGTTTGAAAACCAGAGATTTTATAAATTTTTTATGAGACACCTAGTGAACGCCTTTATTTGTTTTCACTTAGTTACCTTGGGTTTTCTAGGTAGACATAGGAATCTTCTGCCAAGAATAAACTTGTCTTTCCTGTCAGTAGACCTCTATTTTCTGTTTCTCTTCATAGTAAAATTTTGCCTCTTTGTAACAATTTAACACTTCTTTACAATAGAGAACAATCTCCTCATATCTGTGTTGGTAATAGAAGAGCTGTAATAAAGTAAGAACTCCAGGAAGTGTTGTATAACCTTAAGAATATAAGGAATTAGCACCCTTCATAAAACAACTTTTGTGTAGTTACAAAGAACATTGGTTGTGGTGTGATGCTGCCCTCAAGCGGCTCTATCAAAAATGGGTGGTTGGAAAACAAGCTCTCATAACTGATAGATGTTTGTTACCTTGGACTTGCAGAAATACTAGGATGAGCCTGTAGGAAGGGAAGATGGCTAGAGGACCTGTGTTTGGAAGTGGAAGGTGGAAACAGGGATATAAATAAATGCTGTTTGGGTTTTTACTATTAATATGACTTCATTAATACTTTCAGAGTGGATGTACAAATGAACCATCTTTAATTGTCTCACATAAGCCCTGTTTAGATATGGAATTGATTGGCTAGCTCTCTTTGGTATATAAAAGAACTGTGCCAAATTTGTCATGGGAAGCTCTTGGCCACAAAATTATCAGGAACTTAGCAGGTTCAGATAAGTAATCTCTTAGGAGGCTAGCTTACGGAACAAGTTCTCTGTTGGCATTTCAAGGTAACACCAGGCAAAGGGGTGTTTCCTGGCTGCCTGCTTAACACCACATATTTATTAAACATATGCATACCAATGATGTAATTGGTCATGGGAGACATCACTCCATGCTATTCCTCTCTCATGCCATTCTAAATTTACTTAACTGAAAGGTTACTACCCAGAACAAGAAGTTGTTGCTCCCTCTTCAATGTAGCTTTTGCTTTGGGGAGTTTGGCTTTCTGAGCAGTTCCTCATCTGAACTTATATTTTCCTTTTCTTCTTTCCACTCAGGAGCTTATTGAAGAATGGGAGCAGGTTTTATGTTCTCTCCCTTGGCTCAGAAACTGTTAAAGCACTGACACAGTTGGCTAAGATTCTAAAGTAACCTGAACATAGTAGGGTGGGGATAAACAGGAGAAATTTATTCCAGCAATTACCCCTTGGCAGTAGTGTTTCCTAATGTATAAGATGTATCACACTTCTTAAGTAGATACTTTGCCATATAACTTTCATTGTAATCAATTTTACAATGAAAGTTTTATTTCTATTTTACAATAGAAACAATTTTTTTTTTTTGTCATTACAATGATAGAATCCGAATTGATCTCATTTGTAGGTTTTGTAGACCATCTCCTTTCCCTACATCTCAGAGTCTCTAGGGATGAATTAGAGACTTTAAGAGGTACAATGATGCAAAGAAAAGACTAGGTTCCATAAAAGTCAAATGCTTTTATTTCTTTACAACTTTGCTTAGGCTACCCCTGGTTGTTTTGAAGCATAAGGCTGCAAGATATTTTACTCCACTGATTAAACTAATCTTAGTTGAAAAGAAAATGAACCATTACAACTCTTTCAGGATATTTGGTTACTAGTCAGTGTACTAAGTAATACTAAAATTTATTGAGCTTTTATCTATATGCTAATCCTATGCAGCATGCTTTATATACACAATGAACTAAAGAATTTAAAGTGTGTTTGAATGGCTGACTGCAGTAACTATCAAGATCTCTTTGTGTAACTTTTAGATTTTTTTCTTATTCCTTTACATTTCTTTTATTTTCAGATTTGTCTATTGATGAAGAAATAATTTTTTTAAATAACTTGATGGCCTATAAAAGTCAGCTACCAACTTTGCATACTTTGTTGAGTAGGATAAAACTATTTTTGGTAAAGGACCCCATTTTAGATTTCAAAGGACAGATCTTCACAGAAGCTAATTTCTTCAGGTACTTAATTGTCCGATGTAAATATTTTTTTTTAATATTTTATTTATTTATTTGACAGAGAGAGACAAAGTGGGAGAAGGAACACAAGCAGGGGCAGTGGGAGAGGGAGAAGCAGGCTTCCTGCTGAGCAGGGAGCCCGATGAGAGGCTCGAACCCAGGACCCTGGGATCATGACCTGAGCTGAAGGCATACGATTAACGACTGAGTCACCCAGGTGCCCCTGATGTAAATATTTTTAAAGAAGAAAATATTCTTTGTATGCTCAAAAGTCTAGATGTTATCAATAATAATATATTATCATTGCTTTACATCAATTCCAGTTTTAATCATTGTATTAAATTATTATTTAATTTGGCTACATTTAGTATGTACCTTGCTTTTAGTGAACACTAATTTAATGTTTTGTTTTTTTTTTTTGTTAAGGGAATGTTTCTCTTTTCAAGAAGATTTGAAAGGTCTAATGGAAGAAGATTTTTACATGGATAAAGAGAACTTTAGTCAGGAAAAGCTAGAAGATACAGTAGGTTTAAATCAAACTGTAATACTTGCTTTCAGTAATAGTTTTACAAAAGTTAGTAATTTATAATTTTAGTAATATGCATTGACCATCTACTAATGTCAAGTTAAAAAAGACTTGGTAATGAGTGCGTTGAATATATCAATAATGAAGTCAAATTTACTTTAAGATAGTGGTTCTAAACCTTGGCTACACATTGGAATTACTTGGAGAGTTTTAATAAAATACTGAAGCGCCTGGGTCCTACTCAGATATATTCTGATTGAACTGGGCTGTTGTGCAGCCCAGGTATAGTGAATTTAAAAATGTCTCTTAATGATGTTAATAAATCTACCTGGTATAGGACATTAAGTGGTCATATTCTAGTTAAAAAATTGGAAATCAGAGCTAGAAATGTTTATTTTTATTTGTGAGTTATACACAAAACAGCACTTACATTATGTAAGAGAAGGGATCTCATTGAAGTAGTAAGAATAAAGATGGTCTGAGACTTCATTTTAGATGCTGCCAGTGGTTAATAAGGAAGATAGCATCTTTGCATATTAAAGATCAAATTCCTCAAAGGCAGCCCCTCTTTTTTAGCGTACAGTTGTAATAGCACACAAAATTGTTATTATGATATTAGTATGTAAAGAATTTTAGCAGTTGAGAGTGCAAATAACTTTTTGCAGTTTAACAAACTTGAAAAACTAGGCCCACATAGATTAGATGCATTTACAAAGTTATTTTAAACATTTTTTTGAGACAACTGAAAATATTTCACATTTGGGGCTTTTCTTAAAACATTCAAAGGAGATAGATATAGTTGTAGATATAGATATAGATACAGACACAGATATAGATATCTTAAGGCATTTAAAGGGTTTCCTTACAAATAAAAATTTTAACACACATGGTAAAAAAAAAACAAAACAACTCACACACATGGTGACAGTATTAATTCACTTATTAGCCCCTTTTCTCTAGTCCCCCTCTCCCTCACCTATTAGCTCTGAGAATTATGCACGTAGAGTCTAGTTCTGTAGGAATGAAAGAGAAGCATATTTAATGGAGTGTAGTGAAGATCCATTCCATTTCATCTACCCTTTTTATTTCTCCCCATTAACCATCTCTTACCTACTGCAGTGATTATTTTTAATTCAGAAGTTTAAAAATTTGTTACTAGCCCAAAAGAAGATATTTTTGCATCTAGGATACTGTACATCACTAGTGTAATCAGTGGCCATAAAGGACATTACTCAGAACATTGCTTGTAATATATTTTTTTACTACTATACCTCTGTTTTTTTTTAAATGTTTTCATAACATAAAAAATTTTGAATGTTTAGTTTAAAATTTGATACACCAATTAAACAAATTATCTATGTTTATAAGTCTAGAAATATTTATCTGGAAAACTTCCCTAAAAGCTTCTTTTACTTATACTATTTCAGCCATCAGTTTTGCCTGAGTGTGAATTCTTAATACCTACAAGCCCCAAACAAGAAGTTGATATTCCATCACTCTCCAAACTGAAGGAATCCTTAAACTTAATGCCAGAAATAATAAATTATACAGATGAAAATGAAAAGCTTTTCAGAATAGGTGAGAATAAATTTAAAAATCTATTACTTGTAAAAACTACTTAATAATGTTTGTTATAAAAATATGTTGATTAAACTGTTTTCTAAGCCTCCAGTTTTTTAAGAAGTTAGGGGTGTGGGGATGGGTTAGCCCGGTGATGGGTATTAAGGAGGGCACATACTGTATGGAGCACTGGGTGTTATATGAAAACAATGAATTCATAGATCACTACATCAAAAACTAATGATGGGGCACCTGGGTGGCTCAGTTGGTTAAGCGACTGCCTTCAGCTCAGGTCATGATCCTGGAGTCCCGGGATCGAGTCCCACATTGGGCTCCCTGCTCAGCAGGGAGTCTGCTTCTCCCTCTGACCCTACCCACCTCATGCTCTCTCCCTCTCATTCTCTCTCTCTCTTTCTCAAATAAATAAATAAAAATCTTTAAAAAAAAAAAAACTAATGATGTATGGTGACTAACATAACATAATAAAATAAAATAAAATTAAAAAAATTTTTTTTAATTTAAAAAAAGAAGTGTTCTTCAGGTTACATGTTGAAATCTCAGAATTAATTGTCGATGAGACTCTTTTCTCATTGTCTTTCTCTTTATAACTTAACATATATATGTATATATATATATATATATGTTAACTTATGTAACTACAAACTTAAAACGTCTCTAAAATTAACCATTTCAAGATAATTATACAAATAAACTAAATCACCTATGACTACTAATTTTTTAAAGTTGTTTTCTTATAAACAATGACAAAGCACTAACAACTTCTATGCTGACTTTAGTTAGATATGGAGAAGCTCAGAGTGAGGTTATGATTCATGGAATCAGATGACTGGGGGAATCATAACCTAAAATGTAGAAGCTTTTATCCCAGTTAGACTTAGTAAATATTGTTGAATTCTTTCTAATGACAATTGAAGCCCAAATATTTAACTATCCTTTTATAAATTCCAGTTGAAATCATCAAAGATATATATTAGGGAGGAGTGAAGGGAGATTTATGATATCCATTGAGAAGAGGGATGCT
This sequence comes from Halichoerus grypus, assembly GCF_964656455.1. Taxonomy (NCBI): domain Eukaryota; kingdom Metazoa; phylum Chordata; class Mammalia; order Carnivora; family Phocidae; genus Halichoerus; species Halichoerus grypus. Next base: position 72,926,606 of record NC_135725.1, on the reverse strand, counting down.
TGCCATTACTAGACCACAAACCTGAAGGAATTCTTATAGACAAGACTAAATCAAGTGAATTACTGATTAGCCTACAAGTCAAAGCAAGGGAATGAAAAGTCAGCCTGAGTAAGTTGATCAAATTCATACCAGAACTTGTAAATATAGCAGAGCTTAAAACTGCAGGGTGACCCATTGGCTTATTAGCAGGACACAGATCCATGAATGCTAATATAAAGGACACATGACTTTACTGAAGGACTGTGGTGGTACACTCCCAGCCTTCAGTTCACTCTGATGGTATACTAAATAAAACAGTCATTGCCACAGAGGAACGGACAACATTACCAAAAAACTGATACAGTAGTACTTATGCTGATAGTAGACTTTCTTTTCTTTTCAGATCTTACTACCAAGCATGGAATTGACATTGAGGATATAAAATGCAGCTGCACAGAGATTTTGGCCATTCAAAGCTATTGTGAACCAGAGTACAGTGAACCAGGTAGAAATTTTGGATAAATCATTGAGTTTATCAGTGGTTACCCATATCTGATGTAAAAGTACAATACATTCACATGGAAGGTCTACTATGAGACAGTTTTCATGTTTAAAATTTGATTATTGCAATCCAACTTGTCATTTTTTTCTCATATCTGTCCATTTACATTTGTTACTATCAGTAACTCATTATCCTTCTAGTATCAAAACGGAATAATATACAGAGAGCTACAAAGATTGAGGAAAAGGAATGGAGGAAATAGCATTAATATTAAAATCAGAAATCATAATATTATAGTTCAGTAAATAAAATTTTATATTTTATCTCAGTATTAGTAATCTTGCTGACCCTTGTTACACTTTTGTAAATTTAACTTTTTAATCACCCAACGCAATCCTATCATTACTGTTACTGTTATTGTCATACCAGATTTGGACTCTGAATCATCTTTTGTTCCACTGTAATGCCAAGTTGTGTTGCTTCTTAACTATGTTGATGATACTATTATTTAGTTACATGTATTTTATTTATTTGTTTATTTATTTATTTATTTTAGTGGTGGTAGGGGGAGGTAGACAGGGAGAGGGAGAGAAAGAATCTTAAACAGGCTCCAACGCCCAGTGTGGAGCCTAATCTCACAACCCTGAGATCATGACCTGAGCCAAAATCAAGAGTCAGACGCTTAACCGACTGAGCCAACCAGGTGCTCCTTTAGTTACATTTATAATCGAATCACATTTATCATCTATTTGGAAGTTTATTGCTTTATTTATGAAAGTGATAGAAACACACTAACTACTTATGAATAAATTAGTTTCAGTTTCTCAAGCCCACTCTATAAATATGTAACTCTGTGCTGGGCCACCCAGACTTACTAAGATGAAGAATTAGTCTCCATTAATACTATTTACTTAACATCACCAATATTTAGTATGAAGATAAAAATAGTACTGTCTCCTAAGTACTGACAACATAAGTTGTCAGAATTGAAAGCATTATTTCACATAAAACTCTTAGAATTTATATCATACAGTAAACAATAAAGTTTAGTTGTCAATGTATTTTTTAAAAATCACCACTATCACTGTTGAGATAGCATGTGACATATGTGTAATTCCTTAGATGGAAATTTAAAACTGTTATTTTGTATTTCAAGTAACTGAAATGTCTTTTTATTGAAAATCTTTGTTGTAGCAGAATGATCAACATCATAGTTGCTCATAAAAAGTTCTAAACTATACTTAATTTTATTCAATGTTTATGTAATTAATTATTTTTTAAACTTTTTGTATTCTAGTAGAGTTAGAAATGCCATTAACTCATCTACATCTAACAAACCAACATTCTTCCATGACTTCATTATGTACAGGACTTCAGACATTTCCATTTTCTCCTATTTGTAAAATGTAAGTAAAGATTATAGCTAGAACTCAAATTGCAATTCAGAATAACTAGTCCTTAATTAAATCCGTCCATATAAAGTTAATTTACAAGATACCTCTGTGAAAAAAAATGTAAGAGAGGACAATGTCTATAGTAAGCAAATAGAATATATGAATATATATATACATACTTTAAAAAAATTTTTAATACTATTTTTTAAATTTAAATTCAATTAATTAACATATAGCATATTATTAGTTTCAGAGGTAGAGGTCAGTGATTCATTAGTCTTATATAATACACAGTGCTCATTACATCATGTACCCTCCTTAATGTTCAGCACCCAGCCACCCCATCCCCTTTTCCCCTTCCCCTCCAGCAACCCTCAGTTTGTTTCTTATGATTAAGAGTTTCTTATGGTTTGTCTCCCTCTCTGATTTCATCTTGTTCTATTTTTCCCTCCCTTTCCCCATGCTCCTCTGTTTTGTTTCTTAAATTCCACATAGGAGTAAAATCATATGATAATTGTCTTTCTCTGATTGACTTATTTCACTTAGCATAATGCCCTCTAGTTCCATCCATCTCATTGCAAATGATAAGATTTCATTTTTTTGATGGCCGAGTAGTATTCCATTGTATATGTATACCACATCTTCTTTATCCATTTATCTGTCAATGGACATCTGGGCTCTTTCCATAGTTTGGCTATTGTGGACATTCCTGCTATAAACATTGGGGTGCAGGTCCCCCTTTGGATCACTACATTTGTATCTTTGGGGTAAATACCCAGTAGTGCAATTGCTGGGTCATAGTGTAGCTCTGTTTTCAACTTTTTGAGGAACCTCTGTACTGTTTTCCAGAGTGGCTGCACCAGCTTGCATTCACCAACAGTGTGAGAGGGTTCCACTTTCTCTGCATCCCTGCCAACATCTGTTGTAATTAATTTTAGCCATTCTAACCAGTGTAAGGTGGTATCTCATTGTGGTTTTGATTTGTATTTCCCTGATGCCGAGTGATGTTGAACATTTTTTTCATGTGTCTATTGGCCATTTGTACATCCTTGTTTTTATATTTATGGAATATCTTTAGAAAGACACACAAGAATCAGGTAGCTTTGGTTGTGTCTGGAAGGGAACTGGGACCTGGCAATATGGGAGCTAGTAAGTGATAGAGCCAGTTCTTTTATAGTTTTAGTATTTTGAATGTGAACATGTTACCATTAAAAATAAGCAACTTGACAAATTGTGAAGATTCTGGCACTACAACTATTTGCTTAGGATCTTGCCATTGGATACCTGCCAAGGGTACTGCCTCCATTGGCACTCACTGCTACGAAAGACAGTGTAGTGGTATATTCGTTTGCTCAGGCTGCCTTAACAAATACCATAGACTGAATGGCTTAAACACCCAGTCTATGGTAAATAAATTTAAATTTATTTATTCACAGTCTGGAGGCTAGAAGTCTTAAGATTAAGGTATTAGCAGGGTTGGATTCATTATGAAATGTCTTTTCTTGGCTTCATCTTAGGTAATGTCTTCTACCTTTCTCTTCTTTTTTTGTTCTTTAAAGATTTTATTTATTTATTTGAGCTTTATTTTTTCTTTTTCTTTTTTTAATTTTTAAATTTTAATTCAATTAGTTAACGTACAATGTATTATTAGTTTCAGAGGTAGAGGTCAGTGATTCATCAGTCTTACACACTACACAATGCTCATTATATCACATGCCCTCCTTAATGTCCATCACCCAGTTACCCCATTCCCTTACCCCCTCCCCTCCAGCAACCCTGTTTGTTTCCTATGATTAAGAGTTTCTTATGGTTTGTCTCCCTCTCTGATTTCATCTTGTTCTATTTTTCCCTCCCTTCCCCCATGCTCCTCTGTTTTGTTTCTTAAATTCCACATAGGAGTGAGATCATATGATATTTGTCTTTTTCTGATTGACTTATTTCACTTAGCATAATGCCCTCTAGTTCCATCCATGTGTTGCAAATGGCAAGATTTCATTTTTTGATGGCTTAGTAGTATTCCATTGTATATATATATATATATATACACCATATCTTCTTTTTTTTCCAGTTGTCTCAGATGTCATAGTTTATTTGATTTATTTTTCTTTTTTTTACTTTCATTTCTTTTTTTTATTATGTTCAGTTAGCCAACATATAGTACATCATTAGTTTTTGATATAGTGCTCAATGATTCATTGCCTAATTTGTTGGCATATAGTTGTTCATAATATGTTCTTATAATTGTATTTCTTTGGTGTTGGTTGTGATCTCTCCTCTTTCATTCATGATTTTATTTATTTGGGTCCTTTCTCTTTTCTTTCCATAAGTCTGGCCAAGGGTTTATTAATCTTACTAATTCTTTCAAAGAACCAGCTCCTAGTTTCATTGATCTGTTCTACTGTTCTTTTGGTTTCTATTTCATTGATTTCTGCTTTAATCTTTATTGATTCTCTTCTCCTGCTGGGTTTAGGCTTTATTTGCTGTTCTTTCTCCAGCTCCTTTAGGGTGTAAGGTTAGGTTGTATATTTGAGACCTTTCTTGTTTCTTGAGAAAGTCTTTTATTGCTACATACTTCCCTCTTAGAACTGCCTTTGCTGCATCCTAAAGGTTTTGAACAGTTGTGTTTTCATTTTCATGTTCCCATGAATTTTTTTTTTTAAAGATTTTATTTATTTATTTGAGAGAGAGAGAGAATGAGAGAGAGCACATGAGAGGAGGGAGGGTCAGAGGGAGAAGCAGACTCCCTGCCAAGCAGGGAGCCCGATGTGGGACTCGATCCAGGGACTCCAGGATCATGACCTGAGCTGAAGGCAGTCGCTTAACCAACTGAGCCACCCAGGCGCCCCCCATGAATTTTTTAAATTCTTCTTTAATTTCCTAGTTGACCTGTTCCTTCTTTAGTAGGATGCTCTTTGGCTTCCATGTATTTGAGTTCTTTCCAAATTTCTTCTTGTAAGTGAGTTCAAGTTTCAAAGCATTGTGGTCTGAAAATATGCAGGGAATGATCCCAATCTTTTGGTACCAGTTGAGACTTGATTTGTGACCCAGGATGTGATCTATTCTGGAGAGTGTTTCATGTGCACTCGAGAAGAATGTGTATTCTGTTGCTTTAAGATGGAATGCTCTGAATGTATCTGTGAAGCCCATCTGGTCCAATGTGTCATTCAAAGCTCTTGTTTCCCTGTTGATCTTCTGCTTAGATGATTGTCCATTGCAGTGAGAGGGGTGTTAAAATCCCCTACGATTATTGTATTATTATCAATGTGTTTCTTTAATTTTGTTATTAGTTGGTTTATGTAATTAGCTGCTCCCATGTTAGGGGCATAAATATTTACAATTGTTAGATCTTCTTGTTGGATAGACCCTTTAATTATGATATAGTGCCCTTCCTCCTCTTATTACAGTCTTTGGTTTAAAATCTAATTTGTCTGATAAAAGGATTGCCACCCCAGCTTTCTTTTGATGTCCATTAACATGATAAATGGTTTTCCACCCCCTCACTTTCAATCTGGCGGTATCTTGCGGTCTAAAATGGGTCTCTTGCAGAAAGCATATCGATGGGTCTTGCTTTTTTTATCCAATCTGATACCCTGTGTCTTTTGATTGAGGCATTTAGCTCATTTACATTCAGAGTAACTATTGGAAGATGTGAATTTAGTGCCATTGTATTACCTGTAAAGTCACTGTTTCTGTTTATTGTCTTTGTTCCTTTCTGGTCTATGTTACTTTTGGGCTCTCTCTTCACTTAAAAGATCACTTTTAATATTTCCTGCAGGGCTGGTTTAGTGATCACAAATTCTTTATAGTTTCTGTTTGTCCTGGAAGCTCTTTATCTCTCCTATTTTGAATGACAGCCTAGCTGAATAAAGTATTCTTGGCTGCATATTTTTCTCATTTAGCACCCTGAATATATCATGCCAGTCCTTTCTGGCCTGCCAGGTCTCTGTGGCTAGGTCTGCTGCCAGTCTAATGTTTGTACTCTTGTAGGTTACAGACTTCTTGTCCCGAGCTGCTTTCAGGATTTTCTCTTTGTGAGATTTGCGAGTTTCACTATTATATGTCGGGGTGTTGACTTATTTTTATTGATTTTGAGGGGGGTTCTCCTGCCTCCTCGACTTGAATGCCTATTTCCTTCCCCAGATTAGGGAAGTTCTCTGCTATAATTTGCTCCAATATACCTTCCCCCCTTCTCTCTTTCCTCTTCTTCTGGGATCCCAATTATTCTAATATTGTTTTGCTTTATGGTATCACTTATCTCTCAGATTCTCCCCTTGTGATCTAGTAGTTGTTTATCTCTCTTTTTCTCTGCTTCTTTATTCTCCATCATGTTGTCTTCTATATCACTAATTTTCTCTTTTGCCTCATTTATCCTAGCAGTTAGAGCCTCCATTTTTGGTTGCATTCATTAATAGCCTTTTGATTTCAACTTGATTAGATTTTAGTTATTTTATTTCTCCAGAAAGGGATTCCCTACTGTCTTCTATGCTTTTTTCAAGCCAGCTAGTATCATTATTCTGAACTCTAGTTCCAACATCTCACTTGTGTCCATAGTGATTAGGTCCCTGGCAGTCAGTACTCTCTTGTTCTCTTTTTTGAGGTGAGTTTTTCCATCTTGTCATTCTGTCCGAAGAATAAATGAACGAGAGAACAAAATACTAAAATGGCAATAATGACCCCAGACAAATATACACTAAACAAATCAACTGAAACCAAGAAAAAAAATTAAAATTTTTTTCTCTAATTCTCTAATTTCTCTAATTCAGAAGAGACCTGAAACCAAGAAAAAAATTAAAATTAAAAAAAGAGAGAGAGACTATAATCAGACAGGTGAACAGAACAGAGCAATACACTGGATCCTGTGTTTGTTTTGCTCTGTTTGTCAGAAAATTAGATCCCAGAATTGTAAAGAAAGAAAAACTTATATATATATATACAAAAATAAAATCAAATACATTGAAAGGATAGAATATAACTGTAAAGATGAAAATTTAAAAAGACTTTAACAAAAAAAAAAGAAGAAGAAGAAAAAAGAGAGAATATGATCAGACAGGTGAAGAGAACAGAGCCATACACTAGATTCTGGGTGTATTTTGGTCTGTTTGTTAGAAGAAACTCCATCCCAAAACTGTAAAGAAAGAAAAACTTATATATGTACAAAAATAAAATTAAATCCAATGAAAGGATAGAATGTAACTGTAAAAATGAAAATTAAAAGATAAAAAAAAGAAGGAATATAAACAGGTGAACAGAACAGAGCAATACACTATATCCTGAGTGTATTTTGGTCAGTTTGTTAAAAGAAACTACATCCCAAAATTGTAAAGAAAGAAAAACTTATATATATACAAAAATAAAATCAAATACATTGAGAGGATAGAATATAACTGTAAAGATGAAAATTTAAAAAGACTTCAACAAAAAAAAGAAGAAGAAAAAAGAGAGAATATGATCAGACAGGTGAAGAGAACAGAGCCATACACTAGATTCTGGGTGTATTATGGTCTATTTGTTAGAAGAAACTGCATCCCAAAATTGTAAAGAAAGAATAACTTATACAAAAATAAAATTAAATCCAATGAAAGGATAGAATGTAACTGTAAAAATGAAAATTAAAAAATATTTTTAAAAGAGTTGATAAAATAAGAAATTGGTTGAAAAAAGAAAGAAAAAAATTAACATTGAAAGACTAAAGAATCATGGGGAAAAAAACCATGAATTCTATATACTATTATCCCTTAGTGCTGGAGTTTTGCAGTTCTGTATGATTGGTAAACTTGGTCTTAGCCAGATGTTCTTGCTGATCTTCTGGGGGAGGGTCCTGTTGCACTGATTCTCAGGTGTCTGCCCTGGGTGGAATTGCACTGGGGGCCAGGCTAAGCAAGCTGCTCCGGATTGCTCTATGTGGCTTTTGTTCCCTGAAGGTTTTCTGTGCCACTTTAGAGAATGAGAATGAAAATGGCGGCCTCCCAATCTCCAGCCCCAGAGCCAAAACCCCCTCAGAGTGCCCTCAGAGAAAAGCAGTCAATCACTCCTGTCTCCCTGGTCTCCGTCCACACGTAGTGCTCACCCAGCCTGTGACCAAGCATTTCTATCTGAGGCATGCAACCCCATTTCGAGTCTCTAAGCCAGGGGAGAAAGGGGGGGTCTCGCTATGGTTCCACTGCTTGCTGAGCCCAACCGGGTGGTGGTTCATGGTATGTGGCAACCCTGAGCTGAGAGCCCACTTCTGGGCTCACTGATTGCATCTGGCTTTCCTGCTCTGATGCCTGGGAGCTCTTCTGCACTCAGGCACCTCCAGTCTTCCTGTGACCCCAGGGATCCTGAGACCACACTGTCCCACCTAGGATTCCACCCCCACTTCACCACCTGAGCACCTTTCAGGCAGGGATGTCCCTCACCAGAGCAGACATCTAAAAGTGCTGATTTTGCACTCCACTGCTATATCACTTTCCAGTGCCGGCTTATGGAGGCTTCCTCCCCTTGCAGTTTATCTTCCCCATATATCACCTCGGATTCACTTCAATGCACCTCCTACCTTGCAGAAAGTGGTCACTTTTCTATTTGTAGATTTGCAGCTTTTCTTTTCTTAGCTCTCCGCTTGAGTTTGCAGGTGTTCAGGATGATTTGATAGCTATCTAGCTGAATTCCTGGGACCAGACGAAACTAAGGTCTCCTACTCCTTTGCCATCTTGGACTATCTCAGATTTTATTTATTTATTTGAGAGAGAGAAAGAGAGCATGAGCAGGGGGAGGGGCAGAAGGAGAGAGAGAAACAGACTCCCTGCTAAGCGTGGAGCCCAACGTGGGGACTGAAGCAGGGCCCTATCCCAGGATCCCAAGATCATGACCTGAGCTAGAGTCAGCCTCTTAACCAACTGAGCCACCCAGGCACCCCATCTACTTTTCTCTTCTTACAATCCTCCATGCATGTCTGTGTCCCAATGTCCTGTGCATATTGGATTAGCACCCATCTTAACCACCCCATTTTAACTTAATTACCTCTTCAAAGGCCCTATATCCAAATACAGTCACATTCTGAGGCACTGCAAGTTAGGGTTTCGATATGATTGGAATTTAGCCCATAATAAGTAGTTAAGAGCCCTGAACTACAGCCAGATTTCCCGGCTGTATCACTTACCAGCTCGGACCTTAATTGCCCTGTGCCTCAGTTTCCTTATCTGTAATATTGGGATATTAATAGTATATACCTTTCAGGGTTGTTATGAGGTCTTCTAAAAGATTGTCATAGCTCTCTGACCAGGAGTAGCCAAGGATCACAGGGCAGTGTGGATAGGGGTCCATCAATAAATTTGTCTATCAAATTACTTTCCTAGGAGTACTAGGGATCACATCCCATCTCTAACAGAGGACATCCACTGACCTTGTTTACCTGTCGATGTGGTATTGGTATTGGGGAACTAGACATGTAGAACCAAGTATTGATCCACAAATCTGCTCAATACCCCATTGTTATTGCACAGAATGGTCTGTAATCTCAGAATTGAACATTGCAGGGCTGGATCATTGTATTCTAGTTTGAGCCAAAATTGTATAGCTTAATGGCCCAGCATCTTTGCCCTCCAGTGGAGTCTGAGATAGCTTTGGTTGCTATCTTTTATCATGTGGCATACATGTAACTTAATGTGTTGTAAGTTAGATTAGTCTGCTATCCTGGAATTGTCACTCCATTTCCCTGCTCTTACACCAGTTACAAAACTAGGAGCATAACCAGTACAGCCTCTTTCTTCTTCACTGTAGTCCTGAAACTAAATGTGTCCTAAAATAATACATTATCAGGAAAATTACAGGAAAGTCTACAAGTCTCTAATGAATTGTTCCCAGAATGGATGCTGTGGGAGCTGAGTACTGAGTTTTGAGTTTTTAGCTATGATTGACTAATGTGTCAAAGGAGACTTCTATTGCGTATTTGGGAGCAACTGGAACAACTCATCACTAACTGCTCAGGTTTCTATTAATGGTCTCAGGAAGGTGTCACAGCACACGATGGAGGAGCCTGGTATTGAGAGCCCCAATTACCTTTATCTTCTGGCAAAGAATTGTGTCATTTGGGGGATAAATCTGTGATATACAAAACTCTACCATGAACCAGAACTGCCCATATCAGATATGAACTCTAAAAAATCTCATGGAACAAGTACAGAAACTACTTCTAATTTGTTTAAATACTTTTAGTCCCTTTGCTGAGGTGCAGATGTTTATTTGCAGGACCTGTACTGTCTTTTTTAGTGCTCTTTTACTCCACATACCCTAATTCATCTGTTAAGGCAGATTGACAATCAGAAAGAGAAACTAGCAGAAATTAGTACAATCTTGAATTTCAATCTGATATTAAAAGTATTTACTTAACTATCAAAAATTCCTGTTAATCACACAAGTTATATATCTACTTATTGAAACTCAACTATCTAATTAGAATTTATGAAATTTAAATCTTATCTATGTATTATGATTTGCCTAAGTTAGAACAAAAAAGACTTTTTAAAATTAGCCAAAGGTTCTGGGGCCATTTGAAACAACTTAAAGAGGTCATTTCATCACTGCTATATTGATTAGCAAGAGGTAAATCACTTCCATTTGGTTTATGAATATAAAAAAAACTTAGAATTCCTATTCTAAAAATGGGTTTTCACCTCATCTGTGAATCTAAAAACAAAGAAAAAAGTGTTAAAATAAAAAAACAACAGAAGGGGAAAATAATGTGTAATGTTACTGTACTCTTAATTTGCTTTTATGGCCCCAATTACTTTTATTTCAGAATACAACATTTTGGCTGGAAATATATCCATTTAACAAGTATTTTGGGTGCTTACCACATGTCAAACCCTGTGCTAGATTTTATGGCGCTAAAAAGAAAAGTCTGTGTAACACCGGACTTTATTTCCATACTGGTTACTGAATTGTGAACATATTTTTATATATGACCAAACAATGTATCAAATTCAGACATGTCTTCAGAAAGTTCCATTAAGAGTGAGAATATTTGTTTATATTATGGCCTTCTGTTGGACTTGGCTTGCTTTCCTTTTGCTTTAAAGTAATTGCCTATAATCTGAGGTGTCTGGTTGTCAGAGATCTTGGTAAGGTTCAAGAATTATCTAGAATCTCACAGTTTGTCATCTCATCCTAGATTTTGGATTATGTAGGTAAATTGGATAGCTTAGACATAAAACAGCTTTCTGCGGCCCAGGACTGTCAACTCAACTAGCAGTACTTATAATTAGCATGCTCACATATGTTCCATATGAACAGAGAAACAACACAATCAATTCTTGCCTTGGAGTGAGAGGTTTGGGGGCATAGATTAAGGGGTTTGAGGATTAATGTTATCTTCCCTACCAAGGCTAGTAACTTCATAGCTACTGATAAGCTGTGATTTACACTAATTGTCATGCATCTTCCTTTCTCTTCCTAGCACCCCAAAACATGCAAACAGACATACATCACTCATTCACACACCCACCAAGATTGAAGGACCTGAACTAAACTTTAGCACTAAACTTTTACCTTCCTAAGAAGGTAGAGCAGACAGGACTTTTTCATAATTCTGATCCTCAACCAGCAGAGGCTCCAGAATTTGTTTAGGATGGACTTGGGGACAGCAATTTTGGAAAAAAATTGTGTTAAAGCTACTGTCTTGTATGGAAAGTACAGTAATTTTACTTAAATTATATTTTTAATTTGGGTGGCTTATAGGGTTGGTGCTGCCACACTTCATGGAAGGAAGTGCTAAAACCCTCCTAAGTCAGCCTCCTTTGGCTCCAGGTTTCAATGAGGGAGATAGAGGTAGGAGTTAAGGTATAGGCAAGCAGGAGCAATTAGAGAGGCTAACAAATTGCCAAAACTTCCAAAGGGAGGAAGAGTAAGTATATGAAATTTGGTCTATGAAACTCTACTTCAGTTATAGAGTAAATTTTTCATTTGCTTTTGAGTGTAAAAAAATACTTAGAAAAATAATTTTCTTAAAATAAAATTTTATTACATGGTGTGATGAGCACTGGGTGTTATACGCAACTAATGAATCACTGAACACTACATCAAAAACTAATGATGCGCGGCTGCAGCCTTGCTCTGGTCCCTGCGGCAGGCAGCCAAGCTGTGTCTCCTCCTCTGCCACCACCATATTGTCTGTCTGAGGAGAGGGGAGAGCCGCTGCTGCCGCTTCCACCACAGTTTAAAGAAAACAGGTCTGAAACAAGGTCTTACCCCCAGCTGCTTCCAAACACAGTGACCACCAGATCTCCAAACATCAAGTCCACCTTCGTTCACCAACCTGTCAGACATGTCGGGACCCGTGCCAGGCAGGGCCAGAGTTTACACAGATGTTAATATGCACAGACCCCGAGAGTACTGGAATTATGAGTCACACGTGGTGGAGTGGGGTAATCAAGATGACTACCAGCTGCTTCGAAAATTAGGCTGGGGTAAATACAGTGAAGTATTTGAAGCCATCAACATCACAAATAATGACAAAATTGTTAAAATTCTCAAGCCAGTAAAGAAGAAGAAAATCAAGCGTGAAATAAAATTTTGGAGAATTTACGAGGCGGTCCCAATATCATCACACTGGCAGACATTGTAAAAGACCCTGTGTCACGAACCCCTGCCTTGGTTTTTGAACACGTAAACAACACAGACTTCAAGCAATTGTACCAGACGTTAACAGACTATGATATTCTATTTTACGTATATGAGATTCTGAAGGTCCTGGATTATTATCACAGCATGGGAATTATGCACAAATGTGAAGCCCCATAATGTCATGATTGATCATGAGCACAGAAAGCTACGACTAATAGACTGGGGTTTGGCTGAGTTTTACCATCCTGGCCAAGAATATAATGTCAGAGTTTCTTCCCAATACTTCAAAGGTCCTGAGCTACTTGTAGACTATCAGATGTACGATTATAGTTTGGCTATGTGGAGCTTGGGTTGTATGCTGGCAAGTATGATCTTCCGGAAGGAGCCATTTTTCCATGGCCATGATAATTATCCGTTGGTGAGGACAGCCAAGGTTCTGGGAACAGAAGATTTATATGACTATATTGACAAATACAACATTGAATTAGATCCACGTTTCAACGATATCTTGGGCAGACACTCCCGTAAGCGATGGGAACACTTTGTCCACAGTGAAAACCAGCACCTTGTCAGCCCTGAGGCCTTGGATTTCTTGGACAAGCTGCTGTGATACGACCACCAGTCATGGCTTACTGTAAGAGAGGCCATGGAGCACCCCTATTTCTATACTGTTGTGAAGGACCAGGCTCTAATGGGCTCGTCTAGCATGCCGGGGGGCAGTACACCTGTCCGCAGCACCAATATGATGTCAGGGATTTCTTCAGTGCCAACGCCTTCACCCCTTGGACCTCCGGCAGGCTCACCAGTGATTGCTGCTGCCAGCCCTGTTGGGATGCCTGTTCCAGCTGCTGCTGGTGCTCAGCAGTAATGGAAGCACCGTGTCTGAACCGTTGCTTGTGGATTTACAGTAGTTCAGTCATAAAAAAAAATTATAATACGCTGATTTTCTTTTTTTTTTAACTCGAACTTTTCATAACTCGGGATTCCCTGAAAAATTACCTGTAGGTGGAATACTTCACGGACAAAATCTTTCCCCCCTTTCAAATTCAGTTTCTCATCACTAAAGGACAGAGATGAACCAGCCTCAATCCCGGCTGCTGCATTTGGGTGGAGATGTCTTCCCATGTCCACCATTGCTCCCCCACCATCCCACACTATGGGGGGTTTATATCTCATGCTCTTCTCCAGAGATTACAGAAATGTAGGTTCTTCAAGGGAGGTGGGAAGGAAGGAGGAAGGGAGGGCCCAAGCTACAAGAGCAGTGTACTGTTTGTCACTTTTCTCACTTTACTCCAAGTGCTTCAGTGGGGTTGTCCTGGTCAATCTCGTGGAAATATGTCTTAGTTTCATTGAGATGCTGAAAATCTACCCAAAGTGCAGACAGGCCTGAAAACTTCTGTGCAGTATGAATCATGTCTTATTGACCTAATCCTAAATCCAACTCACTTCTACTTTTAGTTTCAGTTCAGTTTAAGATTATAATACCTTCCCTCCCAGGCTCCTTACCTTGGTCCTCTTCCCTTTCATCTCCCCATGTGCTCTATAGCTGGTGGGAAGGGGAGGAAAAATCTTTTTCAGTTTTCTTTGACTTGGCCATTTTGAATTCAGTTAGTTACTGGGCTTAACTTACTGCTTTTTACAAAAGAAAAACATTGTCTATATGGGTTTCATGCTAGCAAGTCTTTAAGAGCTAATGGAAGATGTGGCCACCCCGCGTTTCATCTTAAGCTTTCTGCCTTCTTTTCTTCCTTTCTTCCTCTTCCTTTACATGCCATCCAGTGAGAAGACCTGTCCCTCAGTCTTGTAAATGTATCTGAGAGGTAGGAGCAGAGCCTCTATCTCCAGTGAAACTGAAATGGTAGACCTGTAATTGTGGGAAAACTATAAACTCTCTTGTTACAGCCCTGAAAAAAAAAAAAAAAAAAACTAATGATGTACTACTATATGTTGGCTAATTGAATTTAAATTTTAAAGAAGAAAAAATTAAAATTTTATTATACAAAAAGTCTCAATATTATTAATATATTAGGCTTTAACTCTTCTTTTTCAGTAGTTTGCTTACTGCTGAAGAATCAGCTAACAAAAACTGGATGGTGTGGCAGTTAGAAAGCTGCAGAAGCTCATTGAAACCATTTTTGCTTACAGGTAAAGATTAATTGATTTTGAATGCTAAACAAAAAGTAAAGGTGAGAAGGTATAATTAGTAGAAATGCATTGTCAGCTTTATTATTTTTTTATTATTGTTACTGTCATAAATACACAGTTCCAAAATTAGGATTTCAGAATTTTTCATCTTAATTTTGGGTTGATGCTTATAATGCAGATAAAAGTAGTTGTGCTACTTCAGTTCCTCCATACATTATGATTTGTTATTATTTAGATTAAAAGTAATGAGGTAGAAAGCTCTGTGCCACAGTATCTAAGATGATAGTCATCATAAAATCTGGTCAAATATATCTTCTAGTTTAGGTTCATTATAATAAAATAGAATTTCAAATTTAGTAAGTCTTACTTTAATTCTTTAAAATGTTATCAAATGTATTAATTTAGTAATTACTAAAATGTTCAAACAAAATAATGGTTCTATTTCCTAGTAAATATTAGAATAATTTTAACTTTATGATATTTCCATAGATTGAAATAAATCCCTTATGTGACTTCTATTGCTATAATATTCTGGACTTTTACAAGTATTACCATCTTGAAGACAAAATACTAGCTATATAACTTCAAGTTTCACTTTTTTACCAATGTGTGAAAATCTGTTTCATAAGGAATTTTCAGTGTGGTTCTATTTATTGTGTTTTCTTTTACCTTGTGAACTGCTTCTATTTGTTTTTGGTTTGTTATTGTTTTTTAAGTGCCAAGAAGTGAAGGGCCCAACAGTCAGTATTCAGTTATGGATTTGAAAAAGATATTTTCTATTGAAGAAGAAAGTCTTGTAGTTAATCCTGTAAGCACAGAGTGGTGGGGAAAAGGAGGACTAAATCTGAAAGAGGCAGAAACTTTGGAACATCTGAATACATATTTGTGTCATGATGATCTATCTTCTGATGATACTAAAATGGAGGTATTTTTGCCAACAAAAGTGCTTCAGTTAGAATGTAAGTACGCAATAGTAAATATCACTTGTGTGAATTTTTCAGAATGAGAAAATGTTAGATACTGGCTTTCTACCAGGTGACTGGGAAAATGAAACTAAATTCCAGCATTCAGTATTAGCCCTGGCTCTGCCAGAATTTATAACTTTGAACTCCATTAAGCCCCATTTTCTTCCTTGAAAAAAAATGAGGAAGTTTGACTAGCTCATCTTAAAATCCTTTGTTGTCCTAAAATTCTATAGTCTCAGTTTTTAAATTTCTAGCCATTTTCAATTAAAGTGACTTTCTTTTTATAAATGATTAATTGCTAGCCCAGTGTTTATTAATATCAGACTAGACTCAAAGCAGCACTGTTATTTTTCTATCTGACAGGTGAACTCTGGGTGTTCAATAATATCTAATAACCTCTCTTTAACAATAGATAATCTTCCTTTGTTTCCAAAGAGTTTACTCAGTAAACATTTTTTACCTATACAATTTAAGGCAGCAAAATGTCTTTTGAGTATCTATATTTTGAGTTATTTTGGTTGTTGTATATGTCATTATAATAAATGGAACATACTTAGTCTGAATTACACATTTTTGAAGTATATGTGGATTGTTTTTAAATCAGTTTGTGCAACAGCTTTAGATCTTAAAGAAGTTGGGAAAGTTCACTTTTAATTTATTATAGAGTAAGTAAATATACTTAAAAATGCATTTTAGATATTATTGTGTGTGTTGGGAGACTGCTTTAAGGGGATAGGAAGTGGGGCAAGAATTGTTATCAGCAAGAGATGTTTCAAAGACAGACGACAGAGGGCTTTGGTAGAAAGGAAAACAGACTATGTCAAGGAAATGTACCCCAGTCTATCTATCCTAAGGCCCAGGTGGGTACTCAGAAGAATTTTAAAAGAGATTAAGTCAGATTGCTAGACAAAGAAAAGGGAGAGGAAGATTTTATGGGGTCTTCAAATATCCAGAATAATGTATTATATCTATAAGACTATGTAAAGTCTTTATTATGATATGTAACTATTTTGAAGTTAAAACATATAATTCACCTTGACATCCAACAGAGTTATGATGATAGTTTAATTATGAAGTTTAAAAAGCAATAACTGAAAAGAAAACAAAAATAAATAAAAAGCAAGAACTGTATCAGGAGCTCATTGCCAAGTTGTCAGGATACGGGCGATTAAACAGAGAGAAGTAGAAGAAAATAATCAGAAAAGGGAAATAATAAACAGTTCATATTTGCCTGCTAAACATACCAGGATGTCTCTAGAAAATATCTCAGAGGTTTCGAATTGGTAGCCTCTGATCCTAGTCAGCCCATATATTATTGACCCATATAGTGTTTTAATTAGTTACCAACATTTACAGTTTGGAGGGTTGCAGATAAAGGATCTGTATTTTGAGATTGTCTTTAAAAATTCCAAAAACCAGACCCATACTCTTATATGGCAACAATTGGTTGGAACCAATAGCAGCTCACCACTTTAGACAGGCCATTAATAGCTCTCCACCTCCAGTTCACCATAGTTCCCAGCCCTCATAAATTGAGTCCAGGTGTTAGTTGGCACTTAGCATTACTCTTGCACTTTTGTCTTACATTTAGTATAGTTAGAAGGAAAGTAAAATGTTTCTTAAACCAATATCTCTAAAAAAAGCAAAACCAAAATTACAGACTGCATTTGGAAGAAAAAATTCAAAATTTATCTTCCTCAAGATTATGATTTAAGCATTGGCAATATTTTTTTAAGATTTTATTTATTTATTTGACAGAGAGAGAGCACAAGCAGGGAGAGTGGCAGGCAGAGGGAGAGGGAGAAGCAGGCTCCCCGCAGAGCAAGGGAAGCCCGATGTGGGACTCGATTCCAGGACCTGAGCCGAAGGCAGTCGCTTAACCAACTGAGCCACCCAGGTGCCCTTAAGCACTGGCAATATACTTCATTCATTTACATACCTTATTTCTCTGGCCCTATAGACATTTAAGATTTTCTCAAACGTTATAAGGTATAATTTACATATAATAAAATGCACCCATTCTAACTGTACAGTTTTATGCATTTTGACAAATGTGCATACCAATGAAACAACCCACCACAATTAAGATACAGAACATTTCTTGTTTTACATGTTTTTATTTAAATTCAATTAATTAATATATAATGTATTACTAGTTTCAGAGGTACAGGTCTGTGATTCATCAGTCTTATATAACACCCCGTGTTCATTACATCACATGCCCTCCTTAATGTCCATCACCCAGTTACCCCATCCCTCCACCCACCCTCCTCTCCAGCAACCCTCAGTTTGTTTCCTATGATCAAGAGTCTCTTATGGTTTGTCTCCCTCTCTGGTTTCGTCTTGTTTTATTTTTTTCCTCTCTTCCCCTATGATACCTGTTTTGTTTCTTAAATTCCACATATCAGTGAGATCATATGATAATTGTCTTTCTCTGATTGACTTATTTTGCTTAGCATAATACCCTCTAGTTCCATCCGTGTCATTGCAAATGGCAAGATTTCATTTTTTGATAGCTGTGTAACATTTCATTGTGTGTGTGTGTGTGTGTGTGTGTGTGTATTTTTATATATACCACCTCTTCTTTATCCAAGGATATAGAATATTTTTATCACCAAAATGTTTCTTGTGCCCCTTTATACTCTGTAGTCATTACATTCCTCTCTTCTTCTAACCTTCACCCCTGATCCCAGGTCAGACCCATGTGTACTTTCTGTCACTATGTATTAGTGTCCCTTGTTCTAGAATTTCATTTATGGAATCATATAGTAACTATTTTGAGTCTGACTTCTTCCACTCAGCATAACACTTTTGAGATTCATTTATGATGTTATGTGTACGACTAGTTCATTTCTTATTACTGAGGAATTTTTCATATGGATGTACCCCAGTTTGCTTATCAACTCTCCTGGATGTATTTCCCAGATTTTTACTATTAGGAAAAAAACTTCTAGAAGTTTTTTTGTGGACATATGTTATCATTTCTCTTGATTGAATATCTATGAATACAATTACTGAGTCTTATGGTAGGTATATACTTAACTTCATAAGAAACTACTAAAGGGGTGCCTCGGTGGTTCAGTCAGTTAAGTGTCTGCCTTCAGCTCAGGTCATGATCCCAGAGTCATGGGATCAAGCCCTACATCAGGCTCCCTGCTCAATGCGGAGCCTGCTTCTCCCTCTCTGGGAAGGAGCTCCGAGAGCTTGTGCTCTCTCTCATTATCTCTGTCGCTATCTCTGTCTCTCTCTTTCTCTCAAATAAATAAATAAAATCTTAAAAAAAAAAAGATGGGCCGCCTGGGTGGCTCAGTCGTTAAGCGTCTGCCTTCAGCTCAGGTCATGATCCCAGGGTCTTGGGATCGAGCCCCGTGTTGGGCTCCCTGCTCCACGGGAAGCCTGCTTCTCCCTCTCCCACTCCCCCTGCTTGTGTTCCCTCTTTCGCTGTCTCTCTCTCTCTCTCTGTCAAATAAATAAAATCTTTAAAAAAAAAAAAAAAAACTACTAAATTGTTTTCCAGAGTGATTGCACCATTGTGCATTCACACTAGCAATGTGTAAGAGTTCCAGTTACTCTATATCCTTGTCAACAGTTGGTATTGACAGTCATTCCAATGGGTGTGTTGTGGTATCTCAGTTTGGTTTTAATTTGTATTTTCCTGATGACTAATGATGGTGAACATCATTTTACATGGTCATTGGCCATTTGTATATCTTCCTTTAAAAAATATATTATAGGGGCACTTGGGTGGCTCAGTCAGTTAAGTGTCTGACTCTTGGTTTCAACTCAGGTCATGATCTCATGGGTCATGAGATCGAGCCCCAGGAGCTGGCTCCATGCTCAGCAGGGAGTCTGCTTGAATATTCTCTCCCTTTGCCCCTCCGCCTACTTGCACATGCACTCTCTCTCTAAAATAAATAAACCTTTAAAATATACATATATATTATAGCTTTATTGAAATATAATTCACATACCATAAATTTATCCATTTAAAGTATGCCATTCAATGGTTTTAGTATATTCACAGAGTTGTAATCATCACCACAATCAATTTTAGAACATTTTTCTCATCTCCCAAAAGAAATCCTGTACCCATTAGCAGTCACTTCCCATTTTCCCCAGCTGCGGAACCACTAATTTATTTTCTGTCTCTATAGATTTGTTGACTCTGGATGTTTCATGTAAATGGAGTCATACAAGATGTGGTCTTTTGTGATTGGCTTCTTTCATTTAGAATGTTTTCAAGATTCATCCATGTTGTAGCATGTACATATCTTATGTGAAGTATTGTTCAAATATTTTGTCAAATTTTAAATAGGCTTTCTTTTTAAATATTAAGCTATAAGAGTTCTTTGGATATATTGAATACAGTCCTTTTTCAAGTGTAAGTATTGCAAGTATATTCTTCTGGTCTGTAGATTGCTTGGTACCTAAGGTTTTTACCTTTAGACTTAATTGCAAGCCTATTGGCAATAGGGCTTTTCTGGAATTCTTTCTTTGCTTGGTAACCTAGTTCCAGGATTAAGAAAAAGAGGTCTGAATTTTTGCCCTTTTTAAAAATTTATATTATTCAGGCCAAAATTGATTTTCAAAGCAATAAACAAAGTACTTCCAAGGATCAAATTATATCAATAAGAACTTACAAATAAAAGTTATTCTAATACCCTAGTAGAACACTCATTTATGCATGGAAGTCATTTGGATATTTTTATTTTCTGTTTTTAGCATGGCTAGAACATAAAAATTGTTCCTCACCTATTGTACTTATTAATGAGACATCTACAAATGATCATTTATTACTTCCACAAAAGATTTCATCTCCGGCAGAAGAAGTACCAGACCTGTGTTTTTCTGATGACAATTTTTCTGTTAAACGACCAAAAGAAGAAAAACCAAAGAATGATCTAGAACTAGTTTATAGAATAAGCCAAAATAAAGAAAATGAAGATTACTTGGAACTTGACTGCACAGTACCATCTATTGAATCATCTTCCTCTCCAAAAATTGAAAAAGCATCTTTTAAACATGGTAAAAAATGGGAGAATGATTTGGACCTTTTGAGTGACTTCATTATGCTGCGAAATAAATATAAAACTTGCACCTCAAAGACTGAAGTCACAGACAGTAAAGAAAATGATGGTGGGTAATTTAGTAATATTTTGGCACAGATATGATAGCTTTAAGGGCTAAATGTATAATTTATTACAGAAGGTAAGAAAATTTAAAGCTCTTTCAAATAGAATATATTCTTTTTCAAAGTCAAAGAAAGTGTCATTTATTCATGATACTTATTGAGTATGGAGATAGATGTGGCTATTTAGATATAGATGTAGATATGTGTTTTCCAAAAAATTTAAAAGTACACTTGAACTTGTAAGAAAAACCACTATTTGTAAAACTTGCTTTTGCAACTTGGCCATACAGAGTCAGTATTTCTAACTTTTATTGATCATTCTGCCATTCTTTTTTCTCTTTTAGCTGACAGTTCTCAGTATTACATTTTAATGTGTACTTAAGAACACTTTGCCGATTTGATTGCTTATTACTCTTTTTAAATTTACCAGAGAGTTTCTGTGTGAGTTGTAATTGTTTTACATCCACTGCTTATAACCATATCAAAGGTAGTACGTGTCATACATTTCACTTCTGGTAAAGAAATAATAACTATTCTAGAATATGTTTGACATACATTGCCCAGAAGAATTAAGTACAAAAATATATATATTTTTTGTCACAAACTTCACTTTATTACATGAATAAATCTCCCACTGCTCCCCTGCTCTGACCTTTAGGGGAAAAGAGAGAGAGAGAGGGAGAAAACTTACAAAATGAGAGCACACTTGACCTTAAGTACAAAAATATTTATGTGTGAGGGGCGCCTGGGTGGCTCAGTCATTAAGCATCTGCCTTCGGCTCAGGTCATGATCCCAGGGTCCTGGGATCGAGCCCCACATTGGGCTCCCTGCTCTGCAGAAGGCCTGCTTCTCCCTCTCCCACTCCCCCTGCTTGTGTTCCCTCTCTCGCTGTGTCTCTCTCTGTCAAATAAATAAATAAAATCTTTAAAAAAAAAAAATTTATGTATGAGAGTTACAGCATAGTTAGGTCTTACGTACGGTCTCATATATTATTAACATAAAATTCTGCTGCTTAGTTAATAAGGCCATTTGACTCTCAAACTAAGCTCCTTTATCCAACTTAGCCTTTACTAGTAACAGAGGTAATATTTTGGTATATATTTTACTTCTTGCCTTATTTTATAGTTAATTCAGGGGCAAGAAAGAATGTTACAACTTATTGGGCCCCCTCAAAAACTCTAGTAATTGTATTATTTAATCCTAGCTATTCCAATTATTTATAGTTAATTAAAAGTGTACTTGAAAATAATAACATAATCTAGTTTAGGATATTTTACTCCATTATTTTTCACCATGTATTTAAAGCTCATATATTAAAATGTTTTAAGATGGTATTGTGTTTCTAAAATTACCCTGTAATCATATTATTAATAGATAACATTACTATCTAGTTAATGTAAGTAACTATAAATAAATTAATTAGTTACATACATATTTGTAATCCTCTACAATACTTAGGAAAGAAGGAAGAAAACTGACATTTGAATGTTGTATGCCAGGCACTAAAATACATATTAGAGATAAAGATGATACCATTGCTGACCTTGAGAAGCTTACAACATAGTACAGTAGGCTAATAGAAAATGCCTGAGAGCTGAAGGGTGAGTGGTAAGAATTGACCTAATTAAGAAAGGATGGAGCCAGGGAGGGCATGGGGCATAGGAGAGGATTAGTAGCAGAAGGAGGGGTATGTGGAAAGTCACAGAGAAATGAAATTGAGCCGTTTGTGCCTTTCAGGTGTCAGGAACTGTACTTGGTGTTTAATCCCTATAACAATATTCAAAATAGGTATGTTTATCTATATTTTACATATGAGAACACTGAAGCTAGTGTCAGAACTGAGATTGAAACAGTGATTCAGTGTCAAGATTCTTTCCATGATTGCCTTCAGCACTGTGTTACATCCATTGACCTGAATAGTTGTTCAATTTAATACTGACATGTTTCAAGGAAGAACTTTAACAACTGTAATCATATTACATGAAAGCATTTTAAGTAAAGCAACATTAAGTTTCCCTGAATAATGCAAATTAATAATTTTTATTAGAATTTCAAGATAAAGAAGAACATTCTTTGACTCTTCAGGAAGAAAGTCCTCCTGTTTGTACGAATAAAGCCGTAGAGAAAATAAATCAGGAAAGGAGAGTGGATAATGTCATTGAAATTCAAGCATCAGGTATGCTGTATGCTTTTAAAATGCATTCAAATTAAGTAAATTTGAAAGCCTTTTCCTGAGTATCTAGGACATACCTGATTTTCCATGTAATTTTCTTCATTTGTTTCAGATGTTTCTTCATTCCATTCCTACTTTTAAGATATTCCTGCACCTGAACACCCCATTCACTGCCTCTGCCCCTTTCCATTGCCCTGTTCCAGTCCACTCACTGTTATTTCTTCCTTCATTTAAACTGCTGCTTCCTGGGCCGCCTGGGTGGCTCAGTTTGTTAAGCGACTGCCTTCGGCTCAGATCATGATCCTGGAGTCCCAGGATGGAGTCCCACATTGAGTCCCACATCGGGCTCCCTGCTTGGCAGGGAGTCTGCTTCTCCCTCTGACCCTTACCCCTCTCATGCGCTCTCTCTCATGCTCTCTCTCTCTCAAATAAATAAATAAAACCTTTAAAAAATATAAAAAAATAAATAAACTGCTGCTTCCCTACATTCATCAGAGAACAGCAGACTGCAGCTGCTCAGACTCTTCTGCCCAGTTAGGAAAAATGAACTGCTGAGGCTTACTCCCTCTGTTCTCTTGCCCACTGTCAGGGTGATGTTAAAAAAGCTATTATTGTTTCCTATAGTGATTAAAATTTTTGCTTCTGCTGTGAAGAAGAATATTCTTTGACTCCTAAAGAATAGCCTGCTTAAAAGAACATCATGCTCATTATTAAAATCAATAAGGAAATATGACACTAGTTTTTAATATCTTTTCATTTTTCGGTTCAGTTTTATTTATGACCTTTAGATGATAATGCAAATCTTAAAGTATTGCTATTCTAGTGAAAACTAGAAACAGTTTGTCATTGTGGTAAATTTGTTCAGCTTAAGGTTGTAAGCTAATTGTGGAGGGGAAAAAAAAAATATGTGATTCTCTTTATATGGCTCTTCACACTTGCCATATTAGTTACCAAATACCTATTTTCTAATAAGCAGAATAACCATAAAATTATACATATTAACCATAAAATTATACAATTAACCATAAAATTATACAAATTCTACAGATGGTTTTTGTTTTGTTTTCTTATTATTTTTTTGTTATTTTTGTTACTAGTTTATTTAGAATAAATATCCTAAAATGAACCTCTATATAATCTCACGATTTTTAACTCAGAAAATAATTTGGAGGGGCGCCTGGGTGGCTTAGTCATTAAGCGTCTGCTTTCGGCTCAGGTCATGATCCCAGGGTCCTGGGATCGAGCCCCGCATTGGGCTCCCTGCTCAGTGGGAAGCCTGCTTCTCCCTCTCCCACTCCCCCTGCTTATGTTCCCTCTCTCACTGTGTCTCTCTCTGTCAAATAAATAAATAAAATCTTTAAAAAAAATAATTTGGATGTAGTTCAGTTTTCCATGAAGTGACGTGTTTAATTGGTTTGTCAAAAAGAGCATGCCATCCTTATCAAACACTATCTTTAATGCTTTTACTTTCACAGAGAGCCAGTGCCAAGCATTCTGTCTCCTAGAAGCAGCAGCTACTCCTATCTTAAAAAAACTTGTATGCCTCTGTACTCTCCCTGCTGCTAATTGGACATTTGCCACTGTCATTTTTGACCAAACAAGGTTCCTCTTAAAGGAACAAGAAAAAGTAATAAGTGATGCTATTCAGCAAGGTAAGTACAAATAAAAGTCATATTATTTAAAAGGATAAAAATTTATGGGTTGTTGTATCAAATGAGTAAAAATTGAATATAGAAGATATAGAAATTAGTCATGGATGAAGACATAACTTTAATTCAGAATATGACACCCATAAACTAATACTGGAGGGTCAGCTAAGTAAGGAGAAAAAGGTAACAAATACATCTGGCATTGCTTCTCAATAATGCTCCTAACTGACATATATTACTTGACAGATTCCTAGTGCAAAAACCAAATTAACCCTATTATTGTTAAATCTGAACCACCTAGTTCCCTCCCAAGGTAGGGGGGATGTCAAAAATAGATTAATTAAAGTCAATCCTGGACTTTTCTCCTGGCCAAGATGGAGTAAGAGGGATTGAATTTACACTCCTTTCAGGAGAAAAAAGAAAAGACAAAGACAAAATACATGAAACCAGTTTTTAAGACTCTAGACATCAGGCAGTGAAGCACCCTGATTCCCAAGAGATGGGAAACAAGTAAGGTGAGCCCTACCATTGCCCTAGCTTACTGCCTTGAAAAAGTTGCCGGGCCATAGCACAGGGAGAGATAGTAGGGGCAGAGCCCAGTGGACAATCTGTGTTGAGGAAACAGAACTGAGAGTCCAGGGAGACCAAGGCAGCTAGAGTTCAAAGGATAGAATATGAGAGACAGAGAGAGATTCACACAGAGTATTGAGCAGAGTACTGATCAGAGTATATGTGAGGAAACCACCTGAGGTTGGGGAAGCAAACTATCTGAAAGGATTAGAGGGAGTAGTACTCTGCACTCACACAGGGCAGGGAGTAATGCCTGCTCCGATCAGCTAGATTAGAAAAACTCATAATTTGTGGGGCACCTAACATGGTAAAATTCACAATGTCTGGCATCCAATCAAAGATTACCAGGCATGACAAGAGATAGGAAAACACAACCCATAATGAGAATATTCCATCAAAGCAAACTCAGAACTGACAAAGATGTTAGCATTATTAGAGAAGGGCACTGAAACTTCTTGTAACTATGTTCCATATGTTCAATAAGTTAGAGATAGAAAAAGGACACAAATCAGCCTTCTAGAAATGAATACAGTGTATGAGATGAAAACTGCACTGGATTAATGGCAGAGTAAATATTACAGAAGAAAAGATTAGTAAACTTGAAGCCATAGCAATAGAAACTATTCCAAAATAAAACACGGGTAGATAAAATAATCTAAAAAAAAAAAGAAGAAGAAAAGAGCATCAGGGCACTGTGAAACAACTTCAAATAGCCTGACGTAATAGTAAGTGGAGTTCTCAAAGGAGAGGCAAAGGGGGTAAACAGAAAAAAATATTTGAAGAAATAGTGACTGAAAGGTTTCCAAACTTAGTTAAGAACTACAAACCCATAGATCCAAGAAACTCAGTGAACCCCAAGCATAAGAAGCATAATGAAGCTACATCAAGGTATATAGTCAAATTGCTCAAAACTGGTAGTAAAGAGAAAATTGTAGGAGCAGCCAGAGGGGGTGCGGAAAACATGTTGCATAAGGAAAGCAAAGATAAGGATGACGTAATTTCTTGTCAGAAGTTGTACAAGTGAAAAGACAGTGGAGTAAAATCTTTAAAATACTGAAAGAAGGGGTGCCTGGGTGGCTCAGTCAGTTGAGCAACCAACTCTTGATTTCGGCTCAGGTCATGATCTCAGGGTCCTGGGATTGAGCCCTGCATCTAGCTCTGCACTCAGCTGGGAGTCTGCTTGAGGGTTCTCTCTCTCCTTCTCCCTCTGCCCCTCCCCCCACTCTTTCTCTCTCTCTCAGATAAATAAATCTTTAAAAAATAAAATTAAATACTGAAAGAAAAAAATCCTAGTTTTCTATACTAGGCAAAAATATATTATGAAAGCAAAGGTGAAATAAAGATGTTTTCATACATTCAGCTGCAGACCTGCACTATAAGAGATGTTCAAGAAATGTTCTCCTAAAGAAAGAAGAAAAATGGTACCAAATCTGGTTTCTCTGCTCTGTTCTCATCCCTTCCAGGTCATGATTGACTTGTTTCCACAAGTCTTACAGGGGCTGGATATACTACCCAGAAATGGTTCTACTGCTGCCTCTTGGTTCCCAGTGACTACTTCATATTTGCCTTGATCTTTATTGATTGAGTAGATGAGCAGTTTCAAACTTTTTAGCAGAACATTTTGTACAAATAAATATTTCATGGGATCCCATTATATAAAACAGAGAAAAGTAGAGCTTTTCTGGTTGATTTGGGGCAATGGGCCTAGATTCCTATCTTCTTGGTTTCTCTTTTGCACACGGTAAAATCCATTCTGTCATCTTCAAAAAGCTCTAGAACTACATCGAACACATTAAGTAGACAATTGGCCTGTCCCTGTGCATACATCTCTTGTTTGAGTCATATCTTTGGACAATTATTCCCAGGTGTCTCTACCTTCATTTTAAGGTATTGCTTTATGTTATGATCACCCATCTTTATCTTCACCAGTTGGCAAGTTATGAGTTTAATTTTCTTCTTGTTTTATAACTGGGAATCACTGATCTTTTTTCCTAAGTGGGAAAGCAACAAGAGTATGAACACTGAGGTTAGCCATCTGGGTTTGAATGCCAGCTCCACCATTTATTCACATATTGACCTTGGACAGTTACTTAACCTTGTTCAGACTATTTCCTCATCCAAAAAATGAGGCTCATAATAAACTTGTCTGACAGGGTTATCATTATAGATTTGGTGAAATAACCAGCTTACATACAGCCTGGCACATAGTAAGCACCTGATTATGAATGTTAGCTATTATTGTTAAGCATTCTGATACATATTCAAAAATTCTGATGTGTATCTTATGTTTTTAAATATGTTTCTGCTTGCTTAGGTACAAATGATGAAAAAGAAATGACGTTCAAGCATGCTGCTCTCTTACATCTTCTGGTAACAATTAGAGATGTCCTTTTAACATGTAGCTTGGACACAGCGTTGGGTTAGTGGGGGAAATTTTTATTTCCCCTTTTCTTCCTATTGAAATATTTCATCTGAAATAACTTTTACTTTTCTGAAAAAGAAATTGTAAGAAATGATGTAGCCTCTTTTACTTCCGCATTAAACATTATATACATTTTGACATAATTATAATAGAATATATATTTTTATTCTGCCTGTATTCTTTAAAAGAAATCATTTGTAACAAATATCATCACTTAGAAAAATAGGTTTAGGATTCTCTAATCTAGGCCTGAATTATAGAGTCATAATGCCTTAAACAGATTTGATTGTATAATCATTGTCATGCACTACTTTTTAATGTAAGGTGATATTTTGCCATGTACATTTTAGGTCTTCATTGAATGTTTGTGGCTTTGAATCTTTGCTAGGTGAATATACATAACAAATATAACCAAATTATTAGTAGTAAGATATTTTGCAATTTCTTTTTTAGTTTTGTCTGTAAATTAGGATATGAATTACTGGAGGAATAAAAATCAAACTATTTTGAATACATTGGAAAATTTAAAGATTTTAGAAATTTTTTCTAAACTATGAAAATCATTTAAATATCTGTCTCAGTACATTACTGCTTGAGGCTCCTTATTGCAGGATTATTTAGACTTGTTTAGTAATGGTATGCTTATAGAATTGTTTCATAATTTAGAATTTCTAGAACCTATTTAAAATATAAAGTGAAAATAATTTTATTCTGATCTGTGACCCAGAGGTTTTGTTTTATCTGTGACCCAGACAAGTATTTCTCTAATCCAAGGTTTTGATAAGTACTGAGCAGCAGTGAATTACAACTGTACTCCCTTTACGGCACTGGGAGTTATATTTGGCCAAGCATTATATTAGTATTATCTGGCCAAATATTATAACTAAATTACAGCTACCTTTAGAAAGCCCAACATGGTGCTTTTCCTTTTCTCTGCAATTAAACCACTTGGGTGTTGATGCTGATTGGGTTATTTTACCTCCATCTCCATCAAGTATGGATTGGGGGCTCTCACCCTAGTTTACAGTACCTGGAATTGGTATAAGGGTGTAGTATTATGTGCCCTTCTATTTCGTCACCTGTCTTTTCAGCTTCCATAAAAAATCATCAGTTCTATCAAAAGCTAAGCTGATTGTTAAAGCATAGTGTAAGGCAGAATGTCAGAATCTAGACTACCTGAGCTCCCAGTGTTGTAAAGAGAGTACATTGTGGGGGCGCCTGGGTGGCTCAGTCGTTAAGCGTCTGCCTTCGGCTCAGGTCATGATCCTGGAGTCCTGGAATCGAGCCCTGCATCGGGCTCCCTGCTTGTCGGGAAGCCTGCTTCTCCCTCTCCCACTCCCCCTTCTTGTGTTCCTGCCCTTGCTATCTCTCTCTCTCTCTGTCAAATAAATAAATAAAATCTTAAAAAAAAAAAGAGAGAGTGCATTGTGACTCGCTGCTGCTTAATACTTATTAGTATTAGAGAGCTAGAATTAGAGAAATAATATTTATGGAAGATTGCTTGAGATATATTCACCTTTAAGTACTCTTACAGTCTACCCTAGGATTAGGTGAGACCATTAAGAACCATGTACTTGGGCTGAATAATTTTTACTCCTCAAAGAAGTACTTTCACCAAATCAAACTTGGACATTGCTATTTGGCTACCTTGAGGAATACTATGAAAGTAAAATCCTTGTTGGAAAACGAACTTCTTAAGCCCTACGTACCAAGCCATAAGGAATAACCTAGCCACCTTGGACATTTTTTTTTTTTTTAAAGATTTTATTTATTTGAGAGAGAGAATGAGAGAGAGAGAGAGCATGAGAGGGGGAGGGTCAGAGGGAGAAGCAGACTCCCTGCCGAGCAGGGAGCCGGATGCGGGACTCGATCCCGGGACTCCAGGATCATGACCTGAGCCGAAGGCAGTCGCTTAACCAACTGAGCCACCCAGGCGCCCCACCTTGGACATTTTTAGTGGAGAGATTTCTCACTCCTCTAAACCTCTCAAAATCAAAGAGTAAGTTAGATTGTCCTCTTTTCTTTTTCTCTGCATAGTGTCAGAGAAAGAAAGGTCCATGGGGGTCTGGCTGTCTGCCCTGCTGCCTTCCAGAATTCTGTATTTTTCTCCCAGCTTCTAGTTTGCTACCTCTCCCAAGCTAGCAAGTTAATGAGTTTCAAGATTAAAGGTATAGAGTTTCACTTCTGAGCTTTAACCCAGAAATAAATTCAGTATTGTGTAATGGATATTATAGCAGCAATATGTACTGTGGCACAAAGGATGGAGACTGTTAACTTAAAGCTGAATATTTGTTTAAAAACAAGTAGGAGTTTGCCAAATAAATAAAGTATAAAAGGGTCTTACAGGCAGAATTGAGAGCCCAGAAGAATGACCCAGTGGGTGTGCTGCATGTAGCTAAATCGAAGAGTATAAGGTAGAAAGGAATAGGAACTAAGCCTGAAGACATAACAAAGAGACAAATCATGAATAGCCTTTTAAACTGCACAAAAGAGTTCAGACCTTATTCTGTAGATGATAAGGAGCCATTGAAACAGGGATGCTACTGGATTAGGCTTTTCTTTCAGAAGATTAGGTCTAGAGAATCAGGAAGAGCTTTTAGGCAGAAATCCCTGGGAAAGAGTCTAGATTTACTGAATATGAACTTCCAGGGATTCTGTGTTTGGAATCTGCTTTAGTGAGTCTGAATTTAGGCTCTGCTGTTTTAGCAGCAATATAAGTGAATTATGCATAGGGCGCCTGGGTGGCTCAGTTGGTTAAGCGACTGCCTTCGGCTCAGGTCATGATCCTGGAGTCCCTGGATCGAGTCCCGCATCGGGCTCCCTGCTTGGCGGGGAGCCTGCTTCTCCCTCTGACCCTCCCCCCTCTCATGTGCTCTCTCTCTCTCATTCTCTCTGTCTCAAATAAATAAATAAAAAATCTTTAAATAAAAAAAAAATAATAAGTGAATTATGCATAAATATCATGGATTATATCCCAAGAGTTTATAGACTAATGAGTTTGTCATATACATAAATAAGAAATCAAGTACAAAAGCTTTATAGATAAAATACCAAGAAAATTCCAGCGAAGTGGCATTTCCATACGACTTGCATGTAAGTGTAGACCAAGCCAGAAGGCAGGAAAAGATGGGATATATTCAGAGGATATATAGAGTATGTCATGTAGCTTAAAAGAAGACATTTGGTACATATTTTTCAGCTTCACTCAGTTTAAAGGTTTTCATCAGTCAATATCTTTGATCAAAATCGGAAAACGATTAACTCTGTTATGACTCATGGAGTTTCTCAAAGAACAAAAAGATATGCCTTTCCCCCCTGCTTTTGTTTTTAACAGGATATTTGTCAAATGCAAAAGATATCTACAGAAGCATTTTAGGCTCCTATTTGGATGACATTTGGAGACAGCTGGAGATTGTACAGTTTATTAGGGAAAAAAAGCCTGAAACCAACTACAAGATACAAGAACTGCAATGTCAGATACTAAATTGGATGCAAAGTGAGCAACAGATGAAGGTAAGTGCTGGAATAAAGCAGATAACGGTAATCAGCTTAAACAAGAATTGTATGTAAGAAATTTTTGCATTTAACTCAGAAATTATGAAATAGTCTAGACTATTTGGTCCCTTGATGGTTTTCTCCTTAAGTAAGTTAACAAAACAGAATCAGACACAGAGAAAGGATGATTTGCATCATTGTTCATGTATCTTGAATTTAAAAATACTTTAATTTTTATTATACGCAGTTTTCTATGGATTGGCTCTCCAAATTTCAAAACTGTTGTCTGGTACATCTAAGTTCATGAACATATACCAAATAACAGAACTACAATAATTTATTTTTAATATTAAGCCAGAATCTCATCTTATATGATTCTAAAAAAAAAAAAAAAGCATTTAGCTTATGCTTTGGATTATATTGGAAATTTTTGTCCACCCTACCTCAAGCATATGAAGGTTACATTGATAAAGACTTAAGAGGAAATACTTTCTTAAATGTTTTCAAACCAGAAAACTTTTCAAGTGCTTTACGCTAAATCTGGATATAAATTTGGCCTTTTTCTTCTTTTTTTCTTTGTCCCTCCTGTGTCTTTATCTCCAACTCTGTGGTTACTTAGATAACTTGCTTGTCATTAAAATAAAGTAAAATAACAGTAAGAAATTTAAGAATTGGAATTTATTTGTTGTCCTCTCCCCACACCACCAAGAAAAGCTATAATGATAACTAGGAAAGTATAGCAACAAATCATTGGGTTTTTTTCCAATCAATTCAAACTTGTCTGGGTTGAATTTATGCTAACAATGCAGGTAGAGACAATTTATGTATACAATCACCCATATGGGAGTACACGGATGCTAAGAATGCCCCACTTCAGAATATTTTCCTCATTGATATTTGATCTTACCAGAATTTATTCCTTTGTGTTTAATCACTGACATCTTTTACAGCACAAATATTTATTTGGTAATCTTTTTGCCAATAGTTTCATGTAACCAATCAAGCTTGTTATTTTGTCACAGTAGCAAAACTATGAAAAAGAATAATTATTCAGAGATATATGAAATTCTTATTTTTGATCAGGTGCTGATTATAGTAAGAATGGACTCAGATGGTGAAAAACATTTACTCATTAAAATCCTTAACAAAATGGAAGGTAGGGAGTTTTAAATTATGCTTCATTTGATAACAAATGTTTGGAACATATAAAAATGTAGTGATCTAAGTTTTTAAATTAAGATATAATAACATAAAATTCATTCTTTAAAAGTATATAACTCAGTGGAATCTAACCAGTTTTTAAATAAATCTGGACTTTAAGTGTGCAATATAAATATCCTATAATGTACTTATATGTACATTATATGTACTTTTGTGTATATTATTATTATCAATTGACACCTTTTATTGATTGACTACTAGTTGCTAAATGATTCTGTATACTTACAACAACTCTATAAATCAGTTTTACAAATAAAGAAACTAAAGTTCATAAAGGTGTTGTAACATGCTGCACCTCACAGGTGGTAAGTGAGGGACTCAGGATTTGAACCAAGGTCTGTCTTGTTCTAGTGTCATTCTTCAACTCTTCTACCAACTATTGCCCCCTCTGCCAACCCTTTCCACCCTGTGCCATGGAACCCATTGCTTATATGTAAACTATTTTCCTTTTTTTATCTCCTTGTCTTAAGTGAACCCAGCTTTTCGCAGATGATACAGCTTCCCCTGTATCCCTTTCATATAGAGGCTGATAATTCTCTCCCTCTTATATATGATATATATATCATAGGATTGAAAGGGCCATTTCTTGCTTTCCATTATCCTTTCCAAAATATTATTATTTCTCTATCCTCTGAGGCTAGGCCATATTGCCACACCATTTGCTACGACTCCATATTGCCATCATCTAGTAGCCACTCAAACATTCCCCATCATCCATGGACAGTTGTGCACCTGGTTCATGGTATTCTTTTCACTCCTAGTCCTGCCATTATCCTAGGTGTCTTTAATGTGAATGGCTCATTCAATACCCTGACCTTATAGTTTCATTGGTCTCTACAGGAGAAATGATATTCACTCCTTGGCTATGCCATTAACCTTGTAATAATGCAGAGCTGTGCTACTTCTGAACTTTAAACTCTGACACATTGCTCTCTGTCCACAGCTATCTTACCTCTTCCATGATGTTCAGCAACTTAGAGATCTGTAATCAATCAATTCCTTTTTTGTTTCACATTTTTCTCTTTCCAGGCTTGGTGATGTGCCCATGACTTTAATCAGTCTTGTCCTTCTACTGTACCTTCCATTTAAATCTCAGCTCTGAATCCATCAAGACGTTTAACCTCTCTGTTCCTATACCTGAGCTCCTGAGCATTATTAAAGAAAATCAGATAGTTTAGTACCACTACAAACTTAACTTCTCTGACCTTGTATGGGCTCTCAATACCTCTTAACAACCTTTCATCTTACAACCTTACCATCTACAAACTTACCTTCATTTCTTTTATTCTTTTATCTTTTCCTCCTTTCTTTATAAGGGAGGTGAACCTCCTCCCTTCGAAAAACAATTTCTCACTTCTGCTTTAGATCCCATCTCTTCCCTCATCAGTGTGTTCCCATCAGTTATTTCCTCGCCCAGCCTTCCTCTCCAGTGACTCTCCCTTAATCTTTAAGCACTCCAGTATTAAAAATAAAATACCATCCTCAACCTATGTCACCCTTTGTTTACTATTTCTCTTCCCTCCATAAATTGCATCTTTGGCCATCTCCAAATATATCTTTGCTGTAACCCTACCAAACGGTTTATCATGCTATTTCCCATCTCCATGCCTTTACACCTCCTGTTTCTGCTACATAGTGCTCTTCTCCCTTCTTTAGCAGCTAACTCCTACACATCCTTTAAAAATTAGTTAAAACTGGGCCGCTACGGACGTCCACCAGAGTTTCCTCTGGCTTCGCATTTGTTCAGGAAGCCTTGATTTAAATGCTTTCCCTAGGGCGCCTGGGTGGCTCAGTTGGTTAAGCGACTGCCTTTGGCTCAGGTCATGGTCCCGGAGTCCTGGGATCGGGTCCCACATTGGGCTCTCAGCTCAGCGGGGAGCCTGCTTCTCCCTCTGACCCTCTCCCCTCTCATGCTGTTTCTCTCTCTCAAATAAATAAATAAATAAAATCTTTAAAAAAATGAATGAATGAATGAATGAATAAATAAATAAATAAATGCTTTCCCTTGTGCTCTTAGTGTATTATGTGCATACTTCTAAGGCACTACTTACCATCCTAGGCTATAACAACTGAGATCCTATTGTCTGTTTTCCTCACTAGCATGTCACCTTCTGGAGGGTAAGGACCATGCCCTAATTTGTATTACCAGCATCCACAAAAATGCCTGGAATATAGAAGGAACTTTATGTAAATGAATTGAATAACTGAACTAATGAATGCCTCTCTGTATACCTAGTAGACTGAGACTAGTGAAAAAGATTGAACTGAACTATATACAAATATTACAAACGTCTGCTTGTCAGTGCACTTAGCAAAATTAACTATTAAATTATAGCAATGTGAGAATGGAAGACTTTTTGCAGTCGACCTTTATAAGGTGCTATTTCTAGACATTATCATGTGTCTAGAGTCCAGATTTGCAAGCCTGGATCTTATTATTTCATCCAGTTTTCCGGGCCTGGGAAGATGAGGTTTTATCCACCAAATTCACAAGATTTTACTAGTACCAAAATGTTAAAGTAGTAGTTAGCAATTGTGAGGCTGTACTTGCCACACCTGTCTGGAATCAGGGTAACTGAAAACATTTTTTTTTTTTAATTAGGAAAGTGCTGAGCAATGTAGCATTAAGAAACAAAGGGATTTGGGTAACTGAGGTAATACTTTTGTGAAGAGGCTGAGGAAATATGCCTGCCCCACAGAGAAGAATACTTAGACCTACTTAATGGGGCATCTTTTCCTTTGATGTGCTTAAGACACATGGACAAATTATTATTGTATATATTACTTCTTATAAAGGCTTCATGCTGAACATTCTATTTCTTTTGGCTTTGGGGATTATATCATCACTACTATGCTATTTTATTTCAACAAGGTTGAAACTGACACAAAAATATTTGACTCTCTAAGCTGAAAAAAAAATGTTTTTCCTATCTTTTAACAAGCAGCTATCTTCTGTGTCTAGGAGTGAGGCCTTTTTTTTCTGTCTAGTGTTAGAAAGTAGAAATGTGGTTTCATCTTCTCTGCTTGCAAGATCCTAGTAATGCATTTAGCAAGTAATCTGCTTTGAGATTACAGCTAAAACAAATCAGCTAAAGAGATTAGGTTTTAAATAGTATGAGCTTGGGGTACCTGACTGGTTCAGTCGGTGGACCATGCAACTCTTGATCTCAGCATTGTGAGTTTGAACCCCATGTTGGGTGTAGAGATTGCTTAAAAATAAAATCTTTTAAAATAATAATAATAATATGACTTTATAAATTTATATACAAAAGAGAAATACTACTCATCCTCTTCTTATTGCTACCAAAACTATTGTCATATCAAGCCAAGTAAACATTAAATTATTAAGCATTACTCTGTCATTATCACATCATGCCTTTGTCAACTTTACAACTGACAAACATACACCAATCGAGAGTAAAATTTATTTTAACTAGAATCAGTTATTCTTAAACCAATGATGTCTACCAAAAATAAACTATATGTGTGGCTACAGAATTTTTTGAAATCTATTTTGTTAAAAAATCGGTAACATAAGAAACTTAAATTACAATTAAGAAGCAGAAGTAACTCTAAGGAGCAGATGGCACCCAGTAGGTCTTCTACTTCTTATACAGCCAGTAGAAGGGAAAAAACAACATCAAAATGTAGTCACTTGCTATTTAGTTATGTACTTAAATTTTTGATTAGAGAAAAAAGGTAAAATCAACCATGATTTTTAGCAAAGTAAAATTCACAGAATTGATGAGTGTTTAATTTGGCTACTTTAAAATTAAGATTTTGATACATTTTATTATTTTACATAATAAATTCAGAAGTTCCATGCTTATACATATAAAACATATACACACAACAGAAATATTGCCCATGCTTCAAACTTTCGGACACCCACAGACAGAAAAATAATCCAGCAAATTGTATTTTAAGCAGTTTCCTTGTTCAAGGTCTTCAGTTCATTTTTTATGATAGTGAAATATATGAACACCTAAAAATTATATATGAACAAAACACTGAAAAACACTTTTTTGTATTACTCTTTTTTTTTCCCAACAGGTTTAACATTGACTGTCTTACATTCAAACAGAAGGAAAGATTTTGTGGAATCTGAAGGTGTTTTAAATGGGTAAAAATGTATTTCTTCACCTATGGGGAATAAGCATACCAGTTCCACAGGAAAAGCACAATTTCTCCTGGAATTTAACTTTTTAAAAGGTTTAATAAAACCTGAAATGAATCAATGTATCTCTTCTCTTCCTGAAAAGTGTTTTACATTAGAATACTTGAACTCAGGTCATTGCCTTGTGTATTATATATTATTGTTGTCCAGAATTTTAGTTCAGTCTTGCTTTAATATCCCCAACTTATCATTATCAGTGTTACTGTTAGGACAGGAAGTACCCATTTAGATTTACCCTTGTTTATACCAGTTTTGGGGTTTTTTTGCTCAGCATTGTTTCTTATATCTTCTTTCTTTCCTTCTTCCTGAAGTACATTCTTTAGAAATTCTTTCGGTGCGAGCATGCTAATAATAAAATTTAGTGTTGACTTGTCTAAAAATGTTTTTATTTTGCCTTATTTTATGTAGAAATTTTTATTTCTAATATTGGGATCCAGATAATAAAAAGAGAAGTTGTAAATCAAATAGAAGCCCATAAAAGCATTTAACTTATGTCTATTATCTATCTAGATTGCTCTAAATAGAAAGCAGCAGTAGAGAATTTTCATTACAATAAGTGCTATTATATGGAATTTGAAGATAGGAAAGATAAACTTATGATATTTAAGTATCCGTTTTTTGTTGTTGCTAAATCACCTATGAAGCTCATTGAGAAAAAGAAAAATCATTTCAAAGTTGTCAGATAATATTCTCTTATGTAGATCCTCAAAGATGAAACCTCACATGTGTAAGAAAATGAATTCTCACAGTGACTTGTCTGTTATTGATAGGACTCGGTTAATAAAATTAGGGTCCCTTGCATTTGGGAATGTGAAGTAGTCCACAGTTTTTTAGATCCTGTTTTTTTTAAAAAATACATGACCATAGGGGCACCTGGCTGGCTCAGTTGGAAGAGCACACAACTCTTGATCTCGGGGTTGTGAGTTTGAGCCCCACATTGGATGTAGAGATTACTTAAAAATAAAATCTTAAAAGGGGCACCTGGGTGGCTCAGTCGGTTAAACGTCTGCCTTTGGCTCAGGTCATGATCCCAGAGTCCTGGGATCAAGCCCCATGTCATCATCGTCATCATCGTCATCATTGTCATCATCATCATCATCCTCATCCCTCATCGTAGGGCTCCCTGCTCAGTGGGGAGCCTGCTTCTCCCTCTGCCCCTCCCCCTTTTGGGCTGGCTCTCTCTCTAGAATAAATAAATAAAATCTTTTTTAAAAATCTTTAAAATTTTTTTTTAAATGTATGACCATCAAAAAGAAAGATAAAAAGGAATTAGCACAATTGGAGAACAAATCAACAGAAAATACATGAGCGCCTTTCCAAGATAAGTAGGCACAGACTAGAGAAGAATAAAATAGCCAAAGACAGTCATCTTTTGGCCTCCCAAGTAAATAATGACACAAATATAATTCTATTTTCTTGGCTTTATTTTGTCTTCAGTACAAGTTCCTGTGTAGTTGTACATAATCAATATATTGGATCAGATTTCCCCTGGAGTAACTTCTCATTTGTGGTGGAATACAATTTTGTAGAAAACTCTTGTTGGACTAAACACTGCGAGAAATTGAATATTCCTCACAAGGTCTTCAAAGTGATTCTTCCAGACACAGTTTTAAAGAGTAAGGATATAAACTAAATCCTTTTGTTGTAGTAGAATGGAAATTGTTTTCTGCTTCTGATCTGTGGAAAGAGAATGAGCAATGGCATTAGAGGACTTGAGTTCAAACTCTGACCTCAGCACTCCATGTGACCTTGGGCCAGTTCTTTACCCCTTACCTCTCATTCCTCGTTTGTAAAGTAAGGCTTACTGGTTATATTTGTCTTCATCCCTTTACCTTCTAAATTTTACTTATAATAGCACAATTTATTACAATTATATCTAATCTTCACCTGATACTTCTATGCAGTGGTATTTTTTATTGAATTTTAGGGGAAAATTCTGTTGTAGTATGTTGACTGATTCAGAAAACTTAATGTGCCCAAAAAAAATTATACATAAACACTTCGAAAAGAGTTTAAAACCACTTTGTATATCATTCAGTTTCTTTGTATTTCTCAGCAACACTTCACATGACTCAGGTTGTGAATTCTCACATCCATTAAATTAAAAAGCCTGTACACTTTTAGTCCCAGTGCATCCCTTTCAATACTTGCCTTAAGTTATTTTCTGTCCACCTCAAGTCTGAGTGGGAAGTTTTGAATTCTGAGATATTCCAATTCAATTCTAAAAATACAGTCACCATAATGATTACTTTGGAATCTTTGATATATGAAATTAAATGTTAAATTGATTAAATAAGGGCCCCCAAAAAGATAAAAGATAAATATCCCAGTTTATATGTAGAGGCTCCTTCCATTCTCTCAAAGATGAACTTAATTGGGGACGCCTGGGTGGCTCAGTTGGTTAAGCAGCTGCCTTCGGCTCAGGTCATGATCCCAGGGTCCTGGGATCAAGTCCTGCATTGGCTCCCTGCTTCTCCCTCTGCCTGCCACTCCTCCTGCTTATGCTCGCTCTCTCTCTCTCTGACAAATAAATAAAATCTTAAAAAAAAAAAAAAAAAGATGAACTTAATTGATTCAACCAATTCCTTATTTGGAGCATTTACAATGCTTCAATTTTCCACTATTGTAATATAAGATTTATAGTAGCTTATATGTCTTATTTATTTTTATATACTTGTTCTAAGAAGTAAAATGAGTTGCTGGGTCAAAGGTATACATACATTTATATATTGCCAAATATCCTTCCAGAAATGCTATCTCAATTCATATTTGTGCAGAAAGTAAAGAGAATCTTTTCCCCACTATCTTTACTGTAAGTAGGTATTATTATTCTTTTAAATCTTTGACAGAATTATAGGCATAAAATATTTTATAGTTATATTATAGTTAATTAATTACAGATAATGTCTTAGATTATCCATATCTTTTCAGATGTGAATTGATCTTGTATAGCCATTCTTTTGTAAATTGCCTATTAATGTTCTTTGTCCATTTATCTATTGATGTATTTATTATTTTCCTATTAACGTATCATAGTAGTTTTAGTAAATTCTGTTAATGCTGTTTTATTTTTAGGTAGTAGGATAACATATGGTTTTTATTTTATTCTTCAGACCTTTCTTTATTCTGATTTCTGATTTTTTACAATGACTATGTTTTATTTTTGTACTACTCCTTGAACATACACTTGCTATTCTCATGTTTAGTAAAAAAGAGAAAGAGCTGAAGGATAAGAAAAAAGAGAAATATTTATAAACTTTCTCTTATTTAGGAAGCACCTTGCTGGATAGTTTTGGTGGATTTCTTTTGGAAATTCAGGTTCCATATGTGTTTTTTGCATCTGAAGGACTTCTTAATACTCCAGAAATACTTCAGTTGCTAGAATCCAAGTAAGTTATTGATTTC
The DNA here is from genome assembly GCF_964656455.1 of Halichoerus grypus. Taxonomy (NCBI): domain Eukaryota; kingdom Metazoa; phylum Chordata; class Mammalia; order Carnivora; family Phocidae; genus Halichoerus; species Halichoerus grypus. The sequence goes on along the minus strand of NC_135725.1, from coordinate 72,886,778 downwards.
ATAACTTTAGCAAAGGTATATATATCCTAAATGGCTAAACATTGTGCTATATACATGGCATATTTCTCTCTGATTGAAGCGTGCAATTATATCACATAGAAATAGTTTTCCAGAGAGTTTATGTCAAGTTACACTTCTCTCCCTATAGTACACCGTCATAATTACTGAATATTATCTTTTTTGGCAATATATATCAATCATGTGAAGAAAAAATATTTCATTATTGTCTAAATTTATATCTTAATTTCGTTTCTCTTGTTACCAGCAAATATGAACACTATCTGTCTTTTTTTTCCTGCGAATTTTATAGTCATATCTTTGGGTCATTGATAATATTGAGAATGAGTATTCTTAATTAAAGGGCTTTAAATATTGCATGGGAAATAGGACTACGAAGCTTTAAGTGAAATACCTAAGGCAATGCACATCTCAACTAATTTGTCATATATACTGAATAAATCATAATTTCATTCCTCAAATTTATAAAGTAGAATAAATTGATGTATGAAAGAAAAAGCACAGTAGTTCAAATAATTTAATATGCAAGAGGACAGTACAGCTTTTCTTAAGGAATTTTTCTTAGCATTTCATTATGTCACCCCAAAATATGGTATTTTACAGGTACAATATCACACTAGTGGAGAGATGCTGCAGTGAGTCGTTGAAACTCTTTGGATGTACAGAGTGTTACGTGGTGGTGACAGTTGATGAACACACTGCCATAATTTTGCAGGTAAAATTATATAGTAAAGAATATAAATTAAATATAGTACAGGGGCGCCTGGGTGGCTCAGTCGTTAAGCGTCTGCCTTCGGCTCAGGTCATGATCCCAGGGTCCTGGGATTGAGCCCCACATCAGGCTCCCTGCTCGGCGGGAGGCCTGCTTCTCCCTCTCCCACTCCCCCTGCTTGTGTTCCCTCTCTCGCTGTGTCTCTCTCTGTCAAATAAATAAATAAATAAATAAATAAAAATCTTTAAAATAAATAAATAAATAAATATAGTACAATATATATAACCATGTAATTTATTATTAGCTTTACTATAGAGAGCTTAACTATAACCCATTAGTGTTTTCTTCCAAAACTTTGCAAATAGATAACAAGTATTAAAATCATCACTGTAGAAAATGACTTTTACCAAGCTTCTTTAATGCCTTATAATTTTTAACATACTTTAAGAAGACAAAGCAAGTATGGAATCTTTAATGTTAATATTGACCTATTTTAAAATATATTTATAGAATAATGACAGTGTTGAAAACCTTAAAAATCAAATCTTAGTCACTATGTTTCTTAAAAGGTGGTAGTATTTTAATCCATGATCAGTAATACGGGATTTCCTCTGAGGTAAGTGGGGATTGCCTGTAAGTAAGCCAGTTAAAAAAACAAGAAAAAAAAAATTCTCTCAAAAAAAAAATCCCTGTAGTTGAAATTTAAGATGTACAAATTCTTGACTGAATCTCCCTGATAAGTTTGCTTGATTGGAGTACAAATTACAAAGAAATTAATTCACTAGGGTGGAAGTGGGGAGCAGAAACTAAGTTTGAATGGTATGGAATATAAATTAATGGCAAATATAGTAAGGTAGAAGTCTGATTGTGAGCAAATGTTAACAGTATAAGAATTATATAATGGAAACACAAAGCTCTGTTAGAGGGCTTAAGAGTTACCATGTCTTACATATTTAAAGCTTTTTAAAAAGATTTTATTTATTTATTTGAGAGAGAGAGCATGCACAAACGAGAGAGCACAAGCAGGGGGAGCAGCAGAGGGAGAGGGAGAAGCAGATGCCCAGCTGAGCAGGGAGCCTGATGTGGGGCCCTATCCCAGGACCCTGGGATCATGACCTGAGCCAAAGGCAGATGCTTAACTGACTGAGCCACCCAGGTGCCCCTAAAGTTTTTTTAAAAAACAATTATTTAGGGAGAAATACCATTTGGGAGACTTTTAAATTTAATTCATAGTTACATAACTTATTGTTAGAGTAAGACACTTCCTGAATCATTCACTCTATCAAAAATTAACTGTAGACCCAAGTTGGGCTCCATGTAGCCTGCTTAAGATTCTCTAAGATTCTTTCCCTCTCCCTCTGCCCCTGCCAACCCCACTTGTGTGTGCTCTCTCTCTAAAATAAAATAAAATAAAATAGAACATAATAAAATAGAATGTAACTTTGAAAAAAAATTAATTGCATTAAAGGAAAAAGAAGATTCTAGACTATTAGAGAGCAATTCCTGGAAGTCCATTGATGGCTTCTTTATCATCTTCCTTAAATAAGCATTCAGTGCAGATTATCCCATGAGTTTTTAAACATATTTTGTATTGCCCTTATGAGTAGGCAAATCCCTGTCTATAAAGGACTTTGCCCAAATAAGGGCACTCTGTAGGCTGCTTTCTTCATATCTAGGACTTTGGGAGATTCATGAGCCTTCCTTGCTGAAGCTATCATTTGCTGGTTGATATCTACTGTAGCTTTTCCCCTATTATTTCCAGTGTGATTTTAATTTTTCCACAAAATGGAAGCCCATACCCATGACTCTTTTCAAGTTATTACATATATTAATATAGATATAAAATAGATTATTAAAATATGGTAATAATAATTTCATAACAACTATTCAACCTAGTGAATCTTTTTATTTTTTTTCTGGTAGGACCTAGAAGAATTGAATTGTGAGAAGGCATCAGACAATATCATTATGAGACTGATGGCATTATCACTCCAGTACAGCTATTGTTGGATAATCTTATATACAAAAAAAACATTAAACTCAGAGTAAGTAAACATTTCTTCATCCAAAGTTATGTTTATATTCCTTAAGTTATTTGGTCCTCTTCTTTGAATAAAAGTAGCTATGCAAATTTTCTACTTGCTCATCTAGTTTGCTTTGAGTGGGGATCTTCGAGGTGGAGGCATGCCCATAGGAAAACAAATCAGAATTTTGGAGATGATATATTTCCACTGGGCATTCTGTGCAAATCATCCTTCTCTAGTTCACTAAGAGTCGCTGCTTTAAGTGTTTCACTTTTTATTACTTTTTAGTTCTGGACTTGTCTGTTAAAAGATGCCATTCTTAAATCACTTCTCTCTAAAAGCTTATTAAACAACTAAATAGCACCTTGCTATTCTTTCATTGACATGCTTAACTTAAAAAATACAAAAAATCCATGCCAAGATACTGGCTCAAATTATCATTATATGTCCCTTCTTTCCTTCATCTTAAAATTTTATGAATCCACAGCTTCCACCTCCTTTTTTTAATTCTCTGCAGTCTGGCTTTTCTCCTACATCTGTACTAATCTGTCTCTCAGGATCACTTCCACCTCCAAAAGTCTTTTTATCTTTCTCTGCTCTAAAGTATTGAAGACTGTTGTCAGTGCTTCCTTACTTGAAGCTCTTCAGTCCCATGACACTTCACAGTTTTTTTTTTTAATTTTTTTATTGTTATGTTAATCCCCATACATTACATCATTAGTTTTAGATATAGTGTTCCATGATTCATTGTTTGTGCATAACACCCAGTGCTCCATGCAGAACGTGCCCTCCTCAATACCCATCACCGGGCTAACCCATCCTCCCACCCGCCTCCCCTCTAGAACCCTCAGTTTGTTTTTCAGAGTCCATTGTCTCTCATGGTTCTTCTCCCCCTCCGATTTCCCCCCCTTCATTCTTCCCCTCCTGCTACATTC